>NW_027175931.1:1008137-1098137 GCF_023055335.1 Clinocottus analis | reverse complement strand
TCCACCTGCAGAGCGGCTCCTCAAACACTCACCGGCTAACGGGAGTTATGCTACACACACGAGCTAAGTGAAGATGATGAGGGTTTAAAATGTATGACACACACACACCTGCTGTTGCTCGCCCCCCTCCCCTCTCTCTTTCTCTCTCTCTCTCTCTCTCTCTCTCTCTCTCTCTCTCTCTCTCTCTCTCTCTCTCTCTCTCTCTCTCTCTCTCTCTCTCTCTCACACACACACACACACACACACAGACACACACATATATGTGTCTGTGTGAGAGAGACACACACACACAAACACAGACATACGCACAGACACACATATAGACACACACACACACACGTAGACAGACACATAGACAGACACACACAAAAACAAAGACACACACACACATAGACAGACACACACACATAGAAAGACACACACACACAGACACACAGACAGACACACACATAGACAGACACACACAAAAACACACACACTCACAGATCCAGTAGAGTCCAGTAGAGTCCAGTAGAACTCGACCCAGTAGAAGGCGAACAGGAGAACCAGAACCAGGACTGATCTCAGAACCAGAGGTTTTCTGGAGGCACTCTGGTGCTCAGAGACAACAAAGTCAACACAACAAAGTCAACACAACAACACAACATGAAGCTGTGGCCTCGTCGGTTCTCTGATGTCAGCGTGGCATCAGAACCCGCGAGGCCTCAAAGGAACCAACAAGAGATGAAACAGGTTCCGCGTCGCGCGCTAAAGAGCGCTGCTAGGTAGCTAGCTACTGCTATTCCAGGCTTTATGCTAAGCTACGCTGAGCGTCACATTGAAGAAGCCCTGACAGCTCTCAGTGTTTCTTTACATCACCGCTGCACTTCTGGGACTCGTTCATGTTTCATCATCCGGACGAACCGGCCAATCAGGAGCGAGCAGACGCAACAATGAACAACAATTGCAACATGAATTGTTTGTGTTTTTTTTATCTTGAGGAGAAACATTGTTTTGTTGTTGCTTATATAACTCATATCAACCTCTGACTTTATTGCAAGCTGTCACAAGGCATTCTGGGAAATGTAATGTATGAGCGTAGCCTTCTGAAAACACAGCTCTGATGCAGATCAGAGATTGAGGCTCTTCGTTGTCTTCTTTCAAATTTGGTTGCAGATTATTTTCAAATTGTATGTTTTTGTAGCCAAACAAGCAGCAGAGAGGAGTTTTATTTTAACATTTTAACATTTTGGATGTTCATGTCTCACACAGGACGGATTATGAGTATTTATTTGTTTGGTTTATGAGTAAAATAACTAATCACGTCACATTCACTGTGCTGAAACATCTTCAACGTTCACTTCCAAATTGTGATAATGCAGCAGCGCATGAGATTAGCTTGTTATCATGCTAACAGGCTAATCTGAAGCATTATAGCTGCTGAATGTGACAATGTTAGCATGCTAACACACTAGTCTGAAGCATTATAGCTACTTAACGTCACCATGTTAGCAGGCTAACCAGCTAATCTGAAACATTATAACTACTTAATGTCACCGTGTTAGCATGCTAACTAGCTAATCTGAAGCATTATAGCTGCTTAACGTCACCATGTTAGCATGCAGACGTTAGCGTTTAGCTCAAAGCAGCTAGCACAGCTGGAGACACTTCTGCAGAGGATTTAAGTTTGAAAAAATTGGCTCCAAATAATAAAAAAAAACAAATATAATCATCAAAAGCTAACTGCGGTGTTCTGGGTGTTTTTACGAAAAGGAAACATCTGAGTCGCGCTTCAGATCTTAAGTCGCACAAAGCGCCCTGAAGCCGAGGGGCGGCGGCGCGGCGTCTCTCGGGACTCCGAAACAAAACCTCTAGAAAACTCCACAGCCAGGAAAGAACAGAGGGAGCGACGGCAGCCGGCTCTCTGCTTTATCCACCACCTGGAGCCCAACACACCCCGCAAACACACACACACGCACAAACACACACACACACTCGCACAAACACACACCGCAAAACCCCCGCTCGGATTCTGTTATACTAATACGAGGGGAATCACGCGGTCCGACGCGGCTACAACGCGCTCATCGCCGGCTCATGTAGCCGCCGCGGCTCATGTAGCCGCCGCGGCGGCGGCGGCGGCGTGTTTGTCCCTGATCTTCAGCATTTTGGTGGAAGTGTGGATTCCCATAAAGGCTTGTTAAACAACACATCTCATTCTCTGGGCTGGAGAGGCCCGGAGGCGTAAGCTGCTGCTTTGAACATGTGAATCCCCCGTGCGGCCGCGCCGCCGCCTCTTTGTTCTGCTGGATGCTCCTTCGCTTGTTTTCCTTCTCGCTCCGGAGACGCTGCAGACGAAGCGAGCGCAGGGAGCTTTTAGCTGTAAAAAGATCATCTCGTTGAGATCATCAAGCCGCAGCTAATTGAACTTTTTACACACGTTATGTGAGTGGGAGCGCGGGGGAGGGGGGAGGGGGGAGGAAGGGGAGAGGGGGGAGGAGGAGGTGAGGGGGGGGGGGGGCATATTGTATCAATAAAGAATTCATCAGCCAGAAGACGGGGGAGAGATTTAACGAGCCGCTCCGTGGATCTGGAGATGAGACATGAAACAGAATGAGTGCTGCCCTCTCCTGCTGCTGCTGTGAACACACACACACACACACACACACACACACACGCACACACACACGTACATTTGTGCACACACACACGTGCACATACACACACACACACGCTCACACACACACACTTGTGCACACGCTTACACAAACAAACATACGACACGCACACCAATGCACGCATGCACGAGCACACACACGTACAAACACACACGTGCACACACACACACACACATTCAGGTGTTTATCAGCCAGTGGAAAAGTTGAAGTTTCAAAGTGTCGGTCGTCTTTTATCAAAAGCTTCACATTAAAAGCAGCTCGTCCTCCAGCGATAACAAGCGCTTCTTTGTGGACTGGAGGTGTTAAAATGTGCTTTTATGAAGTCTTTTCCTCCAGTGTGTGTGTGTGTGTGTGTGTGTGTGTGTGTGTGTTCTGGCGCCATCTAGTGGTGAAGATGCAGATTGCAACCATTTGGAAATTCTCCCGCGAGTGTTTTTTTACCCAAACAAATTTCTAGTTTATAAGTAAATTATCTCCAAATCTTTGCTCCAAAATAATAATAAAAAAACCTCTGAAACCCCCTAAAATTTTGAAAGCAAATTTTCTTTTTTAGACCGTATTTCTTTTTTTCTTTTTTTTTTTAGCAAATTTCTTTTTGGAGAACAAATTTTATTTTGAGAGTGTTTTTATTATTTTTGAAAGCGCAATTTTTTTTTAAATTTTTTTTTTTTGGGCAGTTTTTTATGAGCGCAGTTTGTTTGTTTTTTTTGGAGCAAATTAATTTTTTTAGAGCAAATGTTGTTTTTGACACCGTATTTTTTTGGAAAGCCTTTTTTTTAGTAAATTTCTTTTTGGAGAGCAAATTTTATTTTGAGAGCGCAATTTTTTTTGTTTTTGTTTTAGAGCAAATTTTCTTTTTGAGGCCGTATTGTTTTTGGAAAGCATTTTTTGAGCACTTTTTTTTGTTTGAGGAATTTTTTTTTTTTGACCAATTTTATTTTGAGTGTTTTTTTTTTTGGAGCGGAATTTTTTTTCCAGTATTTTTAGAGGAAATTTTTTTGAGAGCAAATTATTTTGGAGAGCAAATGTTTTTTGGAGTGTATTTTTTGAGAGCATTTTTTTTTAAAAATTTTTACGAGCAATTTTTTCGAATTTAGGGTTTTGCGAGTAACCGCTCAGTGAGCTTTATAAACACGACGTCTGTCACCAACGCGGCCGTTAGCTTGCCAGCTAACGTAACTATGTCACACTGAGATCGCCGCAATCAAACACAAAATAAAAGTTCCCCGTCGAAGCTGTAAGTCACATGAGCAGCAAAATAATAATCCATGAACCTGAACGCTTCTTGTAAAAAGATGTGAAGAACGATCTGTGGGATCGATGTTACAAAAAATACTCACAAGAAGAATTACTGCGTTCAAAAGTGAAGTTATGAGTATTTTCATTGTGTGAAAAAAAAATCATTTTCCTTTTTGGGGAATTTCTACACTTTCAAGTGGGAAGTAAAAGGAGAGGATGTGTAAAAAAAAAAAAAAAAAAAAAAGAGAGAAGACGTTAAAACATTTGAACAATTACCCGTGAGAGAATAAAAGCTATTGCCACAGGTGATTTGGACGCCCCAATGGAAGCCGCTCGATGAGCTCATTAACGGCTAACGGCCGACTTGATTACTCTGAATCGCGGCTCCATAACCCTAAAACACTCGTCTGGCTCGTTGTGCTCCATTATGTCCCCAAATAATCTCCCCGGTGGACGTATAAAGTTGTAATCTTGACTCTTGAGTACTACGTTGATCCCCCAAACCAAAACAACTAAAAACAACGCACTTTAATTGCCCTGAGCAACGTTATCAAAAAGACAAAAACAGGAGCAGACGGATCTGCTTCAGTGCAACCGAGACACAACGCGAGGAAGATTTATGTTCCACTAAGACGATCTTTGATTGATTTTCAGAGCAGCGGAGATCAAAGGCAGGAAGGAGACAAAAGATAAAAAGAAGACAAAAGGAGAGCTGGAGGAAACTTCCAGGTGTCACCTTCAGTAGTCGCCGACCGGAGAGAAGGAAACTCTCTTATCGTCTCAGCAACAAACACACTCAGTTCATCAGTCACGCAACACAATCTGCTGGTTCACAGACACCAACAAGCCAGAAGGAGTATGAGAGGTTAAGTTGAGGCAACACAACTAAACCACCAACCGTTAGGTTGAGGCAACAAAACCACCAACAGTTAGGTTGAGACAACTAAACCACCAACAAGCCAGAACAAGAACCAAAGGTTAAAATGAGGCAACAACACCACCAGTTAGATTCAGGCAACAAAGACAACAGTTAGGTTGAGGCAACACAACCAATAGTTAGATTCAAGCAACACAACCAATAGTTAGATTCAGGCAACACAACCACCAGTTAGGTTGAGGCAACGCGACCATGAAACCACAACACGGTTGGACTCGTCTTCTGGTTGCAGTCCTGTTTGTTGCACTCGTCCTCGTCTCCAGACGTCCACCAATAATCATCTTTTGTGTCTGTGATAAAGTGCAACGTACGTTGCTGAGTGACGTGGATGCATTTAATAACGTTTCCAAAAAGATCCTCGCTGGCTTCCTTTCATGCAGAGTCTCGTCTCTGAACAAACCAACAGATTGCTTTTCGTGGCATGGAGCTGGTTTCAGGCTCGGTGGTGTTTGCAGACTGGGGGGGAGAAATAATTGTCTCTGCTGATCTGTATTCTGCTTCCTGTCTGCGCGCTGGGGAAGGAATCCACAGAGAAGAGTTAACACGCTGCCGGGCGTCGTGTTCACGCTCCGCTGTGTCTCACAGGACGACGACCCTCGGCTGGATCGTCCTTCACGCAAAATGAGGCTCATGACTCGTGTTGCCTTCATGAGTGTGTTCAGCCATGATGATGACGATGATGATGATGATGAGTCCCCCAACAAAGTGCAACACTAAACCACCTTCAAGTCCCACATTCCTGGAGGGAATTACCCACAATTCATAGCAATGTGACGTTAAACACAGTTACCAGTGGAACAAAGTGTGTGTTCAGCCTGGAATATAATATTTAACTATGAACACGACAGAATTAAAAATGGAACATAAAAAACATATTTAACAAAAGCCTCGAAGTAAAAAAGAGAAATATGTTCAAATCAGGGAGTAAAGAGTTTTAAATAAATGTGTTTACACCGTTTCAAGTCACTGAGGGTCCAACAGTGTTGGGACATACTTCATCATAACATAACCGTGACCTTTGACCTCTTGCTCTGGTAGCAGGGTTCATACACATCCTGACCAATAGAGGATTTACATGACTTTTAACCAAATTTACATGACTTTAAACTACATTTATATGACTTTAAACCAAAGTTTTAAGTTTTAAAGAACCGCAAGGTTCATACAAATTCTGACCAATGGATTTCCATGACTTTAAACTAAATTTACATGACTTTTAACCAAATTTACATGACTTTAAACTAAAGTTACATGACTTTTAACCAAATTGTATTTCTTTTCAATGACGTTTCCAGGCCTAGAAATAACCATTTTGAATATTCCATGACTCTTCCAGGTTTTCCATGGCCGTAAGAACCTGCAGTATTTGCTGCACAGAGGAAAAGCTTGCACATGTTGAATATGTCACAATAACACCAGATTAAATGGTTCACGGCTCAGTCCGGCCTCCCGCTGCTCAACAGGTTGCTCAACAGGTTGCAGTTGCAGGCCCCTCGTGCTGCCTCAGATTCCTGTAAGTTCCCTCCCCGAACACACAGAGGAGGAGGGGATGCTGCAGTGACTCAGCTCTGTTCTGGGAAGTGGAACTGTTTGGGGACCAGGAAGGAGGCTCCGGGGCCCCTGCGCTGTGGGAGTGGCTGTGGGAGTGACCGGGAGGTTGGCGTTGGGGGTGTCGGGGTATAAACGGCAACCCATCGCCGCCGGTCTCACCGTAAGGGCAACTCCGCCCCTGCACATCCGCATCACCGGCCCCGCAGCAGGCTGGAAGTGACGCCGCGCCGCAGCGCTCCACTTGCCCGCTCAGCAGCGCCCGTTTCCCCGCAGACGTCATGGCCTCTGTCCTCGCGCGCCTCCTCGTCGCGGCCGCGCTCCTCCTGCTCGCGGCGCGCGCGGCCCCGCTCAACGACACGTGAGTCACGACAACAACGACACTGTGGCGTGTTGTTCTGCAGCAGCAACAACAAAAAGAATACACGTTTGCTAAGTGCGTCACGCCAGGAGACGCGGCTGCGCGTGATGACGTCACTACTAATGTGTTTGAAGTGTTGTTTTGTTTCCATAAAAAAAACAACACTGCAGGTACCGTAGAGAGGTGTGCACGCGCGTGCACATCTGCTGCTGCTTACACATTTAATTAATGAGCTCTTATCTGTTAAACTGGTGACCAGTGACACTACTAACCCTCTACTAGTGACCAGTGACACTCTACTGACCCTCTACTGGTGACCAGTGACACTCTACTAACCCTCTACTGGTGACCAGTGACCCTCTACTGACCCTCTACTGGTGACCAGTGACACTACTAACCCTCTACTGGTGACCAGTTACACTCTACTAACCCTCTACTGGTGACCAGTTACACTCTACTAACCCTCTACTGGTGACCAGTGACACTCTACTGACCCTTTACTGGTGACCAGTGACACTATATTAATCCCTCTACTGGTGACCAGTGACACTCTACTGACCCTTTACTGGTGACCAGTGACACTATATTAATCCCTCTACTGGTGACCAGTGAACGTGACCAGGTCACAAACACAACTCTCCATGTTGACTCAGTTCTGACCTTTGTTTTGTGTGTTCTCTGCTCTGTTTACTTTTTTATTAATATTTATTTAAACAACTCTTCGCTCCGACATTATCAGAGCAGCAACCATATGAAGGTAGATTTTTGTTTTTTACCCGAGCAAATTTCTAGTTTGTAAGTGAAGTTTGTAAGTGCGCTCTCAATTCCATTAATATAGAAACAATATTACAGACGAGAATGCTTATTATAATGCTGAAAAGGAAACGAACATCTCTTTCTGGTGTGTGTGTGTGTTTGATCCGAGCGTCATGACCTCCTCCTCCCTGCAGGGCGTTCGCAGTGACCGTGAGCTCCCTGCTGAGGGGCGGCCAGCAGGAGACCCTGTGCGCTCAGGTCCACGGGCCCAGGGCGCCGGTGGCTCTGACCGTCGCCCTGGAGACGGACTCCGGCAGAACCGCCATCCTGGAGGAGGACGTCGGCGAGGACTTCTACCGCTGCGTAACCTTCCAGGTCTGACCCGCACGCCGCGGTTAAATGAGTCCAAGGAGAGTTGCATGGAAGCGACCCGCCGACCTCTCGGCGCTCTGACACTAGCGCTGACTCGCTCTCTGTTTGTTTGTCTGCAACTAAACAAAGGCTGCTTTCTGCCAGAGGCCAAGATGTCTACCTGCGTTCATCTAGACGCCCAACCCAACCGCCCACCTACCTGCCCCCAACCTAACCCCCAACCCAACCGCCCCCAACCAACCACCCCATCTACCTGCCCCCAACCTACCCGCCTCAACCAACCAACCACCCCAACCCGAACCGCCCACCAACCCAACCTACCTGACCCCAACCTAATCCCCAACCCAACCTGCCCCAACCTAACCACCAACCGCCCCCCCAACCAACCACCCCACCTACCGGCCCCCAACCCTAACCCTAACCCAACTGCCCACCAACCCAACAACCCCCAACCCAACCACCAACCAACCTACCTGCCCCCAACCTAACCTAACCCTCCAACCTACCCGCCTCAACCAACCCCCCTCCCTCCCCCAATCCAACCTCCCAACCTAACCGAACCACCAACCCCAACCATCCCCAACCTAACCGCCCACCGATCTACCCCAAACCTCCAACCTAACCACTCATGAGCTAACCCCAACTTAACCTAACCGCCCCCCCTACCTAACGCTCCTCCTTCCTTCAGTCTCACAACAGGTACAAAACTTCCCATTCCCCCAAATTTGGAAGCATTCCCCGTATGATAGCAGCTCCCCTAGCAGGTGACAACATTTCCGCTTCAAAGCGTTCCTTCCTGCCTGACGGCTGCTCGTTGTCTTTCTGGTCGTCGTTTCTTTCTGCAGGTCCCGACCGTGCAGTCCAAGACCCAGGCGGCCGTCAACGTCACCATTCAGGTTGCGAGCGCCTCCATGAGCAAGACGACCAAAGTCCACATCGCGCCGGCAGCCTTCATCCACGTCGTCCAGACGGATAAACCCATCTACAAGCCGGGGCAGACGGGTGAGAGAGGAGCGATTTTAAGGGAGTTTAAAGAAGCGGCGTTCCCCGCTGGGAGGAGGAACCAACACACTCATTATTCAGCTGCATTTGCACATTTCTGTGGTCTACATTATGATATCTGCATAACGCTGAGCCGGCGCTTCAGGAGCGCTGTCTGTTCTGCACACAGAGGAATGACGGTGGTTCAACAGTTCAGGAGGAAACACAGTTAACAGCTCGCAGCTCTTTTTACGTGTAGTTTGTGTTTTTTCTTCATTTTAAGGAATTCTTCACCCACAAAACAACATTTTTGTGTTGAAGTATGAATTAAAGTAAAAGGGCAAGAAGCAAAACTATATCAAACAACTCATAAATAATCATAAAGTCTCATTTCTCCAGCTCATATTTCACCAAACGCAGGCGAGAGTTTTAAATGGTTCACTTGATGGATGGGAGTTGGGTTATTGGATCATCCTGCTGCTGAACGGGTTTCATGCAGCTTTGCTGTTGTGAAATTTACTGCAATTCATCAAGATGATCGATTCTCTGAGCCGGCGAGAGAGATCATGTTTTTTTATAAAGGATTCAAGATAACGCGGGGGCGACTCGCCGATGCCTAGCTCCTCCCACACGCCCCCGCAAAGTCCATCAGGGTCCTTCAGGGTCCATCAGGGTCCAGCTCCGACTGCCTGACCCTCCAGTGTTCAGTTTAAACCCTTTTTGTGAAAAACTTTCCTTTAGTCCCGCATTTCTGTAGACCTTTCCCCAAAAGAATTACCCACAATTCATAGCAATGTGACGTTTAAACACACGTTTAAAAACAGGAACTTGTAGGATTAAAGATGAAAGCAAGAAACCGTATGACAGTTCAAACATTTTAATTTGAATTCTAAAATACAAACACAAGTAAATGGGTTAACTGACAATCAACTCGTGAGGAAATAAGCAAGAAGTTTAAACCGGGGAGTGAAAAGTACATTTTACTGGGGTACTTTAGTGGGAGTAAAAAGTACTTGTCACTGGTGTACTTTAGTGAGAGTAAAAAGTACTTGTCACTGGGGTACTTTGGTGGGAGTAAAAAGTACTTGTCACTGGGGTACTTTGGTGGGAGTAAAAAGTACTTGTCACTGGGGTACTTTGGTGGGAGTAAAAAGTACTTGTCACTGGTGTACTTTAGTGGGAGTAAAAAGTACTTGTCACTGGGGTACTTTGGTGGGAGTAAAAAGTACTTGTCACTGGGGTACTTTGGTGGGAGTAAAAAGTACTTGTCACTGGGGTACTTTGGTGGGAGTAAAAAGTACTCGTGACTGAGGTACTTTTTGTGGGTGAAGTACTTATTGAAATGAGGGAAAGGGAAAAACTCCAAATCCACAGGTTATAAAAACACATTTTTAAAGATTGATGTTGGCTTTGAATTGTGTTTCGATGGACTTCCCAGAATGCAACTTGATAGCGAGACGGCGCGGCGTCTCGCTTGAGGAAGCGATCGTAGCGACGTCATCGGGGTTGCTCTTGGCTCGGGCTACGAGGGGATTCACAGAGAGCCTATGAAACAAAGGCAGAGGGTTCAGTTGCATTATGGGAAATGTAGTCCATTGTCTTGCTGTTTGCTTTTCATATTTTCATATTTACAGAATAAATATTTATATATTTTTTTTGTCTTTTCTTTAAAGTCAAGTTCAGAATCGTCTCCATGGACACAAACTTTATCCCTGTGGACCGAGTGGTGAGTTTATTTAGTGTGTGTGTGTGTGTGTGTGTGTGTGTGTGTGTGTGTGTGTGTGTGTGTGTGTCTATACATATGTGTGTATATCTATACTTGTGTGTATGTGTGTATATATATGTATGTATATGTATGTATATAGATTTTCCTTCATAATGATGATGTAGGAAGTGAGTAATCCTTCCAGCAGTGAACTTTGCAGTCTGCTGCCGCTTCAGAGGCTCGAGGTCTATTTCGGTTCAGGCGGTGGGCGGTGACAGCAGCTGTTTGTTGCCGTAGAGACGGCGTGGGCGTGAGGCGCCGCGTGCAGCCGTGTGATAAACACGCTGTCGGGTTCATTTGGCAAACGCCGCGTCTGACCCGAACATCTGAATCAATACGCCTCTCGGGGCCTTTTTCAGGTTTTTGTGTCGAGAGGCTGAAAAACAACTTTATTTAATTCATTAACGTGGAGCGAGATGAGGGAGGACTCACACGGAGAGCTTTTATTTAAGAGAAGTGAACAGGAAGTGACCATATATGGACAGTGACGTAGAGACCTGTCAATCACCTTGTAGCCCCGCCCCTAAAGCGTCTCCTGCTTAATGGTCTGTTTGACTCTAACAGACCATAATGTACTAAATGAACATCATGCTGTATAGAAGAAGACTAGAAACTAGAGATTGAGACATAAACTCATGTTTACAATGTTTACTGAGAGAATACATCAAGAGAGAAGTAGAGTCACTTATATAGACTTCTATACAACCAGAGGAGTCGCCCCCTGGTGGTCAGGAGAGAGAATGCAGCTTTAACACATGAAGCATAGACTTCTATACAACCAGAGGAGTCGCCCCCTGGTGGTCAGGAGAGAGAATGCAGCTTTAACACATGAAGCATAGACTTCTATACAACCAGAGGAGTTGCCCCTGGTGGTCAGGAGAGAGAATGCAGCTTTAACACATGAAGCATAAAAATAGTTGTACTACTTTTTTACTATACCTTTTTAAAAATACCTTTATATCGCCTATTAACTTGTGTATTTTTTTTTTCTTTTTCAGTACAAAATAGTGGAGCTCCAGGTAAGTTAATCTCCTTCTTCTTCTTCTACCACGGTCACATGACTTCACGTGAGGACGCTTAGTCGCCTCCTTAAGGTCCACCAGAGGGGCGTTCACTGACCTGTTTCATGAATCAAAAAGTGCAACACTTCTGACTCACGCTGTGTTCCAGACAGAACGGTCGAGGGCGTTTTAGTTTAGGCTGCGATCAAACCGTTCGGGGATTTGTGGAGAAGTCCGGTGACGCAGCTGTAGAAACCGTTGGCTTCCATGATGACGTGGATTCCTTAAGCTTTATCATCTCTAATAACATTGAAATCAATGACTGTGACCAGATGTATCTTGATGAATATGTTGATTTTGGCGACCCCTAGTGGTCGTCCCAGGGCCTGGAGGTTGCGTAATAGTATGACGTCGTCTGACTTCAGTCTCTTTCGCTGGTGCTCTGCAGCAGACCCCGGTCAGTGTTCCTCTTGGTCTTCCCTCAGGATCCCAGCTCCAACCGCATCGCCCAGTGGTTGGATCAGACCGTCTCCGGCGGCATCCTGGACCTCGCCCACCCGGTGGTGCCCGAGGCGGCGCAGGGCCGCTACACCATCACCGCCACCACGGACAAGGGCGAGAAAACAACCCACGACTTCGACATCAAGGAATACGGTCGGCAGCAGTTTGCGTGCAAAAAAAATGAGTTTAACAAAAATAATCATTTTTTAAAAAAATCATTCGGTTTCCTTTTTGTTTTTAGTTTTGCCAAAGTTTGAGGTGAAGGTTCATCTGCCGAGCGTGATCACCATCCTGGACCGAGAGGCAACGATGAAGATTTGTGGAAAGTGAGTTTCCTAATTTAACACAAAGGAAATCAAGCTGAGAAAATGAATGAACTGCAACGGTGATTACCTGAGAAAGAACTGGGGAAGGTGTCTCCTCTGGTTGTATAGAAGTCTATGCTTCATGTCTTAAAGCTGCACTCTCTCTCCTGACCACCAGGGGGCGACTCCTCTGGTTGTATAGAAGTCTATATAAGTGACTCTACTTCTCTCTTGATGTATTCCCTCAGTAAACATTGTAAACATGAGTTTATGTCTCAATCTCTAGTTTCAAGTCTTCTTCTATACAGCAAGATGTTCATTTAGTACATTATGGTCTGTTAGAGTCAAACAGACCATAATAAGCGGGGGCTTTAGGGGCGGGGCTACAAGGTGATTGACAGGTCGACACCAGAGACGTATACGGCGTCTCCTCAGTCCAGATATGGTCACTTCCTGTGAAAAAACATGGCGACAGCCGCAATCCAAGATGGCGTCACAGTAACTTCGTCCACTTCTTATTTGAAGTCTCTGATCACCACAACTTCTTTACCGTTGATGCACACAGAGAGCGGCCATCAAGGACTTTGAGGTCCGGGTTGCTTTAATACTGAATGAGGGATATTGTGCTGTGACTTTCTCAGTGAACGCACTTCAACTAACATAAATTCTCTTGTGGTTTTTCCCCCCCTGCAGATACACTTATGGGAAACCCGTCGTGGGTTCAGGCAAAGCCGTGATTTGTAGGAAATCCCGTCTGCATCGCTTTACTTTAGCAAACCAGAAAAAGGACTTGTGCCAGACGTATGAATTGACGGCGAGTACTCGGATGTGAACCCGCAACTTGCTGTAGGTCTTCTTTTCACAAAAACATTTTCTAATTGACTTATATTGTCTTGCAGACAGGTAAAAGCGGCTGCTTCACACAAACTATGAACCTGGACGCGCTTTTAATCAACAACGCCATGTACGAGGATACCTTTAAGGTGACGGCTGAACTGGAGGAGTACGGCACAGGTGGGTCCACCGAACACCTCCAGGGTTGACCGGACACCGCTGAGTAATGCAGGGCTCATGCGGTCATGGAAAACCTGGTTAACATTGGGTTGAAAGTCATGAACATTGGGTTAGAAGTCATGAACATTGGGTTAGAAGTCATGAACATTGGGTTAGAAGTCATGGACATTGGGTTAGAAGTCATGGACATTGGGTTAGGAGTCATGGACATTGGGTAAGAAGTCATGGACATTGGGTTAGAAGTCATGGACATTGGGTTAGAAGTCATGAACATTGGGTTAGAAGTCATGAACATTGGGTTAGGAGTCATGGACATTGGGTTAGGAGTCATGGACATTGGGTTAGAAGTCATGGACATTGGGTAAGAAGTCATGGACATTGGGTTAGGAGTCATGGACATTGGGTTAGGAGTCATGGACATTGGGTTAGGAGTCATGGACATTGGGTTAGGAGTCATGGACATTGGGTTAGGAGTCATGGACATTGGGTTAGGAGTCATGGACATTGGGTTAGAAGTCATGGAAATGTGTTTAAAGTCATGGGAATCCATTGGTCAGAATGTGCTTGAACCCTGGTAGTCGCCGCTGGTTCCTGATGATCTGTGTGTTTCCTGCCACCAGGGGTCGTTCTGACAGGAAGTGGGCAGTCCCACCTCACCGCGGTCTTGCGGACAGTGACCTTTGAGGACGCTCCTGCCGCCTACCAGCCCGGCATCCCGCTGGAGGGGAAGGTAATGATCCGTCTCATGGAAGACGTTCATGGTCCCCAGAGGGTGGAAGTCAGGACGCCGGACATCGGATTAGCTTCTGCTTTCTGACTCGGTCGCAGGTCAAGTTGGTCGGCGCCGACAACCGAGCCGTCGCCGACGAGCCGGTGTATCTGTCCGGCGGCAAGACCGTGAACGCAACGGTCATCACGGACGCGAGGGGCGTGGCCTCCTTCTCTCTGGACACCGCCCTCTGGACCGGCACCGTGTTCATCAAGGTTGGTCCCCCTTCTGTTCAGA
Source organism: Clinocottus analis (assembly GCF_023055335.1). NCBI lineage: Eukaryota > Metazoa > Chordata > Actinopteri > Perciformes > Cottidae > Clinocottus > Clinocottus analis. The sequence continues at coordinate 1,083,694 of NW_027175931.1, read as the reverse complement.
ACACCATCGACTCAAAGAAACTTTCCTCCCACAGTCGATCACGCCGTTAGGGGAGTGTGGGCTTCGCTGGTAAGAACAGGAGTGTGTGACGTGAAATGTGACCCTTGTTGTTGTTGTTGTTGTTGCGCCAACAGGCGAGTTCTAGAAAGACGGAGGAGACCGGGCGGGTTCGGGGTAACGTGCGCCGACCGGAGTACAGGTCGGCCAACATGGAGGTCGCGCCATTTTACTCCAAGAGCAAGAGTTTCCTGAAGCTCATGCAGGAGAGCGGGAAGCTCGCCTGCGACAAAGACGCGACTGTGCGCGCTCAGTACATCATCCAGGGGGAGGAGCTAAAGAAGGAACAGGAAGCCGTCGACTTCTTTTACCTGGTAAGGCTTCTGCCAGGATGTCGGTCGTGTTTAAAGATCCCCTTCCATTCGCTCCGGCCTTCATTATGAGTGTGATATGAATGTAGTCCAGACATGTTTTTGATGCCGGCGTTATGTTTCCTTCTAGGTGATGTCCAGAGGTGGAATTGTGCAACACGGTCGTGTCCCAGTGGCGGTTAAAACAGGAACCGGTACAAACAAATGTTACTTTAAACGGCCATCTTAAAGGATTAGTCTGCATTTCCTATGCTTCATGTGTTAAAGCTGCATTCTCTCTCCTGACCACCAGGGGGCGACTCCTCTGGTTGTATAGAAGTCTATGCTTAACAAAAATCATTGTATATTATTTGTATTTTTGTGTATTTTGACAGTTTCACATTGCTTTGCTTCTCTTTGTTTCTTCAGTCAACAAAGGAGAGTTGTCCGTGTCACTCCTCCGGGTTACAGACCTGGCGCCGGTCGCCCAGGTGGTGGTTTACACCGTGATGCCCAGTGGCGAGGTCGTGGCCGCCAGCCAGGACTTCCCCGTGCGGCTCTGCCTGAATAACAAGGTACGACATGACTGACTGCTTTAAAAACGGACTATTATTGATCCACACTGCCCCCTGTGGACACAGTGTAACGTTCACCATCACCGAGTAAACAACTACTTTCTGACACTGGCTCCGCCCCCTCGTGTTCTACACACTGGCTCCGCCCCCTCATGTTCTACTCTCTGACACTGGCTCCGCCCCCTCATGCTCTACTCTCTGACACTGGCTCCGCCCCCTCAGGTGTTCCTGAGGTTCTCCTCCCTCCAGGAGCTCCCGGCCTCCAGGACCAGGCTAAGCCTGCAGGCCCAGCCGGGCTCCCTGTGCTCGGTCCGGGCCGTGGACCAGAGCGTCCTGCTGCTGCAGCCGGAGAAAGAGCTCAGCGTGGACCACGTACGTGACGCTCGTCTGTCCCACGCTAACGACCGGCACCTGAACGGGGCGGTTCTACAGTAAAAAAAAAAGAGGAATGCCTTGATTTCTGAGTGCAGTGTTGACGAGTAGGTAGCGAGTGTGCAACGCCTCTCAAACTACATTAAGACACTGTGTGTGTGTCTGTGTGTGTGTGTGTGTGTCTCAGCTGTACAGCCAGCTGCCTCTCCAGAAGCTGTCGGGCTACTCCTATGACCTGGAGGACAACGAGCCGTACTTCTGCCTGGACTCTGAGCATCATCAGCTCTCAGAGTACTTCAGGGGGCCGGAGCCCCAGAACGACGTCTACAGCGTCTTCAAGGTAGCACACACACACACACACACACACACACACGTTTAATACCTTTCAGTCTAGGTGTATGTTTTTATATACACATGGTAGAACATATGTTGACGTTCATCATCATTCTCCTTCATACAAGATGGCTTCTCTTATCTGTGTCTGTCGTCTTTCTCTTGTTTCCTTCTAGAAAATGGGAATCAAACTGTTGACCAACTCCAACGTGAAAGCACCTCGCGACTGCGATCAATTCATGCACTATATGTTATTTGATGGTATGTCTTCTGATTTTTTTTTCCACTGTACCATTCATATTGACCCTGGAACCACATGTGATGTGCTGTAACCTTTAAGAATCGCTTATAGAGGACATGGAGTTGTCCAGGACGCTCGATTTCGACGCCATGGACTTTGAAGTCATGGCTTATGATGCGGGAGAAGAAACAGAAACAGAGGCTGAGGAAATGAAGACCGAGGAGACCATTAGAACTTACTTCCCTGAGACCTGGATCTGGGAGCTAGTGTCTGTCGGGTAAGTTCGGTTGTGTAATCAGACTTCTTCATGTCTTCCTAGATGTTGTAGACTCTCCAATCAGGACGTTCCTCAGCAGGCCAGTGCTGAGAGGTTCAGTGAAGAGGAAGGAGGAGAAGGAGGAGAAGAAGGAGACGGTTAGGACCTTCTTCCCTGAGACCTGGATCTGGGACTTAGTTCCTGTTGGGTAATAATCGAGGATCCACTCATTAGGCCTCCTCTGGTTGTATAGAAGTCTATGCTTCATGTGTTAAAGCTGCTTTCTCTCCTGACCACCAGGGGGCGACTCCTCTGGTTGTATAGAAGTCTATGCTTCATGTGTTAAAGCTGCATTCTCTCTCCTGACCACCAGGGGGCGACTCCTCTGGTTGTATAGAAGTCGATGCTTCATGTGTTAAAGCTGCATTCTCTCTCCTGACCACCAGGGGGCGACTCCTCTGGTTGTATAGAAGTCGATGCTTCATGTGTTAAAGCTGCATTCTCTCTCCTGACCACCAGGGGGCGACTCCTCTGGTTGTATAGAAGTCTATGCTTCATGTGTTAAAGCTGCATTCTCTCTCCTGACCACTCCTCTGGTTGTATAGAAGTCTCGGGCGTCTCTGTGCTACTTGAACCTTTTCTTTGGGTCCCGTGTCGTCACAGAGCCGGCGGCTCGGTGGAGGTGGAGCAGACGGTGCCCGACACCATCACCCGGTGGGCGGCCGGCGCGTTCTGCGTGTCGTCGGTGGGCTTCGGCGTGGCGCCCGGCGTCGAGCTCACGGCCTTCCAGCCGTTCTTCGTCAGCCTCACGTTGCCGTACTCCGTCATCCGAGGGGAGGCGTTCACCCTCAGAGCCACCGTGTTCAACTACCTGTCCACGTGCATCATGGTGAAGAACTCCAGATGCTCAGAAGATGCAGCCCAGGGCTCTCATTCATACAGCATATATATTTATATACATATATATTTATATATTAATGTGTGTGTCTGCAGGTGAACGTCACGCTGGCCGAGTCTGACCGCTACGACTTCAGGAGCTGCGACGGCTGCCGGTACCAAATGTGTCTGTGTGGAGAGCGAAGCAGGACCTTCTCCTGGATCCTAACTCCAACCGCTCTGGGTAATATATATATATATATATATATATATATATATATATATATATATATATATATATATATATATATATATATATATATATATATATATATATATATATATATATATATTGAATATATATATATATTGAATATATTTGTTGGATGTATCACATATTACCCGTCAGTCAACTTGAGTGAAAGGTGTTAAACTAGACTCGCAAATGAAAAACGGTCATAGAATTCGTAAGGAGCCGTTTAGGAGCTCGTCAACCCGACTTCTTAACAGCCGTGCAACAAGGAGACGAGTGTTCATGTGGTTTTAAACATTGATGGCGTCCTGCAGCCTCCATAATGAAATGTTTGCTCCGTCCGACGTGGAGACGAACGAGATAATGAATGTGTTACGGGGCGCTGACAGCTGGAGGGAGGATGAGGAGGAGGAGGAGGAGGAGGTGATGCGCTGCTCGGCCTGAAAACAGGAGGCTTCCATCAGGATGAAGACGAGGATGATGAGCGTCAAACCCAGAGGAGCTGACGATCACTTGTACTAACTAGTCAGGTAGCTCTGACGAAACACTCGGAAACTGTTCCCTCAGGGGCTGATCTGTGCTGGTCCTCTGGTGAGGGGGGGGGGGGTAAATGAGGGAACAAATGGGGAGTAATGAGGGCGAATGAGATGGGAGGGGGGAGGAGGAGGAGAGGGGGGGGGGGAGACGCAAACACTCAGGATGTGATGGAGAATAACGAGTGAGACCGAGAGGCAGGTTTTATTCTGCCTCCGTACACAACGTGTGTGTGTGTGTGTGTGTGTGTGTGTGTGTGTGTGTGTGTGTGTGTGTGACAGGTCAGCTGGAGCTGAAGGTCAGCGCTGAGGCCCTGAGGACTGACACCCCCTGCGGTAACGAGGTCGTCAGCGTCCCCGACGTGGGCCGGATCGACACGGTGGTCCGAACCCTGCTGGTGCAGGTGACACACACACACACACACACACACACACACACACGTTTGAAGGACCTGTTGTCTTTTTATTGACGTGCTTCGTCCTCTTTGTCTCTTCTGAAGGCTGAAGGAACGCCACAGATGGTCAGCCACAACGCACTGCTCTGTCCCGCAGGTGTGTGTGTGTGTGACTCATTGCAGCGTTAGCTTAGGTACGGTTAGCTTAGCATAGAGACTGTAAACGGGTGGAAACTGCTAGCCTCGTCGTGTCCTCCCCGCTGATCTTTGTGCAGATTAATCAAATAAATGTTGGATTCATTTGTGGAAAAAAAGGATATGCGAAGCTAAGCTGTGGTTTTATGCTAAGCTAACCCGCTACGTACCACTCTGTGTCTCCAGATGAGCCGGTGGAGAAGAACATCTCCCTGGTGCTGCCAGAGAGGTTCGTGGCTGGATCGGCCAGAGCCTCCGTCTCTGTTCTGGGTTTGTGAACTAGATGATATGGACTAGGGGACGGACTAGGGGACGGACTAGGGGACGGACTAGGGGACGGACTAGGGGACGGACTAGGGGACGACTAGAGGGGACGGACTAGACGAGACCAGACTTCCTCCCCACCTGGACTAGCCTCACCCCTCATGCCCCCCCCCCCTCAGGCGACCTGATGGGCCGCGCCATGCAGAACCTGGACCGGCTGCTGGCGATGCCGTACGGCTGCGGCGAGCAGAACATGCTGCTGTTCGCGCCAAACATCTTCATCCTGAACTACCTGAAGAGCACGGCCCAGCTGACCGCCGACATCCAGCGCCGAGCGACCCACTTCCTGCAGAGCGGTAAGAGCGCCGCCGCCGCTCTCGTTTGACCGCCTTCAAAATAAAAGCCCCGCTCCTCTGTGGAGACAACCTCTCTTCATGGTTATGGTGCTTTCAGGGTACCAGAGGGAGCTCACCTACAAGCACGACGACGGCTCCTACAGCGCGTTCGGGAAGAGCGACGAGTCTGGAAACACCTGGTGAGAGACCTGGAAGACGCTGCTGAGGGCGCGATAACCCAACAGCATCATGAGGGATTTGAGCTGATGGCACAAAAAGCTTCCTGATGAAGTAAAGTTTCATACATTTACACATCAAAAGAAGCCTTTTTAATTATTTAAAGGAGTGTTATGTTAAAATGATTGAGGTGCATCTGTTACTTCCTGAAGGAAAACTTTATTAACAGTCTGGTTTCATTAAAACAGTTAGAAGCAGAGATCCCGCCCACTTCACTGAACGCTGAGCAGCTTCGTTTATGTAACTCCTGATGAACTGCGGTTGCATCATCTGCTTCCAGAACATGTGAAAACATTTATTTAGAGCAACACACACACACACACACACACACACACACACACACACACACACACACACACACACACACACACACACACACACACACACACGCACACGCACACACACACACACGCACACACAGTGTGTCCTGTTTGGCACCGGCGAGTATCCTAATAATTTACTTTATAGGGAGCCTGCCAGAAAATATTAATATTTGCATTTAATGGGCTTAGACCTCAGCGCCTCCGGGGAGTGTGTGTGTGTGTGTGTGTGTGTGTGTGTGTGTGTGTGTGTGTGTGTGTGTGTGTGTGTGTGTGTGTGTGTGTGTGTGTGTGTGTGTGTGTGTGTGTGTGTGTGTGTGTGTGTGTGTGTGTGTGTGTGTCTCAAGTGTTTATTTAAATTAGATCAGAATTGTCCTAATCCCGTTTTTAAAATCCATAACGAGGAGAAAACATATAGATTGTCATTAATTTAAAAACGCATTAATCAATAATTATTGATTAGTAATCAATAATCTTTTTGAATCAATGGATCAGCCGGATGGATTTTAAATGTATCGATGACCTGAAGCTTTTTACACTGATTTACCTTCAAAGCCTTCACATGGTGAACAATAACCTCTCTCTCTCTCTCTCTCTCTCTCTCTCTCTCTCTCTCTCTCTCTCTCTCTCTCTCTCTCTCTCTCTCTCTCTCTCTCTTTAGGCTCACCTCCTTCGTGATGAAGTCCTTCAGCGGCGCTAAGCCGTACATCTTCGTGGACGACGCCCACATCATGGCCGCCCGCCGCTGGCTGTCCAGACTGCAGCAGCCCGACGGCTGCATCCGATCTGTAGGGAAGCTCTTCCACAACGAGATGAAGGTGAGCAGCGAGCTAATGCTAACATTAGCATCCAGTAGGTCATGTGATGAGGACATCACGATGGTCCTCTAGTCTCCGGTCATGTGACTTTGTAAACATCCAATCAGTGTTGAGACCGACAGGAGAGCTAGTGACGTTAGCAGCGCCGCTAACGGAAAACAAACAGGAAGAGAGCTAGTGACGTTAGCAGCACCGCTAACGGAAAACAAACAGGAAGAGAGCTAGTGACGTTAGCAGCACCGCTAACGGAAAACAAACAGGAAGAGAGCTAGTGACGTTAGCAGCACCGCTAACAGAGAACCAACAGGAGGAGAGCTAGTGACGTTAGCAGCACCGCTAACAGAGAACCAACAGGAGGAAAAAGAACCTGATCAGAGATCTAAAATTTGTATTTGCTCCTTTTTTTTCTTTTGTGCTGATTCTTTGAGACGTTTCTGATCTTCACGCCTTCAGACACTCGTCTCGTCTCCTCGGAGGAGGCGAGCGTTTCCTCGGGGAAGGAAACGAGACGAGCTGAAGACGTTCACTTCAATTAAATCAGCGAGTTTAACGGTTCACGTGCGATAAAGCAGCGACGTTCCAATCAGCAGTAACGAGGAAATCGTCACCAAAACAAAACATGGAATTGTTTCTCAAATCTTTGTCATCGCTCTCCTGTTGGCCCTCGAATAAAAGCTTTTATTCAAGTTATTAGAATATTTAAAAATGTTTCTCAGGATGTGGGTTCAACAGTTTAATGTCTGATGGTTGTGAAGAGACTCGGCTGAGTTCTGTAGTCTCTTTGTAGCTTCATGTGGGAACAAAGATCAAAGGAAGTGATTTGAAAAACATGAAAAAAGCCATTCATAAAAATATATAATTCATAAATATAACAAAAGCATCTAAAAACGTTCCCACAGACGACAACATTGTCCGTTTAACACTTGAACAGAAACCCTCAGTCCGCTATGTTTTTGTTCCGTTAGCTTTTAGCCCGTTAGCTAAAACAACGGCGCAGGACTGTGCTGCTAACGGCTAACGCATGAATGATTGATAACAAAATAAATACATGAACACACATCCTCCTGGGTTAGAGGACTACAACGAGTCTTTGTAGTTCTTTAGTACTTGTAGTTCTTTAGTTCCCGTCCTCTTGTCTCCTCTCAGGGAGGAGTGAGTGATGACGTGACGTTGACGGCGTACATCATCGCCGCCCTGCTGGAGCTGGACGGCAACGTCACGGTGAGGCTGACGACGCCCTTCTTCTTCTTCTTCTTCTTCTTCAATCTTTTTCCTCTTTTTCGTCCGCTCTCTTCTTTCTCATCTAAGCTAATTTTAACATTGATGTCAATGCATGAATGCTAATCGCGATTAGCATTCCCGCAGGACCCCGTGGTGCAGCGCGGCCTGCGCTGCCTGAGGGTGGCGGCGGCCGGCCGGCTGGAGAACGTCTACAGCGCCGCCCTGCTGGCCTACAGCTTCGCTCTGGCCGGGGACGAGGAGATGAAGAGCAAGCTCGTCACGCTGCTGCATCACAAGGCCGACACGCGAGGTGAGGAAGAGGAAGGGACACGACGCCATTTTATGAGGGGAAAAAAATAACCTTTTTTTGCCACTTTGCATGTTACCTTTGACCTTTGACCTTTTGTTGCGTACGGTGTCAACCACATGGTCTTCCTCAGTTCCATTCAAACAGGTTTGTAACTGTAATTAAATATATGAATTATTACAGGGGGCACCCGCCACTGGAGTCGAGCCGGGGCTTCTGGGAAAGGCCTGGACTCCCTGGAGGTGGAGACCAGCGCCTACGTGCTGCTGGCGCTGCTCTCGGGCCCGCCCACGCCGGGCTTCGGCCTGGACTACTGCTCGAGCATCGTCCGCTGGCTGGCCCAGAACCAGAACCCGTACGGGGGGTTCTCGTCCACGCAGGTCGGGTTCAGACCGTACAAAAAGCTGAAAAAAGGGATTAAAAGAAGACAAACAAACAAACAAACAACCCCCCGCTCTGCCCTCAGGACACCGTGGTCGCCCTGCAGGCTCTGGCCAAGTACGGCGCCGCCGCCTACAGCGAGGAGGGCGGCGCCGTGGTGACGGTGACGGCGGCCGGCGGCGGCGCCAGCCGAGAGTTCTCGGTGGAGCAGAGCAACCGGCTGCTGTACCAGGAGGAGCCGCTGGACCGGATCCCCGGGGAGTACGTGGTCCGAGCCCGGGGGCGGGGCTGCGTGCTGGCTCAGGTACCGACCTGCACCCGGGTCACCGCACCGAACGCCAAACTCATCGACTAGAACCGTCGTACTAACGGCGCGACGTCGTTTGTCGTCTCCGTAGATCTCGATGCATTACAACATCCCGCCTCCTGCAGACTCCTCCTCCTTCAACATCACCACAGGCGTCACGGCCAAATGCGGCGCCGGCCGACCTCAAGTCATCCTGACGGTGGCCGTCAGGTAGCTGTCTGTCTGTAGTCTGTCTGTAGTCTGTCTGTAGTCTGTCTGTGTCAGTAGTCATTATGTGTGTGTGTGTTCAGGTACCAGGGCAGAAGAGAGGAAACCAACATGGTCATCATCAACATCAAGCTGCTCTCTGGATACGTTCTGGATAAAAGCTCCCTGCAGACGGTGAGTTTGAGTTCTGACGACTCAAATGAACACGAGAGACACACACGCTCATATCTTTTGTGTGTGTGCGTGTGTGTGTGTGTGTGTGTGTGTGTGTTGCAGCTGAGGGCCGACCGCTCGGTGAAGCGCGTGGACGTGGACGACGGCTTCATCAACATATACTTGGACGGGGTGCGAAGCTCGACCGCCTGTTTTTAGTCCGTTACGTTCATGAGTGTGAATTTAATTTAATTTATTGGTTCGTTTTGCGTCTGCAGCTGAAGAAGAACGAGGAAACGCTCCACACCGCGACGCTGGAGGAGGACGTCCCCGTCAGGAACCTGAAACCAGCCGTGGTCAAAGTCTACGACTACTACCAGACAAGTGAGCGCCTCTTATATTTATTTATATATATATATACAAGTGAGCGCCTCATATTTATTTATACATACAAGTGAGCGCCTCTTATATTTATTTATACATACAAGTGAGCGCCTCATATTTATTTATTTATATACATACAAGTGAGCGCCTCATATTTATTTATTTATATACATACAAGTGAGCGCCTCATATATTTATTTATACATACAAGTGAGCGCCTCATATTTATTTATATATATATATATATATATACATACAAGTGAGCGCCTCATATTTATTTATTTATATATATATATATATATATATATATATATATATATATATATATATATATATATATATATATATATATATATATATATATATATATATATATATATATATATATATATATATATATATATACACATATATATATATATATATATATATATATATATACACATATATATATATATATATATATATATATATATATATATATATATATATACACATATATATATATATATATATATATATATATATATATATATATATATATATATATATACACACACACACAAGTGAGCGCCTCATATATTTATATACATACGTGTATAAAATCTGTAAACCGGTTGGTGTTTGTTTCCTGAGCCAAGAAACACCAGAGTGACGTTGTATTTGTATTTGTTTTGTTTTCAGGCGACGAGGCCGTCACAGACTACACTTCCATCTGTGCGGAGCGTAAGTAGTATTTATACATCATGTTGTGTATTATTGACTTAAAGTACCACACAGGATGTACCGCTAAACTCACGAGGTTCCAGACGTTTCTAAAAACGGACATTTTCCTTTTTTCTCTTTAGCGTCTCGTTGACACTCTAAAGAGTTTTGGGTCTTTCAAAATAAAGCGCTGATTTGACTAGACCACGCTAGCGTTTTTTTTTATTTTTAAGTGGAACCAAAACTTAATTACATTTTTCCAGAATGTTTTTTAATCAAATTTATAGTTTGAACAAAACTAATATTGTTTCTCTTAAAAAGGTAAATAACAGAACGTGTTTTTCTTCCAGACGACGACGTCAACAAGCTGTAAAACCTTCGTGTGAATCTTCGCCGGGACGTTTTTCAGCTGGAAGAAAGAAACTTCAAACGTGTATTTGTGTTTTTAGACCCAGTTTTAAAACTTGTTTGATTTTAACATTTGTTCCAGGGTCACGAACCAACAACCTGCTGAGTTTAAGAAAAACAGACAATATTCATTAACAGTTCTGTTGGTTTTTAATAGATTTGACAAAATCCATAGTATTCATACGTGAAGTCGACGCATGAGACTTACAGGAACCAATAACACAGTATTGATCGAGTGTGTGTGAAACAGGATCTACTAGGTGAGTCGTTCTGTACCAGCTTTTTAAAAAAACAACAAAAAGGTAGATCGATATGAAATGTAACTGACACAATAAAAGTTTCTAAAATGACAAAAATAAGTAAAAATTGTACGTTTCTTTAATACAATACTGTTTCATTTCAATAGCACAATTTAGTGTTTTTTTTCCATTCAGGCATCCTCTTTACAGCATATTTAGTTCCTTTCTTTTGAACATCGACGACCACGCTAACGTACGTACCGGCTAACGTACGTACCAACTAGCGATCCACAGACGTGATTTAATTGACAGCCTCGCCGGTGTCGACTAGTTTGGTTTGCGGAGGAAGTAAAAGGCAAAGGACAGAATATATTAAGGTCTTTTCACTCGTCTTTTTAAAAAAAAACTTTTCTTTTTTTTAAAGAAGTAAACGTGTCACTATCTCAGGCACCACAACCATAAATTACCATCACATGAAACTAAACGACAGCTCCACATGCTCAGAACATCACGGCGTACTTCGTCCTCCGATTCTACAAAAAAAAATGGCGTCCGGCGTTCCGTTGACTTCACGCCGATCGATTAGAACGTGAGGATCAATACTTGGCTCACAGTGGGGAGTCGCGTGAAATTAAACACTTTGCAAACAGACTTAGGTAATAAGGCAAACGACTACAATCAATATTTTATATATATATTATACCAAATTTCCAAAGTATCTAATGTCGTATCGCCTCTTTATTTTTTTTTATATCTAATCTAAAACGTTGAGAAAGACGTAAAATTTGCGTCACTCGCATTTTCGCTCAAATTTAAATATTTAATTTGCGAGACGACAGCTTTTAAAATGCTTGTTTTTCTAATAGTCTGGCTGAGTCGGCGCTCGGCTATGCTAACGTTAGCTGCTCCGACGGCCGGGACGTTTTATTTACACGACATCTGAAGTTGGATCAGATGTCGTGTAAATAAAAACATCCCGGCCGCCTGCGTACGTGTTTACGCCTAAATGACGCTACGTGTTAGCTGCTCCGTCAAGTTAACGTTAGCATAGCCGTGTTCCAACTGAGCCAGACTCCATGCAGAAAACGAGCGTTTTAACAGCCGTCATCTCGCAAAGACACCAAACATGAATTCGGACTTTGCGTTATTCTGCGGTTATTTTCGGCAAAAGCAAGTGTTTTAACAGTTAGCATCTAACATGTTTTAACAGTTAGCAGCTAACGTGTTTTATGTACGGACATAGAACACACTAGAAAGGACCCGTCCACATCCTGTCTTCCAGCAGGCGGCGCTAGACTCAACAGGCAAGGCACAGTTCAGAATTGTCCATATTGTTGATCCTGTTCGCGTGGTCTCCACAGCGCCCTCTAGTGGTTCAGGCCGGCAGTGACGATGGCGTTAAACGGAGTGAGAATGTGGACACTACGGTCAGACCAATAAACCGGGTGTTCGATGACGTCCCGCCCTTCCAACTGATCGGGTTGGAAGCTAAGCTAGGCTAAAGACATTTCAACTGAGTTCATCCCGCTGAAGCACAAAACAATTAATTAATTTACATTTCTTAACACTGGGAATAATTGTTTCTATCCCATGATGCTCTTATGCAATGGAAACGCTGTAAACAGTTCCAGTAAATAGGACAAACCTTTGGCAATGGGAGATATTTCTATTCTCTTTAGCTTCTCCAGCCGAAAAGCTAACGTTACGTTAGCTAGATTTGATGTCAATAAGATTGCATACGGTTGAGTCTGTTTAATAAGACGAGTTAGCTATTCAGCTATGTCGTAGTCCCCAAATAAACAAAGCCAGGCTAGCTGTTTCTCAGTCCTTATGCTAAGCTAACTATCTACACCGTTATACTTAGCATTCAGACGAGAGTGAGATCAATCGTATCTAACTCTTGGCATAAAGGATACTGTTAGCTTAGCATGAAGACATAACCACAACTGGTCATTTCTTTTTTTAAACAAAAGGCAACGTTTTATTTTTTTTGCCCCCACCTGCTTCCTGTGTTTATGCTAAGCTAACTGTCTCCAGTGCTGAAAAGTATTTAATTATTCTGGGTATTAATATTCCCATATTGGTCGAACAGTGAGATCTGTAGCGGGTCTGAACAAGTCCTTTGGTGAATGTCATGTGACAGGAAGTAGCTCAGGAGAACGTTTCAGTGTGAAGTCTACGAGCTCTGAATGCCCCCATTTCAAATATATTTAACCCTTTGATTGAAACTCTTTCGGTCTTGATGGAACACAAACAAAACATTGGCATTATGTCATTTGGCAATTTCCTCTACAAGTGTAAAAAAAAAGAAAAAGGAAACAAATACAAAAAGGTTCAACAAACAGCGACTAAAAGATCTCCATTTGGCAATATAGAAAGGCTTTTTAAAGTCTGACAGGTATACATTTTGGTTTATATACACAGGTGTGTGTGTGTGTGTGTGTGTGTGTGTGTGTGTGTGTGTGTGTGTGTGTGTGTGTGTGTGTGTGTGTGTGTGTGTGTGTGTGTGTGTGTGTGTGTGTGTGTGTGTGTGTCTCCCTTTTTCAATCCAAACTGAATCACGTAGAAAAATGTGGAGGTGAAAACATCTACACTGTGAAATAAAACCGTGAGAGATTTAAAAAAAAAAAAAAAAAGTAAATCAAGGCGCTGTGGACAGGAAACAGGAAACAGGAAGCAGTCATCAGTTCAGGAACTGCGTGTATCCCTCCGCCCCGGTGACGATCACGTCCATCCAGATCCGCATGGCGTCCGCGGCCGGCGCCACCATGTAGTAGAGCCGGTCGTGGGTCTTCACGCAGAACGTCAGGGACGGGTTCGGACTCTGAGAGGCAAAAGGGGGCGGAGCTAGAGTCAGACCTGGTTCTGGTTCTGGAGGCTCGGCATCGATGTTCAACAGCTGCAGTTATTGGTTTCAGAGGACTAGAGACAGTTAGCTTAGCATAAGGACTGAGAAACTGCTAGCAGCGTGGCTAAATAGCTAGCTCGCATAAACCAGGCTGTCAAAATATATAAACTGTTGACTAAAGTGCACTAGTTGGCCTCAGAGCGCCATCTAGTGGACCAATGAGCTACTGCTGAATGGTGAGTTAAGAATTCAATTTATGAAGCTAGTTATTATATTAACATTTAAATGTGCTCAATTAACAAACATCAAATTAAAATGCATTCCATTAACAGTGATGTTTGACTATCACTTCATCAACAAACGTTAGCGGCTAACGCGTTTTAACCGTTAGCCGCTAACACTCAGACAAAAGTAAAGAAGCTCCAAAGCTGTGGAGACCTTAAGACACTGAATACACAAACATTTGTGTTCACACATTTGTCACTAACAGCTGATTTGTTCTCAGTTATTTAAGGAAGTTACAAAAGCTCAAAATCTGCTTTAAAACTCTGAACGCTGATGAAAACATCTTTAAAATCATTTCATTTTGTTACGTCTAGTTCTGCGACTGGAACCTGAAAGTCCTGCGTGAGACAGGAAGTGGCCTTAATGCGGCCATGAAATAAAAAAGTGTAATAATTCTAAAATTCTAAATTCCTGTCTCTCTGCAGCTTTGATCTCAGATCTGAAGGCTGTTTTGTTGTTTTAGGAATCGGACGACGGAGCAGCGCTCGTCTTCATCACGCCTCCTCTTCATCTTCCTGTCAGCTGACGGCAGCAGACTCCTCTCAGTTATGCACATTTGAAGTGACAACAAGTAGAATCAAAGTTCCAGAGTTGATCACAGTCAGAGCGACACACACACACACACACACACACACACACACACACACACACACACACACACACACACACACACACAGCTTTAAGTCAGAGATAACAAACAGATGACAGGACGCGTGAGACTCAAGTCGAGCGGCGCGGAACGCGGAGAAGAGAAACGGCCAAAAACGACGCCTACGGCTGCAGAACGTTCTGAGACGCGTCTCTGAAAACTCCACCGGGGCTCCGACTCCTCACCCGCTGAACCCCGGAGCCGGTTCGGTTTCTATTGTGTTGCTTCGTCACATTTCAGTCGCTTAGGCCTCGTTTTTTTAACCTGGAATAGAACCCAGAACCCTCTGGGTTCACTTCCTGGAGGCGAAGCCTCTCCTCATGTGGTCACATCTCTCAGGTGAATACATCATGATGTCATAGTCCAACAGTCAGCGGCTAACGTAGTTTAACAGTTAGCGGCTAACATAATTTAACCGTCAGCGGCTAATGTTGTTTTTACAGTCAGCGGCTAACGTAGTTTAACCGTCAGCGGCTAACGTAGATCAACAGTCAGCGGCTAACGTAGTTCAACAGTCAGCGGCTAACGTGAAAGTTTAATGTTTTCAACACAATCTGGTGAAAGTAAACTGATTATTTAGAGAATTAATTGAATTAACATTTTTGATTCATAATTTTAAGCTTAGCTTTGGCTGTTAGTCACATGATGTGTTCGAGGACCGTTGGAGAGATGACAGTCTGACGATATTGCCTTTTTTTTTTTTTTTTTTCAGCTTTAAAATAAAACATGTTTTGTGGTTTCGTGGGTTAAAAATGAGCGAAACACTGCAAATGTTCTGGCCTCACCTGCTCAGGTAAAGAAATACACAACTTATTGTAACACAGGCCGTTCTTCTGGAGAACACTGGGAACACTGGGAACACTTTAAATCCCAAACAAATAATCCCAGACTTGACTGGTGCGTCGGCTGCTCGGCCCTGAGGGGTTAGTGGGCTTAACTGGGAGAACTGGGAGCGTGATACATACACTGGTCACGTTCAGGTTGAACAATCCCCTCTGTGACGGCAGCCGGGCCAGAACCAACGCATGAGCGGGAGAAAGAAAGAAAGAAAGAAAGAAGCAAAACAAAAAAGAAAAGGAGAGAAAATGTGCAGAAAAGTGTTTTTGAAATGAAAATAAAGAAACGCGAGAACAGAAACAGACCTTGGTGGCGCTGCGCAGGTGATCGTAGTAAACCTCCTCGATGGCCTGGAAGTAGATCACTCCCTTCAGCTTGGACTCGTGCTTATCTGGAGGAGGAAGATAAGAAGATATGAAGATATGTATTAATACACAAAGATATAAATGTACAAAGACACATAAAAGAAGTAGATATAAAGAGGTATGTAGGTATAGATATATATAGACGGATATACAAAGACATATAAAGACATACAGATATGTAAAGTATGTGTATATGTGTGTGTGTATATGTGTATATATGTGTGTGTGTGTGTATATGTGTATATATATGTGTGTGTGTGTGTGTCGAACAGCGGCAGGAGGAACACACACCACGGCCATTTAAAGAAAAGAAGAACTCAAACTTTGATCATGACCAATTTATGGTTTGTGATGATGATGATGATGAAGATGATGGAGACGACGCCCACAGCCCCCCCTCCCCCTCCCCCTCCTGTTTTAAAGTGACGGCTCTCATTGTGTTTTCAGACTCCGCTGCTTCTTACGCTGCTCTGGTACAGAGTTACAGTTTGTTTCATCAGCTTCTGCAGAGAGGAGAGGAACCGGTGGGGAACGCTGCCTCTTTCTCCCCCCTCTCCCTCTCCCTCTCTCTCTCTCTCTCTCGCTCTCTCCCTCTCTCTCTCCCTCTCCTTCTCTCTCTCCCTCTCCCTCTCTCTCCCCCCATCTTATTCACCCCCTCCCCCTCCGGGCACAAACACTCCACAACCCAACTTGAGAGTAGGTATGAAGCGTCAGCGCTTCATTTCCAGGAACAACACTTCTCTCCTCCGTTAGCACGCGGCTATTAGCACGCGGCTATTAGCACGCGGCTATTAGCACACGGCTATTAGCGCGCGGCTGACGAGCTCTTTAGCATTCAAACAGCCGCCGTCTGAAATTAACACAACAACCAACTAAATAAAACACGCTGCTGATTAAAGGAGTTAGCGGCGCTCAAGGTCGAGGGAGAGCGCTGGTGCATCTCAATCCCCTCTTCCTCCTCCTCCTCCTCTTCCTCTCAGCAGAACCTTCACCAGGACTTCAAAGGCCCGACAGCAGAACCCAGAGCCTCATCTCATCTCAAGGTCGCGTCCCGCCCGTCACTCAGGTTCTGGGTTCAACCCCCTGAAGCCTGCAGCTCAACTCTCTGTGGCCTCGTTGCCCTTCAAAATAAAAGCCCTGCTCTCTGCAACAGAACCAGGAGGACCAGAGGAGCTCAGGTGTGACAATAAACAGGTAAAAACATGAGGGGAACGCTTCCTGTACAAGGTCACGTTCTGATTGCGATTAAGTCAGAGGACGCATACCAATTAGCTTCCTTAAGGTCTCTGAAGGAGACGAGGGAGGAAGCAAGGGAAAACATTTCTCTTTCCACTTCAGTGTTAAACAGCCGACGTAAAATACTTCAAATGTGTTTCCTTGTCTCCTCTCCTCCTTGTCTCCTCTCCTCCTTCTTGTCTCCTCTCCTCCTTCTTCTTGTCTCCTCCCTCCTGGTCTTACCGACGTAGTAGGAGAAGGTCCTCTTGAGGCGGTCGAAGACGAACCAGCGCTTCTTCCAGGACTTGATCTTTCCTCCCATCTTCACCAGGTATCCTCTGCACATCTTGTCCGTGAGCGTCAGGTGGAAGCAGCTCTCCACGCCGTGACCCGACGACTCCACGTGGGAGCGCAGGTCGAACTCCTCCTTCCTGATGGGCAGGTAGCGGGTCATGGGCCGGGCCTGGGGGCGGGGTCACAGGTTTAGAGGGTGGGGTTAATGGTTTAGAGGGAGGGGTTACAGGTGTAGAGGGGAGGGGTTACAGGTGTAGAGGGGAGGGGTTACAGGTGTAGAGGGGCGGGGTTACAGGTGTAGAGGGGCGGGGTTACAGGTGTAGAGGGGAGGGGTTACAGGTGTAGAGGGGCGGGGTTACAGGTGTAGAGGGGCGGGGTTACAGGTGTAGAGGTTAAATAAAGGAGGCTTACTTCAGCGCTTCATGTTAAAGCAACTATGAATAAAATACTGTTGCAAGAGCTAAACATAATTAATAAACAATACGACTGTGTACACACACAAACACACACACCTGAGAGAAGTTCTTGGACCTCATCTTGACCTCCTTCTCCACCAGCTGCTGCCGGTGGAAGGTCTCGTCCTGCAGCCTCTTCTCCACCTCCTCCCTCCTCCTCCTCTCCTCCTCCAGCATCTGACGGCGAGCCGCCGTCTCTCTCTCCTGCAGCAGAGAGTTCATTACTCATGTTCACGCTTCACCTTCATGCATTATGAGCTGCACACAGAGGAATACAGTATGCACCCAGGAGGAGGAGTACACAAGTACTACCAGTACTACCAGTACTGAGCTCTTAATGTACTCCTGACAGAGGCAGAACTCAGAGGACGCATGCCATTTAGCTTCCTTCAAGTCTCATGTCCCTCTGGAGGAGAGAGGAAAGGAATCAAGGAAACATTGTTTTGTCCGTCCAGTTAAACAGCCGTCGATATGAAGACGTTGATAAAATACTTCACTTATGTGTTTCCTTGTCTCCTCTCCTCACTCTCGTCTCCTCACTCCTCAGAGGACACAGAAGATCTTTAAATGATGGACCCGACTAATCTCAGGTTATATTTATTTAGACTTGACACCTCTATAACAAGACAAAGATAAACCAGGTTAACTAAAGGTGAACTACGTAAACTAAAGGTTAACTTAAGGTAAACAAAAGGTTAACTTAAGGTTAACTAAAGGTGAACTAAGTAAACTAAAGGTCAATTAAAGGTGAACTAAGTAAACTAAAGGTTAACTAAAGGTAAACTAAAGATAAATTAAAGGTCAACTAAAGGTTAACTTAAGGTTAACTTAAGGTCAACTAAGTAAACTAAAGGTTAACTAAAGGTAAACTAAAGGTAAACTAACGGTAAACTAACGGTAAACTAAGTAAACTTAAGCCTGAGTCGGATCGTTTGTGTCTCCATCAGGACAAAGACAGAGGAAGCTCGATAAAGATGAGCGAGGGTCCGGCCTGAAGCATCGATCCTCAGGTGATCGATGGCTCATTGATCCTCAGGTGATCGATCAGAGCGATGGGCTCGTCCATCAGACTCTGTAGAGATGAACTCTCTCTTAAGTCTCACCCGCGACTCGATCAGCCTGGCTTTCTCCAGATGCGCCTCCCTCAGCATCTTCTCCATCTCCTCGATCTTCATGGCGTCCGCTCCTCCGACGCTGAGGAGACGTTACGACGGTTAGAGGCTTCAGACACGTTTACACAAGCTGAGCGCCCTGATGAGCAGCTCATCGTCATCTCTGCTGTGAGGAACGCTTCGTTTCCTCTTTTCAGCGCAAAGCCACGTCGT
The DNA here is from genome assembly GCF_023055335.1 of Clinocottus analis. Lineage (NCBI taxonomy): Eukaryota > Metazoa > Chordata > Actinopteri > Perciformes > Cottidae > Clinocottus > Clinocottus analis. Next base: position 1,064,759 of record NW_027175931.1, on the reverse strand, counting down.
TAACATGTCCGCCGAGAGCGATGGACAGGTATCGAACCGTCGGACCTGCTGAGAACCTGCTGAGCCGGCAGATGTTGCTACCTCAACGGGAGGAGGACGAGAGCCAATCACAGGAGAGACAATCACCCTGTAGCCCCGCCCCTAAAGCGTCCCCTCATTATGGTCTGTTTGACTCCAACAGACCATAATGTACTAAATGAACATCATGCTGTATAGAAGAAGACTAGAAACTAGAGATTGAGACATAAACTCATGTTTACAATGTTTACTGAGGGAATACATCAAGAGAGAAGTAGAGTCACTTATATAGACTTCTATACAACCAGAGGAGTCACCCCCTGGTGGTCAGGAGAGAGAATGCAGATTTAACACATGAAGCATAGACTTCTATACAACCAGAAGAGTCGCCCCCTGGTGGTCAGGAGAGAGAATGCAGCTTTAACACATGAAGCATAGACTTCTATACAACCAGAAGAGTCGCCCCCTGGTGGTCAGGAGAGAGAATGCAGCTTTAACACATGAAGCATAGACTTCTATACAACCAGAAGAGTCGCCCCCTGTGCCCTGATTGGTTGCATCCTCCTCGTACCCAGCGTGTACTCTGTGTACTTGTACCTGGACATGTCCGGCGAGCAGGCCGAGTTGTTCCCCGTGGACACGCTGGTGTCCATGCTGTCGGAGCTCTCCAGGCTCAGGGTGTCGTACGGCTGCTCTCCGGCCGGCGGCGGGTGGTGGTGCAGGATGGAGTGGTGGACCAGCGGCGGGGGCGCGCCGGCGGGGGCGTGGCCGTAGGCCGCGACGGGCGAGTAGGAGGGCGACGAGGTCGCGAGGTGGGACTGGGAGCCGTGCAGCGCGTCCCACTGGCACTGGGCCTCCACCGCCGCGCGCTGCTTGAGCTCGGCCAGACGGCGGCGCTGGTCCTCTATCACCTGGTGACCTGTAGGGGGCGACGTCCACACACATTGAGACCAACGCATCGCCATGACCTCAAATGTACATGACGTTTAACCAATTTTACATGACTGTAAACCAAATGTCCATGAGCAAACATTGTGTGAAATGTGTGTGAACAGTACAAAGTGATAAAATGTAGTATTTAAACTAACAATGAGGATTCAAAGCATACAGTAAACCTTAAATGACTCAAATGAATGAGAGACAATAGTTTGATTAAAAGAATAAACATTCATATAGATGCCTGTATGGATGCTGCTGATATGTTGAGCCTCTTTCTTTTAAAAGCAGATTCATTATTTATAACTGAATGAACACATGAATATAACACATTTACAGGACTTTTCCAGGCCTGGAAAATGGCCATTTTAAAACTCCAGGACTTTTCCAGGTTCTCCATGACCGTATGAACCTTGTAGACGTCTCTGTGCACGTCGTCCTGGAGAAGCAGGAGGAGCTCCTCGCCGAACATGAAATATTTATTCTGCACCAGCGGGAACGTTCATGGAAGATTGATGGAAGAAGAAAGAGAGATTTCAATCTTACAGACAAAAGAAAAAGAGATGAAAAGAAACGTCGGAGGAGAGGAGGAGAAGGAGGTGATGGGGGGTTAACGACACGCCAGAGATGAAGAGGATGAGGAGGATGAAGAGGAGCGTTGCATGGAGACACTCTGAAATGAGCCGCCGTCTCGTTCTGGTGAAAGTTACCTCTTGATTGATGATATGAATCCAAAATGTTGTAAGTGTCTACAAGAAAGAGGCTCCTTAAGTTTTATATATTAAACTATCATCATGTCTCTCCTCGAAGAAGAAGAAGAAGAAGAAGAAGAAGAAGAAGAAGAAGAAGAAGAAGAAGAAGAACTGAGTAATGTTCTGCTGTGGATGTATTTTAGGCTCCTAAAAGAATCTCTGCCAGTTTGAGTGACAGATGTTTTGCTCACCAGACTCCATTGATAAAAGCAGTGATTTAACCTCTCAGGACTCAGGAGCTGCTGGTCTCCTGCTGCCTCCATCTGTTGTGTGTTTGTGTTGTTGTGTGACTTTAGTGTTTTAAAGTGTTAGTTTAGATTCACTAAAGTCACACAACAACAACACAAACACACAACAGATGGCAGAGACCTCTCAGGACTCCCGAGTCCTGAGAGGTTAAATCACTGCTTTTATCAATGGAGTCTGGTGAGTTTGTGTGAAGGTAGATTTTTGTCTTTTTTACCAGAGCAAATTTCTAGTTTGTAAGTAAATTACCTGCAAATCTTTGCTCTTAATTTAAAAAAATTGCTCCAAAAAAAAAGCTCCAAAAAAAAAAAAAAAAACCTCTCAAAAAAAAAAAAAAAAAACCTCTCAAAACCTAAATTTGCTCTACAAAAAGAAATTTGCTCTCCCGCCAAAAAAAAACGCTCAAAAAAAAAAAAAAAAAACGCTCTCAAAAAAAGAATTTGCTAAAAAAAAACAACAACTGCGCTCTCAAAACTGCTCTGTTGACCTGACTTTCTGTCTGCATGTACCGTTAGCCCACAGTGGCTAACGGTACATGCATCAGGTGCATATACCATTAGCCCACCGCGGCTAACGGTACATGCACCTGGTGCATGTACCGTTAGCCCACAGTGGCTAACGGTACATGCATCAGGTGCATATACCATTAGCCCACCGCGGCTAACGGTACATGCACCTGGTGCATGTACCGTTAGCTCAGGTTGGCTACATGTGCGATACAGAGTCCTGTGAGTTTGGTTGTGAGCCGTTACCTTTCTGCTGCAGGGCGATCTGCCTCTTGGCCTCGATGTCCTGCAGCGTGGCCGCCAGGTTCCTGGGCAGGCTGCCGGTGCTGCCGGCCGCCAGCAGGGGGCTCTGTGGGGGGAGAGGGGGCGGAGTTAAGTACCAGGAGACCGGACGCCATCACGCTGACATGAGCTGAACCAGAGGGGGGCGGGGCCGGCACCTTGGGGCTGCGACCCAGCGTGGCTGCTCCGAGCTGCAGGGGGGAGCCCGACCCGGACCGGGGCTGATGGGGGGCCACACCCGGGTCGCTGTCCAGCTTGGAGCGGAACACCTGAGGGAGGAAGAGGAGGAGGGTCAAGAGAACAGACGAGACCGGGATCAGAAGAGTCCCAAGGCGCTCGCTGGCTGGCGGCCATGTTTTACTGACAATTAGTGATAATTACTTGTCTTGTGACTCGCGAGCGAGGCTTTCAGGGAGTCTGAAGTGTCAATCAAGGGGTCTGGGACCCCCCTTTGATACCCTCCCCCTTTGAGACCCCCAAGAGACCCCCCCCACCCCTTCTCTCTGGAGTTCACAACGCGGTTAAAAGCTAAAACACAGACGTCAAAACAAAATGCTGGATTTTATAAATCAAAAGGTTCAACCAGCAGTTTAAGTTTCAGAATCAAAAGACAAGAAAATATCAAAGAGAACACACACACACACACACACACACACACACACACACACACACACACACACACACACACACACACACACACTTTCAGCAAATAGCTCTTTGATACGTTAATGCTGCATTCATGTACTGTGGGAGTTTCCGTGTGTGTGTGTGTGTGTGTGTGTGTGTTCATAGCAGTGACTTTAAAGCCTTCACAACATTCATTTGAGTGATTGAAGTTTTGTGGCGATTATTCTAAACTTTATCCCCCCCCAAAAAAACGGACTTCCTCTTTTAAACCCAAGCAACAAACTAGAAGTCCCAGCATGCATCTGGTGCGACCCGGTTGTTACCTGATGGGTTGATATTTGTAACAGAAGAAGTAAACTGTACTTTCTAGTCTCCAGAGGACATATATAATTAAATATGATTATAATAACTGGATCACATAATGAAGATGTGATGATAATAATAATAATTATTGTTATTATTCATCCGTCGTCATCGTTACACAGACGTAAGTGAGGAAAAGGTTCCTCAGGACTTCTAGAAACAAGAGGAACATTTAGACATCAAAGACTTTCCCTGAAAACATCCTCAGGAAATTATTATGCTGATTTTCTGCAACGCTTTTCTTTTTAAGAAGTCTTTGAGTTCCAGAGAGAAAGAAGACCAGGACTACACTGAGACTACAGAGGACCAGGACTACACTGAGACTACAGAGGACCAGGACTACACTGAGACTACAGAGGACCAGGACTACACTGAGACTACAGAGGACCAGGACTACACTGAGACTACAGAGGACCAGGACTACACTGAGACTATAGAGGACCAGGACTACACTGAGACTATAGAGGACCAGGACTACACTGAGACTATAGAGGACCAGGACTACACTGAGACTATAGAGGACCAGGACTACACTGAGACTACAGAGGACCAGGACTAGACTGAGACTATAGAGGACCAGGACTACACTGAGACTATAGAGGACCAGGACTACACTGAGACTATAGAGGACCAGGACTACACTGAGACTATAGAGGACCAGATACAGAATCCACACAGTAACTTTAAACACACACACACACACACACACACACACACACACACTCTACCTGCAGAACCGGCCTGCGGCCCGACACACTCTTGGCTGGCAGAGACGGGGACATCAGGTCCTGGTACCAGAGCTCTAAGTCTAGCTTGAGGGGGGAAGGCGGCTGCTAGAGAGACCACCAGACAGGAAGCAAAGACCACAAAGACCACCAGACAGGAAGCAAAGACCACAAAGAGCAGCAGACAGGAAACAAAGACCACAAAGACCACCAGACAGGAAGCAAAGACCACAAAGACCACCAGACAGGAAACAAAGACCACAAAGAGCAGCAGACAGGAAACAAAGACCACAAAGACCACCAGACAGGAAACAGAGACCACAAAGAGCAGCAGACAGGAAACAGAGACCACCAGACAGGAAATAGAGACCATAAAGACCACCAGACAGGAAACAGAGACCACAAAGACCACCAGACAGGAAGCAGAGGGAGCAGACAGGAAGCAGAGGGAGCAGACAGGAAGCAGAGGGAGCAGACAGGAAGCAGAGGGAGCAGACAGGAAGCAGAGGGAGCAGACAGGAAGCAGAGGGAGCAGACAGGAAGCAGAGGGAGCAGACAGGAAGCAGAGGGCAGCAGACAGGAAGCAGAGGGAGCAGACAGGAAGCAGAGGGAGCAGACAGGAAGCAGAGGCAGCAGACAGGAAGCAGAGGGAGCAGACAGGAAGCAGAGGCAGCAGACAGGAAGCAGAGGGAGCAGACAGGAAGCAGAGGGAGCAGACAGGAAGCAGAGGGAGCAGACAGGAAGCAGAGGGAGCAGACAGGAAGCAGAGGGAGCAGACAGGAAGCAGAGGGAGCAGACAGGAAGCAGAGGGCAGAGGTTAGAAAGCATCAGGCAGTGGCTCGTTTCCTCTCAACAGTCACGGAGGTTCTGGTTTTGTACTTGAAGTGATTCTTAAACGTCTGCAGCGCTCGGCTGCTTCCAGCCTGCAGCGGCTCGTTGCTATTCCACGCTGCAGCCGCAGTGACCCACTTATTCCACGTATTCAAGTCTTCATCCAATTCATGTTGTTCATTCTCCTCAGAGCCAAAACGACTTAAAACAACAACAACAATAAACGTGTTGATCACAACATCACGCTGCTGATGGGAGAGTTTACAGCAACGAGGACGTGACGAGCGTGATGAAATGACACGGCGGCGGCGTTAAAGTGATTAAACACACACTTTGTGCACAGATTGTGTACTCGTGTTAACTTACTGAAAGCTTTATATTAAAAACTACGTCTGTCTGCAGGATTTATCTTCTCTTTCTGAGGAGATTAACGAGGAAGAAACATCCTGTGACTGTTAGTAGAACATAATGAAACAAGGAGAGGAAACAAATGCATCCATCAAGGAAAGAGGGAAGGAAGCACACACCTCCACAGAGAGGGAGAGGCAGGAGCCGTGAGGGGAGAAGACGGGGTCTCCGGCTCCAGAAAGCAGGGGCTGGCGAAGCGGGGACGTCGGAGACGACTCCACCTTCGGCATCCCGAACATCTGATTCAACTGGTTCACTGTCACATACTCCTACACACACACACACACACACACACACACACACACACACACACACACGCTGGAAATGTGACTTCTAGCCATCATAACTTCGTATTATTATAGTTATTAATAAAGTTTTTTAGAGTTTGAAGCTTCTTTTGTAACGTGTGTCCATTTATTGTGTTTTTCTGCACAGTTGCAGGTCATGTCGCACTAATATTATTAATATTTGACTATTTTTAGGCTCATTTGATGCGTTGTAAAGTCCAGAAGTCACAGAGCAGACGTGTGAGCAGGACTGTAGCGTACGCTGGGCGACCTTCAGGGTGAAGGTCATCAGTCGGGCGGGACAGAGAGCATGCTGGGAGGGCGGGGCGCTCTGCAACACCTGGAGCGCTTCCTGTTTCAACAACCAGGAACGAGCGCTGCTTCTGAATGCATCTCCTCCAGATGAACTTCACCGGGACGCGAGCGCCACGCAGTCCATGAACACGTTAGTGTGCACAACACAACTACATTAGTGCGTCTGGAGAGGCGTTGTGCGTCTGCGCGGTCGTCCTCTCACCTCTCTCATGGCGGTGGAGGACTTGGGGAAGCTCCTCCCACCCGTCAGGCCGAGGTAGCGCTTCTCCAGCGCCGACAGCCTCTCCTTCTCCTGGGACGGAAACACACGTCAAACTCTTTTTCAATCTCATATGACTTCATTCAGGGAGGCGGGTTCCCCCTGAAGCCCTCGGGCTGGAACCTCAGTGGCTCTGACTCGGTACCTTGTGGAGCATCTGCAGGGCGAGCGTCCGGTCTCTGGCCAGACGCTCGTACTCCTGAGACGCCTGCAGGCCGAGCTGGTGGGCCTGGCTCTCCAGCGCCGACACCTTCTCCTAGAAGAGGAAGAGGAGGAGGAGACCGTCAGCGAGGCGGTTCATACAGTCCACCACGTGAACACCACCCCGCGGGTTCGATTCCTGACCTTCCGCTTGGCCACACTGCCGTGGTACTCGGCTCGCTGCTGCAGCAGCTGCTGGCTGATGGTCTCTCGCTCCTCCTCCAGGCTGCTCTCTCTCTCCAGCTGCTGGAACTCCAGGTCCTCGAACTTCTTGGTTCCCGTTTCCAACGCGTCGCCGTCCTGATGGAGGCGCCCACACACCATCATCATCATCACCACCATCATCATCATCATCACCACCACCACCACCATCATCATCACCACCATCATCATCGTAGTAAAACAAGAAAAAAAACACCAAATACGCATCGCTCATCTTAAAGCCATCCACTATTCTCAGACTAGCCTCAGAAATACACCAAACGTTTATATTTCATGTATTTTAGAAGTTTTCCCAGCGGGCTGAAGGGTCAAGAACACGATCATGCGTTCTGCTGCAGAGACTCGACATGTAAAACACACGAGGTGAAGCGACAGCGATTTACATTAAAAGAGTTTAAAATGAAACTACTTCGCACTGGAAGATTTGTGGTGAGAGAATAAACACTGTAATACCACTAGTGGCCTCAAGGGGTGATAGTGAGTCACTGTAATACCACTAGTGGCCTCAAGGGGCGATAGTGAGTCACTGTAATACCACTAGTGGCCTCGAGGGGCGATAGTGAGTCACTGTAATACCACTAGTGGCCTCGAGGGGCGATAGTGAGTCACTGTAACCAAACTATCAAACACATGTCTCGCATTTTACACAATTTCCTAAATTTTCAACATGTTTTTAATCAAACAAAATATTCTGTTTTATTCTATTCATGTTGGCTTTTAACAACAACAACAACAACAAAAAGTTCTTATTTTGCGTATTTCTTGTGAAACGCTGCCCCCTCCTGGTTTGGATATGCATGTGGCCAAATATTACACAGTGCACCTTTTAAAATCGTGCACCTGTGAACATCGTTTGTTCTGCTTTCAGACGTCAAACCCGACTTCACGCAACAAATGCACAAAAAAAAAGAAGTAAAAAACACTCATTTCCGGAAAAGAGAAGTCGCAGGACGAGAGCGAGCGAGGGAGCGAGCGAGGGCAGAGGAGGAGGCGTGGAGTCAGAGGGCCTCTGTTAATGGATTAGTGAGCAGTTACACACATTATGCGACACACCACAGAAGAAGAGATGCAGATCAGAGTCACACATGCGCGTCACATGACGCACTTTTTTTTACCAAAGATGCGCGTTGACCCAAGGGCTTCGGTAGCATGTAGATATGGAGGGGGTGGGGCTTCTCATGGATACACCAACTGACGGTGCGTGTGCGTGTGTGCGTGTGTGTGTGCGTGTGTGTGTGTGTGTGGACTGAAGGGGCGGGACTAGCGACCCACCCTTTTGAGCTGTTCCTGTAACTGTTCCCGCAGCGACTCGGGACAGTTATGAAGCTGGTTCTCCAACTCAGCGAACGCTTCCTGGAGGCTCTGCAGGGCCCGGCGCTCGGCCTCAACATTAGCCCTCTCCTAGAAAGACACAACACACACACACACACACACACAGGATGGATGGACGAGGGAGACAGAGAGAGAGCGAGAGCTCAAAATCAACGCCATGCAAATAGAAAGCTGCAAGAAGTTAGCAACAGACACGATTATTGGGGCCTGGCAGGGAACAGGAAGTAGGAGGCGGGACCTTAAAGCCACCAGATTGAGACGCTCACAGCCAACAAATACACTTCAATGGAGAGACGACTCTCCAGAAACACGGCGTCTCCATCTTCGCCGTGTGAAAGTGAAAACGGGTCTTTGAGGACAACCGGCGATAAAGTCGCCAGAGGAGAAGCTTTGAGAAGGAAGAAGAGTCGCCACGGATTCATTATCTCATACGAGACGGCACAAATCCTCCCGTCAGTAGAACCACAGGTTATGTCCTCTGGTTCTCTGGGAGAAGGATTCCCACATAACATAACTGGGGTTCTGGGTCATAACTAGGCGCAACACACGGACGGTTAGTCAGTAAGGTAAATAAATAGGTGCATGGGGGAAAAGTACATGCTGCCAGTTTCCACCGTCCACTAGAACCCAGAACCTGCGCACCGCAGAACCGAAAGCTCCAGAACCCAAACGGACCCGTGGACCCGGCCCCCACAGCGCGACATGCAGACGCAGTGGAGCAGAGAGGGTTTAGGGGTTAAGGGAGGTCGGTTAGTGAAGTCTGAGAGAAACACCGAGAAGATGAAGACATGCAGCGGAGGAAACATCCCATAATATGATCCACCCTCTCCTGAGAAGTCAGGAACCAGCAGGTCATACAATGTGCACAACCCCTCTCTCCTGCATATGCATGTATAATATGATAACTGGTGTCCCACCACATGCAACCAGTGGGTTGCATTGCGTGGGCGTGGCTCTGTGGCTCCTCCCCCTGCGGCTGTAGTGTACCTTGTCCTTCTCCCTCTGGATGGCGCTCTCCAGCTGGTCCAGCTTGTGCTGCAGCTGGGCGATGACGTCCGTCTCGGCCTCCATCTGCTCCAGCTCGGCCTGCCTCTCGCCCTGCAGCAAGGCGCGCTCCATCTCGGCCTGGAGGGGCGGAGCCAACGGTGAAGACACTGCGACCGTTTATCGGAGAAAATGACGACCCCGGTCCGAATAGAACCCGTTTCTACCCGATGTTTAAGACTTAAGAAACGGTAGAAAGAAGCTTTTAACAGGATCATATTCATAAGGTCCTTTATATTCCAGATACAGGCGAAGGAAATGTAGTTTACAAGATGCCGACTGTTTGTTGTTGTACTCGTTTCAGCCACTAGAGGCTGAAGTGAGCCACTACCTAAAACTCGTATTTGCCTCCGAGGTGTCCCGTCTATGCTTTTAGACGTATTTACAACATGTTTACGACATAAAAACTGTTTATTTTCTGTGAAAAAATAAAGTTTCTGTAGGTGAACATTTATTTATTTGTGTTTTTAAGTGTTTGTTGTAACGGGTGGAAATGCACCCTCACTTTGTGTTTAAAGAAAGACTAAAAGCTTCTTTTCTTTCTCTCTAAATGTACATGTATCATGTATGCATGTAGTAAACATGTGTGTTAGTTCTGTAACTCGACTGTCGTGTCTTTATTTTGGCTTCAAATGTCTTTCAATCCGTTAGAGAAAACACGTTGAGAGCACGAGGTGGTGACGCACTTCGGCCCCCTCTGGTCAGAATGAGTATTACGCCCAAAAAAGGACGGACGATTAAAAAAAGTATTCTGCCAGTATTAGAAATACATTTAGTTCAATCGCCAAAATTAACGAGATTTTTAGTTTTCTTGTCGTTTTGTCCCCTCGGGGCTGCCGTAGTTTCCTCCCGCTGGTACTGCACCTCCTGCTTGGACTCCTGGAGTTGCTGCTCCAGCTCCGTCAGCCGGCTCTTGAGCTCGTCGACGCGAGCGAGGACGCGAACCCGCTCGTCCTCCAGGTAGCTCAGCTCCAGGCGGCCGGCGGCGGCCGAGCCGGGCGAGTCCTCGTGCTGCCGGGAGGAAAAGATCAGCGACGTGAGGGATGGACGTCTCGAGAGTTTGGACTTCAAACCAAATTTCCATGACTTTGGAGATTTTTTATTTTCAAAGACTTTTCCAGGCCTTGAAATATATATATATATTTAATTCCATGACTTTTCCAGGTTTTCCATGACCGTAAGAACCCTGATTTTAGCTTCACAGTACAAACTACACTTTAGCAGCACAAAACCGTAAATTCCAACGCTCCCTGAACGTCCCATGAGGAAGCCCTCCTCCTCCTCCTCCTCCTCCTCCTCACCTCCTGGTGGGTGCTCTCCGTGCTGCTGCACTCCTCCTTCAGGTTCTCCTCGTCGCTCTCGCGCTGCCTCTGCATCAGGCGCAGCGCGGCCGAGGAACCCGAGGAACCCAGGACGTTCTCCAGGGACGACCTGCGGGCCGAGCCGTCCGCCGGACTGCCGGGGAACCCCATGCCCCCCGAGACCGGGTCCAGACCGTCGGGCTCGGCCTTGTTGTACTCGGCACACAGGTTGAGGATCGTCTCCAGTCGCTGTCTCTCCTGAGGACGAAACACACGCTTTAACACATGAAGCATAGACTTCTATACAACCAGAGGAGTCGCCCCCTGGTGGTCAGGAGAGAGAATGCAGCTCTAACACATGAAGCATTGACTTCTATACAACCAGAGGAGTCGCCCCCTGGTGGTCAGGAGAGAGAATGCAGCTCTAACACATGAAGCATTGACTTCTATACAACCAGAGGAGTCGCCCCCTGGTGGTCAGGAGAGAGAATGCAGCTCTAACACATGAAGCATAGACTTCTATACAACCAGAGGAGTCGCCCCCTGGTGGTCAGGAGAGAGAATGCAGCTTTAACACATGAAGCATAGACTTCTATACAACCAGAGGAGTCGCCCCCTGGTGGTCAGGAGAGAGAATGCAGCTTTAACACATGAAGCATAGACTTCTATACAACCAGAGGAGTCGCCCCCTGGTGGTCAGGAGAGAGAATGCAGCTTTAGTGTGTGTGCCTCTAAGATGCTTATTGTTTGGTCTATTTGAGGCACAATGAAGAGCCTTCATTGTTTTTAACCTTTTTAAAACCAGTTTCCTTTTGGTCGTTGCGGTGCGTTCAAGTGCTCTTCCTCCTCTTCGTTGGACTGACTTGCTCTGACTTTGTATAGAAGTATATATATATATATATATATATATATATATATATATATATATATATATATATATATATATATATATATAAACTTGTGGTTCATTGAGGTGAATGTGTTGCAGCAGCAGCGCCCCCTGCTGACCAAACAACCACAGGATCAACCTTTAGGGACTTTAGTGGTAAAATAATCTCTTATTCTCTTATTGCAGTGATTTCATCTTTTGCAGCATTTATATTATTATTATTATTATTATTATTATGTTTAGTTTCTCCTGCTTGTGTTTTGTCCGTCAAAGCACATTGTAAAATGTTGCATAAAAATATTAAAGTTTAAACATTCTCTCTTTCTTATGTGATAATTAAAATACTCTGAACACCAATAATGAAAATATACATTAACAATATATAATATATATACATAATAGTCATATTCTTTGAACTTCATGCTTTTAAATAAATAAAACATTATGAATAAGTCATTGGAAAACATTCAGTTCAACATTGAATAAACAAATGCTGCAACAGGACTTGTCATTATGAAATATTATAATATATTAATTTAATATATTATATATATATTTTGGTTGATCGAGTCCTTCAGCATTTGAGCAGTGAGACGACGCCCTCTAGTGGAGAGAAGAGAACTGTTTACTCTGAGAATCATTATATATATATATATATATATATATATATATATATATATATATATATATATATATATATATATATATATATATATATATATATATATATATATATAACACATCTAACCTGAAGAATGTCCCGTTTTAACCATAACGAGCTTCACGAAGCTCCAATCACTCAACTCTTTTGTTCTCATTTCTTTTCTTCACCACCTTTGGACTCGTGCAGCTTCCAAAGCAAACACACACATAAATATTGACATTTGATTTGAGCAAACAGCTCGCAGAGCAAACCATGATCATAGAGGAGAGACGACCAGGAAACAAAGTGTGGAGCAGAGGCCGCAGATATCGTTCAAAACCAGTTTCATTACGTCGTAGAATTGATTCATTGATGGCTCTTAATGAGAAAGATTTATATTCATAATGTGTTGTTCAGGTTTTCAACTCTTTGGGAAATATGGAATACTTTACATACAAAGTATGACGTCAAAATGTTGAATGTTTGCAGGGGAATTAGCAGGAAGGAGTGGTTTGTCCCTCACAGGGACCCTTACTACTGAACATGGACCAAAGAAGGAGTGGTTTGTCCCTCACAGGGACCCTTACTACTGAACATGGACCAAAGAAGGAGTGGTTTGTCCCTCACAGGGACCCTTACTACTGAACATGGACCAAAGAAGGAGTGGTTTGTCCCTCACAGGGACCCTTACTACTGAACATGGACCAAAGAAGGAGTGGTTTGTCCCTCACAGGGACCCTTACTACTGAACATGGACCAAAGAAGGAGTGTTTTTTTCCCTCACAGGGACCCTTACTACAGAAGATGAACATGGACGGCGGTTCGATTCCCGACTCACCAGCCGCTCCATCTCCTGCTCCCGCAGCCGTTCCTCGCGCTGCCGCCGGTGGTACTCCAGCAGCTCGTCCTCGTTGTCGCTGATCTCGGAGATGCTGTTCTTGCGCTCCCTCATGCCGGGGTGCGGCCGGCCCGCGCCGGCAGCGGCGGCGGCGGCCATCTTCCTGCGGCTTCGGGGGCTCGATGCCGGGGACGAGCCGGGCAGGGAGCCCAGACTGTACGCGGGCGACAGCGAGTTCCCGAAGCCCGCCTTGCGCAAGCCGCCGCCGCCGCCCTCCATCATCAGGGAGGTCGGCGACGGGCTGCGGGCACGGATCCCCCTGCCGCACGACGTGGGCTCCTCGGAGGCGGATCCGGCCCGGCGGCGGACTCTCGGGCTCTCCGGGACCAGCTTGCCGAGACTCGAGGGGCTCTCCGGAGTCCTCAAGGTGGGCGAGGCCACCGGGAGCACGGGCACCCCTCTCCGAGTCATGGAGGGGCTGAGCGGCGGCAGCTCCCTCATGCTGCTGACGCCATTCAGCTCCAGGTTCCTGCGGGCCATGCGGGGGCTCTCGGGGGCCTGCAGCAGGCGGGGGTGCTGCTGGAGCGGAGGCCCCTGCAGGATGTGGACGATGGGGTCCAGGGGCGGCTGGAAGGCCCTGGAGGGTTGGGACGGCTGCCTGGGGAGGCAGTCGGCCATACCGGTCGGGGCCTGGTCCCTGAAGGGACTGGCGGGCCTTTCCTGGAGCACCGTGGTGGTCTTGGTCCTGGGGCCGGAGGGAGAAGACGGGGACGGGCAGCCGGGGAACTTGGGCGCGAGGCGGGGGCTGCTCGGCACGAGGGTCCTGCCGCTCAGGGACTCGCTGGAGGACAGGAGGCGGGGGCTCTCGGACCCCTCCGGGCCGAAGCCCCTGCGGCTCGGCTTGGGGCTCGGCGGGGCGTCGTTCAAGACCTTCCTCTGCATCCGGGGGCTCTCTTGAACCCTCGCGCCCGCCGCCACCCCGAAGTTGGGCAGCCCGGCCCGCGGCTGGGGGACGGGCACCGGCTGGGCGGTGAAGTTGTAGCTGGAGGATCGCACGGGCACCGGCGGCAGGGAGGCGCTCGGGTCCGGGCTGGTGAAGCTCCCGCTGCTGGCCGCCGAGGGCGAGGACAGCGGGGAGAAGGGCGGCGACGCGTTCTCGTAGCTGGACCCGACCGACATGGCCCCGGGGCTGACGGGCGGGGACAGCGCCGGCGGGTAGCGGTCGCCGCCGTTGCCGTTGAGCACGGGCGGCGACAGCGGGGAGCGGGCGCCCGGCAGGCCCAGCCGGCTCGCGGAAGGCCTCCGGCCCTCCGAGGACGGCGGGAGGTCGTCCATCACCAGGGAGTCCATGATGTCCTGCAGGTCCTTCTCGATGGAGCTGACGATGGCGCTGTGCTCAGACTGGGCGGGACTGGACTGGGCCGGGCCGGCCGGGTGGTTCCCATTGACGAAGCTCTCCGTGTCTGAGGGCGAGGAGACAGAGAGGAATGAAGAACATCTTACAAACAGGGTTTCATTCACATTGGGACCAATGACTTTGCATGACCTTTCCATGGTAAATGTCCATGACTTTTTACCAAATTTTTATAACTTTCAACCACATTTCCATGACTTTTAACCAATTTTTGATTAATTTAAATCAAATTTCCATGACTTTAAACCAAATGTTCATGAGCAAACATTGTGTGAAATGTGTGTGTGAACAGTACAAAGTGATAAAATGTAGTATTTAAACTAACAATGAGGATTCAAAGCATACAGTAAACCTTAAATGACTCAAATGAATGAGAGACAATAGTTTGATTAAAAGAATAAACATTTATATAGATGCCTGTATGGATGCTGCTGATATTTTGATCCTCTTTCTTTTAAAAGCAGATTCATTATTTATAACTCAGCGTGAATAAACAACCGTCTTTCAGTGAGCGATGAAGGGAGTAAAGAAGGTGGAGAAACAGGACGTACAGTGACGTGACATCTACATATTTTCAGGGTTTCTTGGCATATTTTAAACATGTTTTATCCGATTTGTTCTGGTTGACTTTCCAGAACTCATGACAGCGACATGTTCTTTGCTTCCTGCTTTCCTTTCCTGGTTCTCAGTGTGGACGACAAGGCCTGAGGTCTTAGCTCATGTGGATTAAAGCCAAGAGGGGACGTGGAGGGTAACTGTTGCTGTGATGTCACCGGTGGAAACCCTGGGAGGTCACGGGCCAGCAGAGCGACGCCTTATGAATAAAACACAATGTGCCGACAGCAGAAGATGCTCTGAAATACAGAAGCTTCACAAATAATGCATCAGCCGAGCTTCTTCCACAGAGAGGAGCAGCTTCCTGTGACGACCCCACAACAAGAAGGCTGGTTGTCAGTGTGCAGGCTGCAGGAGAAGATATCCACATCACCTGTGAGCAGCATGCATGTACATGAAAAACGATGAAAGGGGGTGGGGGGGCATAAAAGCAAACGTTTGCTGAGGGAAAGCCCATCCTATGATGTCATGGGATCCAGTCCATCGCCTCAAGTGCACCGTGCCAAACTTCATTTAAAAAAGGAATCGGCTAATTACATTTTTCATCTTAAGTGCCGATGAGACCGCGCGGTTGACATGATGACGTAAGCAGTCTTGTTGCGCGTGAGCGGCTCTACAATTCGGCGCCAATTGCACGTTTTAATTTCTTTAAAAAAAACACCGGGTTCATCAGATGTCCTCCCCCCCTAAGATTTCAGCGCTTACGCGATGAGACCCCCGATCCAAAGAATTTGATTATTCTTCCTATTTAAGGACGTGTTTATTGATCTCATGCACGCCGACTGAAGCATGACATTCCAATAAATCGCATTTAGTAGTTAATCAAGTCCGACGTTGCGTGCGCGTTTCCGGGAAAGCAAAGTGAACGTAAAAACGAGAGATTGTTGAATGAAGTTTGGCGTGTGAGCGGGCTCCGTCTCACAAGCAGGGGTTACTCACATGCGACCCGGTCGGTTTCGGTGCTGTCACCGGCTATATGAGCCGCCTGGAGGCCCACATCCTCCGGGCAACCGATACCGGGCCGGGTGGGTGCCTGGACCCGCAAAACACACACACACCGAGGGAGAGGCGATATTTCAGCCGGGGGTTGGGGGTGCTGGGCACCGCTGCTGCCAACGGTACCGCTGGTGTCAAGTTACGCAACGTGTAACAACGCGTTTCCGGTTGATGGCCTTCAAAATAAAACCACAACTCTCGTGAAAGTCCACGTAATAGTATTATTATAAGAATAAACTAGGATGAGATACTAAAGCAAGCACATAACAGGAAGGATATCGTAATTTACCAGACAGACATAATATATAGTATACAAATACTCGCGTTTTAAGTTACACTCGTCTTATTTTGAAGGACCTGCCTTCTTTTTTCCGGTGTCATGGCTACCTTGACGTGGCCAATGTGAACTACTGCGAGATTTACAGCTCTGTCCTAAAGAGTCACAGCAGTGGTTTTATGGCTTGTCATTGTTATTGTCCACACGATGCAGATTCTGTCAGTTTTAACACTTTAGTGACATAAATAACTATATTTCATGTTTAAAAGACTTAAACAGGAATAACTTCAAAAGATTTAAGAGAAGTGTTTTACGAGTGAACGTTAATTCCTTTAAATTAACTGTATTGTTTTTTTTACTGCAATAAAAACACCCTTAAATGAAATTCTTCCAATGAAAATGTCACTTAAGTACAGAGTATTTATAGAAAAAATAAAGTAGGCGAAGTAAAAGCAGACAATGGTCCTTGTGCTTGTTAGTTATATTATTGTGGGAGATGGTGAAGATGTTTTCTAATTATTTAACTTGCAAATGACTTTATAGATGTAAACTTATAGAAGTAACTAAATCTAAAAACTCAAATAAAGAACAAAGTACTGTCGTTAAGTAAAAGTACTTATTACATTTCACCACTGTTTAAAACACTACACTGAGACTATAGAGGACCAGAACTACACTGAGACTATAGAGGACCAGGACTACACTGAGACTATAGAGGACCAGGACTACACTGAGACTATAGAGGACCAGGACTACACTGAGACTACAGAGGACCAGGACTACACTGAGACTACAGACAGTAGACTGGATCTGGTCTATAAATAGTCTCTGGAACAGATCCTGTATCTGCAGCTCAGAGCCACAAAGCGTCTGCTGAGCGGAGAGAAACAGTCCAATCGGTGAAGAGGAGGCTGCAGACAGCTGGTCAAAGCTTAAATAACAGACGTCAGAACCACTTTGTTACATCCAGAAACACTTCATGAACTACTTATGTTTCATAAAAAGATCTTTGATTGGGTTGAAGTAGCATGTTACTAAATTACGAGACAAATAAATAATCGTTGACTTCTTCGTCTTCTGATTAAAAGATCGGACCACGCTGTGCTGCGATTGGCTAGTCTGCGTTTAAAGGGGCGGGGCTTAGCTGGGTTTGCCCTCTATGATATCTCTGAATGCAGATAACAAGTGTTGTCAAAAAAGTTCTTCAGAAGTAGAGATGACAGAGAGACGATCACAGAGTTTACTGGTTCTGCATCTTACAGGCCGACAAAGACAACAACAACAACAACAACAATGACAACAACAACGCATCTCTTCATTCAAGGCAGTTGTGTTCATATAGGACACTTTTGAGGGCAGACGGTCAGACCTGCTGCAGTAGAATGAGAGGTTTTCTAAAGGGACCCTGGTGCTCAAAGACACTTCCTCTTTAGTCCACAGGGGGCGCCAGAAACAACACAACATGAGAGCTTTTTAACGTAGACGATATAAACTAAAAGTCTTGGACAACACTTGAATTTGACGATTTAATATCGTCATGAGGACATTTCTGACATCAATATTACGATTATATAACATAAATTACATTATTTTCACTTCATAAGTAAAAAAAAAGACTAAATTAAATATCCTGTCGACACGCTCTAAATAACAGATTCAACGTGTTTTCAAGTTAAAACACTGGAGTGCAATTAAAACCCTTTAAAGGTTTAGAATGAACTCGCTGTTCTCGTCCTCCTGCTGCTTCTACACCTCCTCCACCCTTTCCGGGTTGTAAAAAGGGGGAAAATGCCAAAGAGGTTTTACTGCTGTGCAAACATCCACCTGTAAACCTGCTGCTCCGCCTCGGCGGCAACAACCAGCCCCATTCATGCTGAAGCTGGAATCTTCTTTATTTTAGTTTAAATTATTATTATTCATGTGACAAAAGGTCAGCGTGTTTTCATTCAAAGCATACAGTAAACCTTAAATCTAAAACTCCAGCACTGTGTTGGCAGCAGCGAGTGATGGTGGGCGGTACCTGCTCGGAGCCGGTAGTCCCCCGTGGAGGCCCCTCCTCCTCCCTGGGGCAGCATGCTCTTCATCATGAAGGCTTCTTCAGGGTGGTTGAAGCGGAAGAAGGCCGACTGTCCGAAACACAGCATGCAGCCTGCGAAACACACGTCATGTGACTTAGAACAGGAAGCCGACTTTGTATCCTTCTGTTGGAGGAAGCGTTCCGTGTTCAGGGAACGTGACGTGGTGTTGCAGAGAGTTACAGGATGAAGATGAAGATCAAACGTTGAGTCTAAAACACCAAGAAACTCCAGACGAGATGCTGTCGGCAAGTCTTCACTTGACAAGTCCCCAAAGTCTCAAGTCAAGTCCCCAAAGTCTCAAGTCAAGTCCCAAAGTCTCAAGTCAAGTCCCCAAAGTCTCAAGTCAAGTCCCAAAGTCTCAAGTCAAGTCCCCAAAGTCTCAAGTCAAGTCCCAAAGTCTCAAGTCAAGTCCCCAAAGTCTCAAGTCCCAAAGTCTCAAGTCAAGTCCCCAAAGTCTCAAGTCCCAAAGTCTCAAGTCAAGTCCCAAAGTCTCAAGTCAAGTCCCCAAAGTCTCAAGTCCCAAAGTCTCAAGTCAAGTCCCAAAAGTCTCAAGTCAAGTCCCAAAGTCTCAAGTCAAGTCCCCAAAGTCTCAAGTCCCAAAGTCTCAAGTCAAGTCCCAAAAGTCTCAAGTCAAGTCCCAAAAGTCTCAAGTCAAGTCTCAAGTCTAAAACACCAAGAAACTCCAGACGAGCTGCTGTCGACAAGTCTTCACTTGACAAGTCCCCAAAGTCTCAAGTCAAGTCCCAAAGTCTCAAGTCAAGTCCCAAAAGTCTCAAGTCAAGTCCCAAAAGTCTCAAGTCAAGTCTCAGGTTAGGTTTCTTGTCAAGTCCCAAGTCAAGACCCAAAAGTCCCTAATAAAGTCTAAAAATCCTTTTATTTATATTTTGAATTCTAAAAGACAGATCTGTATTGTTTACTTTCTGGGAAGCAGGAGCTGCATCAGAAGGGAACATTATCTTTTTTAATCAGTGAAATCCCCTCGACATCGAACGCGCCCGTCTTCTCTCGCCGGTTGGGTTTACACTGGCGTCCTATCAGATGAGCCTCGCCCGACTTCCTGCTCCCGACAGGAAACACGTCCAATTAAGGAGATAGGACGTGAGCGGTAAACACAAGTCTGAGCCGTAAACAAGGTGATGGAGTCCGTTATAAGTCTGATGAGTCCCTTTCAGTCTTTTTAGGTGCACGATGATGATGTCACTTAAAGACTTTCTTGAATAAATTGTCCTTTGTTCTTGTCGTTCTCGTTCTCTTATTGTTCGTCTCTCTGGATAAAAGCATCAGCTCCATGAAGCGTAATGTAATGATCATCACGTCCACCAGACCAGGCCTGTAGTCACATGACACCCCCCCCCCCCCCCCCCCCCGACTCCTCCTGGTTTTAAATAACGGAAAACACACAACGTGCATCACTAATTCATCCCCTCCGTGACGCCGCGCGCTCGATGCCAGATAAGCCATCTTGTGTTTACGGCGCCGTCGTCCTGCAGAGAGATAAGATCCTCTGCCGTCAGCGGCGAGACGGGCAAAAAAAACTCCCTGAGTGATGCACGAAGAACACCAGACGGACTTTTATTTTCATGGGATGTACCGCTTTACTGCTTTGGGAGGAAGCTGCACGAAGTAGAGTCGACTTCTATACAACCAGAGGAGTCGCCCCCTGGTGGTCAGGAGAGAGAATGCAGCTTTAACACATGAAGCACAGACTTCTATACAACCAGAGGAGTCGCCCCCTGGTGGTCAGGAGAGAGAATGCAGCTTTAACACATGAAGCATAGACTTCTATACAACCAGAGGAGTCGCCCCCTGGTGGTCAGGAGAGAGAATGCAGCTTTAACACATGAAGCATAGACTTCTATACAACCAGAGGAGTCGCCCCCTGGTGGTCAGGAGAGAGAATGCAGCTTTAACACATGAAGCATAGACTTCTATACAACCAGAGGAGTCGCCCCCTGGTGGTCAGGAGAGAGAATGCAGCTTTAACACATGAAGCATAGACTTCTATACAACCAGAGGAGTCACCCCCTGGTGGTCAGGAGAGAGAATGCAGCTTTAAGACACCAAAACATGCGTTTTAAAAGAGCGTCATTCTGTGCAGCTCAGAGAGAAAGATACACATTCTTTTCTTTTTAGTCTGTTGTTTTTTGCATCCTCACGTGTGGAGTTTTCTGCAGACGTGTTCAGACGCCGTCGGCTGGAGAAGAACCGCTGACGGCCGAACACGCTTCAGCTGAGCCTCGTTATCGGGGCAATAAATGGTCGCATGCAGCACTTTCCTTTTTGCCCGTTATTAAAGTTTCCATCAGCGTTCCCTTCCAGCTGCCAACATAACTTTGGTTGGTATTTGTGTGTGTGTGTGTGTGTGTGTGTGTGTGTGTGTGTGTGTGTGTGTTTCCACAGATTAAAATGGTTTAGATGTTTGGAAGAAGAAACCAGCAGTCTGGTGGTGAGCGCTGCTCTGGGTTGTGGCCGACCTCGACTGACGAGCACGAACACGAGCTGAAGCTAAAGAAGAAGAAGTTAGAAACGATCAGGAGAAGTGAAGACTGACCAGAAGCCAAATATATATTTATATCCATCAATCTAAAGAAAAACATATCTAAAGTGACTCCTCTGGTTGTATAGAAGTCTATATAAGTGACTCTACTTCTCTCTTGATGTATTCCCTCAGTAAACACATATATATATATATATATATATATATATATATATATATATATATATATATATATATATATATATATATATATATATATATATATATATATATATAAACATATATATAAACAGGGATGCTGTGGACCTGCAGAACAGAGGACTAGAGGACTAGAGGACGTTCTCTCCTTGCAGCGTCCTCTCAGCACAAACTGCTTCTGGCAGCTGACACTCACTCACTGCCTGTGTGTGTGCGTGTGTGTGTGTGTGTGTGTGTGTGTGTGTGTGTGTGTGTGTGTGTGTGTGTGTGTGTGTGTGTGTGTGTGTGTGTGTGTGTGTGTGTGTGTGTGTGTGTGTGTGTGTGGCACATGATGTGTCAGCAAAACAGAGAACACACAAACACGCTCATTCAGAAACAAAACACTGCTTTAGTGTTTGACTGAAAATAATCGCCGCTCCCAAAAAAGAAAAGTTTGCCTCCTCACTTTAGAAGCACAATAGACATTTTTGTGTCGTAAAACATTATATATATATATATATATATATATATATATATATATATATATATATATATATATATATATATATATATATATATATATATTCATAACACTTGTAAAAAACATTTTTTTTGTAATGATTTCCGTCACAAGAGTTATTCTGCAGTAAATAAGTGTTCTAGTTCTTCACTTTATGATGCTTCTGTTTCTAAATATAACTTTTATTTTGAAGAGAGAAACCACAGAGTCATGTGACCGCTTCGGGGTTCAGACGGTTAAACACAATTTGGAGCTTTTGCCGTCTGTTTTTTTGTCTTTAATGTATTTATATTCTGTAATAACCTAATATTTGATCTCTGCTATGTCCTCGTCTTCACTCATAGTGGCAGAAGACCTCATTTTCACCCCAGATCCAAACTGCTTCACAATAAAAGCTGCTTCACAATAAAAGCATGCAAAAGGACTTCAATCTTCTGGATTCCAGCTTTAAAAAGTCGAGCAAACAGAATCAGTTTCAGTTTTCGTACACATCGTTTAACGTGGTTAGCTTATTAGCCGAAACTCTGCAATAACTCACACGTAGTGACATTTAAAAAAAAGAAAACAGGCCGTAAAAAAAGAAAACTGACCTTTAAAAGATGTAATCAATAACAATAAAAAACTAATCAAGGGGTTGAATCTCAAAGCGAAGGCAACGCATCACTTCCTGAGCTCAAGAGCGTGATCAATCAGCTGCTTTCAGGGGGAAACGTCCATCACGTCAACGCCAATTAGCACTCATCAACCCGTTAGCCGTTAGCTTCCTCGCTCCCAACCACGAGCTCAACTGGAACCAGATTAATTAAGTCTTCATAAATCTGGTTTCGGTTGAGCTCTAATCATCAATACTCTTAATGATTAACCTTTTGGAAACCCTGCCCATTATAAGTCCCAGCATGCCCCATTCAGACAATCTTTTGGCATAAAATACGTCATTTTTCCATTTTTGAAAGTGAACGACTCAGTTTTTTGACTGAAGCTCCTTCCTAACAGACAAGTCTTTGTTTTATTGTGATTGTTGTTGCAGGTTCTGATTCTTTAGGTCCTAATCTTTCATAAAGGTGTCTTATTGACGCTCCAGGAGGCTTTTTTTGGGGAATCTGACTCATATCATGCTGGATGTTCATTGTTAAGGTGTTTTTTTTTGCAGATATACATTTTTTTCACAATACTTTGCTGAACAAATACCGACAATAAACACAAGTATTGGAATTTATTTGGGGTTCCTACAACGACTCAAACAGGGAAAAAGAGATCTGGAGCCAAAACCTTTATCCGAGTCCCCGGAGGGTTCTGGGATCTGCAGACGCTGCAAACGGATCAGCGAGGAGGGTTCGGGACGATAAATCATGTGGTTGTTGCTGCGGAGCCCAGAAAAAAACCTGCAGCGCTGCAATCAGCAAATTACAGGAAATGAAAGGTAATTTAATGGACGCACTTGGTGTAAAGTCAATAAGGTGGAAGTGGAGGTCTGCTGGGACGCCGGCAGCTTATCTGAAGTGTTTATGGAAACGCCCTCGAGCCAAACAACGAGCGGGGATTGAACCTTATCTCCAGCGCTCGGCGGGCGAGGGCGTCGCCTTGTAGCCGGGCAGCCGGCGTGGGCGTTAATGAGCAACAGCCTCAAAACCACAAGGCTCCAGACAGGAAGGAGGGAACGAGCTTTACTGGGACCAGTCAGTCCTCCTGGCTCAGTGTTACGCAACACTTGTATGACTTTGTGTTACCGACAACCACAAAACAACTCAGTAGAAAGAAGGAGGGGCTCTCTAGACAGACCATAATACACTCAATGAACATCAGGCTGTATAGAAGAAGACTTGAAACTACAGATTGAGACATAAACTCATGTTTACAATGTTTACTGAGGGAATACATCAAGAGAGAAGTAGAGTCACTTATATAGACTTCTATACAACCAGAGGAGTCGCCCCCTGGTGGTCAGGAGAGAGAATGCAGCTTTAACACATGAAGCATAGACTTCTATACAACCAGAGGAGTCGCCCCCTGGTGGTCAGGAGAGAGAATGCAGCTTTAACACATGAAGCATAGACTTCTATACAACCAGAGGAGTCGCCCCCTGGTGGTCAGGAGAGAGAATGCAGCTTTAACACATGAAGCATAGACTTCTATACAACCAGAGGAGTCGCCCTCTGGTGGTCAGGAGAGAGAATGCAGCTTTAACACAAGAAGCATGGACTTCTATACAACCAGAGGAGTTGTTAGCTAGGTAGCAGTGACTCATGCTGAGGCAGCACATTCCTCGTTCCTTCCAGGAAGTGCTCGCCTCCCTTGGTGGGCCCGTCTGGTTTTAGCTTTCAAAGCCTCGTGTTCCAAAAGGTCGCGTTCTCCACGGCGACCAGTGGACGTGGCAGCTAATGGGCTGAGGTGACAGGGGGCGGCACCCCGGGGTGACGGAGGGTGAGCTCAACTTTCCCCTCGCAGCAGGGAGGGTGGTCTCTTCCAAACGCTCCAAACGGAGGACAAACGCTGAGACGCTCTCTCTGGGTTTGAGTCGCATAAAAAAAACACTGAACGGGTTTTTTCTGCAGATTCACATCTGCATGTTGAAGCCGTTTCTCTTCTTTCATGCTGAAACGTGGAATGTGCTGAGAGCAGCAAGAAGAAGATCAGAAGATACGGATCCTGGTTTTCAGTTGAAGCAGCAACATCGTTAAAGACTCCAAATTAAACTTTATTAGCTCAAGAGAGAAGTAGAGCCACTTATATAGACTTCTACACAACCAGAGGAGTCGCCCCCTGGTGGTCAGGAGAGAGAATGCAGCTTTAACACATGAAGCATAGACTTCTATACAACCAGAGGAGTCGCCCCCTGGTGGTCAGGAGAGAGAATGCAGCTTTAACACATGAAGCATAGACTTCTATACAACCAGAGGAGTCGCCCCCTGGTGGTCAGGAGAGAGAATGCAGCTTTAACACATGAAGCATAGACTTCTATACAACCAGAGGAGTCGCCCCCTATTGGTCAGGAGAGAGAATGCAGCTTTAACACATGAAGCATAGACTTCTATACAACCCCTGGTCTTCTGCTCCAGAACCCTCTGACCTGGAACACAGAACTCCGGGTTCTTCTTCCAGGAACGCTGCGGTTCTGGTGGTTAACTTTTCCTCTGAGGCCGAGCTCACAGAAACCAGAGAACGCTTCATCAGCGGCTTCCAGCAGGAAAACATGACACATCTTCATCATCACATCTTCATCTTCACATCTTCATCATCACATCATCATCATTATCCCAACGCCACGGAGGAAAGGACAGGCAGCGTGTGTGTGTGAATGTGTCTGTCTGTGAGAGTGTGTGTACGTGTGCATGTGTGCAAGTGTGTTTGTGTGTATGCGTGGGAGTTCATGTGTGTGTCTGTCTGTGTGTGTGTGGGGGCATGTGTGCGCATCTGTGTGTGTATCTATGTGGATCTATGTGTGCATATGTGTGTGCATGTGTCTCAGGTAATTACTCTATTGGTTCCTGACTCGTCTCCTCAGCCCTCAGCCCTCGTCTCCTCAGCCCTCAGCCCTCGTCTCCTCAGCTCTCGTCTCCTCAGCCCTCAGCCCTCGTCTCCTCAGCCCTCGCCTCCTCAGCCCTCGCCTCCTCAGCCCTCGCCTCCTCAGCCCTCGTCTCCTCAGCCCTCGTCTCCTCAGCTCTCAGAGCGTTCGCATCACGGCGGTGCGTTCAATGCCTCCTCACGTCTGCATGAGCTCATCTCCAGGAGTGAGGACATGAAGATCGTCACCACCTCCCTCAAGGACACTTCAACCCCACTCTCTAATAACACTTCCACTCTCTAATAACACTTCCACTCTCTAATAACACTTCCACTCTCTAATAAGTGGATGAGAGACGCTGCGATGATGCAACAGACTGAAGGTGAACCTCTATAAATATTACTGCACTGTCAGCAAAATGAAAACACAAGAAGGGCCTTAAGGTTTCATCCTCAAAAGTACTCTATAAAGAAATATATCTATATCTAGATATAGATATAGATATAGATATAGATATCTATATCTATATCTATATATATATATAGATATATATATTTATTTATACTACAAGAGGTGTAATAGTGGGAGTAATGCTGGGATCCATGACTCAAGGTTCCAGCACAACATGAGCTCCAAGAAAAGCCTCCAAGAGCCTCTATTAAAGTATTAAAGTATTAAAAGTATTTATTGAACAGGAGAACTGGCAGAGGGACGGTTGTAAACCATGAAGAGGTTCCTCTGATGCCAGATCGTCCTCCAGGGTTCTGTGGCATGCAGAGGGGAGGCGGTTCCCCCGTCAGACATGCAGAACCCAGCGCTCCATCAGGGCTCTAATAGCAGGTTCAGGTTGGAGTTACTTTCCTTTCACTCCAGTACGACCACATGAAATGTGTCCAGCGTGGCGCTTTGCCTCGAGGCGGATCCAGAAGATTAGACCGGAGCTGTACAAGAGGAACTAGAGGTACACGAGGAACCAGAGGAACCAAAGGAACCAGAGGAAACAGGTACTAGAGGAACTAGAGGTACCAGAGGAACCAGAGGTATAAGAAGGACTAGAGGTACTAGAGGAACAAGAGGTACAAGAGGAACCAGAGGAACCAAAGGAACCAGAGGAAACAGGTACAAGAGGTACAAGAGGAACTAGAGGTACCAGAGGAACCAGAGGAACAAGGGGAACCAGAGGCACAAGAGGTATACAAGATACCAAAAAACAAGAGGAACAAGAGGAACCAGAGGTACAAGAGGAACCAGAGGAACCAGGAGCGCTTGACGTTCTTGCAGGAGAGGAGAGCTTCTCCCACCAACACTCACCAGCAGGAGACAAACTTGCGTGTTTTTTTTTTTATTTAAAGAATCGCCAAAAATTTCAGTTCATCAAATCAGAAGCTGTAAAAACAAACACTATCGTTGTGTATTCATCTTTCCGGGGGCCCTTGAACGCATCGTGTGTGACGAACGCGTCGGTCAGGAAAAATAAACTGAATCAAATTCAAAAATTGTGATATTTCCTCAAATACCTTTAGTTCTCACGTGGAGCCAACACTCCCAGACCTTAAAGAGATCCATTGTTTGCCCAATCTTGTACAATAAAGTCATTATAGCCGTTGCTCTGCACTGAAGACTTGCCTGAGCTCCGTCTCCGGTCTAAAACATCGTATTGCAGCTCCGAGAACTTCTCCCCATGAGGAGAAACTCCGGTCATGTTGAGGTCTCGACCACAAAAGCTGGAGACGTCCCTGAAGAGGCGCTGCAGACAAAGAGATGCCCAGAACCACGGCTGATGGTCGCTATGGAGAGCTGACGGTTTACAGCCTCGGAGAAAGGCCGGGGACTCGAACCCCCACCCCCTCACCCGTTAATCAATGAGGGAGCCGGAGGCCATCAACCACAGAGGAAGATACCAGAGCAAGAGGAGGAGGAAGACGAGAAGGTCTGACCCTGCATTCCCAGCATGCGGTGAAGAACCTCTGAAAGCGATCACATGATCTCATGTCAGAACCGGTCCGACGCCAGCGAGGCGTCGGTGCCGCTCAGCTGCTCCGACACGAGCTCTGACGTCATGTTGAGGTCACATGATGAGGATCCGCCTCGTGGGCTGAGGGTTTGAAACATAATAAGATGTTTTGCGGTCACGGTTTCATGTTTCTCTTCGTCTGTGTTTAAGAAGTCGAAGTAGACGTCGTGACATCACCTGCTGGTTTGAAGCCTCGAGTCCAGCAATTTGGTCGTCGCCATCTTGTTTTCTTTTTTTGCAAACCAGTGAACAGGAAGTGACCATATTTGGACTGAGGAGCGCCGTAGAGACCTGTCAATCACCTGGTAGCCCCGCCCCTAAAGCATCCCCTGCTTCCTGGTCTGTTTGACTCCAACAGACCATAATGTACTAAATGAACATCATGCTGTATAGAAGAAGACTAGAAACTAGAGATTGAGACATAAACTCATGTTTACAATGTTTACTGAATACATCAAGAGAGAAGTAGAGTCACTTATATAGACTTCTATACAACCAGAGGAGTCGCCCCCTGGTGGTCAGGAGAGAGAATGCAGCTTTAACACATGAAGCATAGACTTCTATACAACCAGAGGAGTCTCCCCCTGGTGGTCAGGAGAGAGAATGCAGCTTTAACACATGAAGCACAGACTTCTATACAACCAGAGGAGTCGCCCTCTGGTGGTCAGGAGAGAGAATGCAGCTTTAACACATGAAGCACAGACTTCTATACAACCAGAGGAGTCGCCCCCTGGTGGCCAGGAGAGAGAATGCAGCTTTAACACATGAAGCATAGACTTCTATACAACCAGAGGAGTCGCCCCCTGGTGGTCAGGAGAGAGAATGCAGCTTTAACACATGAAGCATAGACTTCTATACAACCAGAGGACTGTCCCTTTAAAACTCCACATCAGCTCCTCGTCACAGACCAGATGTATTCTCTCTGCTTGTGGACGCTCTCCAGGGTAACGTGTCGGAGGCTTGTCCGAACAGATGTTCCCTCCTCCTCCTCCTCCTCCTCCTCTTCCTCTTCCTCTTCCTCCTCCTCCTCCTCCTCCTCCTCCTCCCCCCATCACCATCATCCCTCTCCTCCTTTTGTCAGACGACTAAAGCCCGTCTCCTGCTGTTAACGCGCTCCCCGGGGCAGATGGCCTCAGGCTGGACATCAATAACCATCAACCAGACGACGTGATCCACACGTGGTCCAGAGGAAGCCTGTTGATCCTTCTGGACGCTTTTTAATGATCAATCGGTTCAGTTCCAACGCTGTTGATGGATTCATGAAGGGAGTTTTTAAATGTCGTGATTTGTTTACATTTCACTTTAAAATGAAAGCAAGAGTTGCACAATAAGTAACTATTAGTTGACGACATGGACGAGCACTTCAATGAGAACGTGATGAGAGGAGCAACACAAGCTCGACCCTTTACATCCTCATCTGGTTTGGTACTGATGGGCCTGG
Organism: Clinocottus analis; assembly: GCF_023055335.1. Taxonomy (NCBI): domain Eukaryota; kingdom Metazoa; phylum Chordata; class Actinopteri; order Perciformes; family Cottidae; genus Clinocottus; species Clinocottus analis. The sequence continues at coordinate 1,036,203 of NW_027175931.1, read as the reverse complement.
TTTGGTACTGATGGGCCTGGTTTGGTACTGCCCCCTGTGGGACCCACCTCTCGTGGACCCAGAGGCCTCTGGATGAGCAGAATGCATGAAGGCACAGCTCAGTTCTATTCCAGTGAGCGGCTCTGCTCGGGTCACATTGGCCCCCAGGAATAGCAGTGTAACAGTAGACAGAGACACAGTGAGGTCTGGTCATGCCGGGCTGCAGAGGGGTATTTTGGGGGTCTGGCAGACTTGTGTATGTTTTGTAGTCTATAAACAGAACTCACATGGCGGCAGGGGGACGTTAGACCTGAAGGGAGCTGGAGACAGCAGAGTTAGAACGGGTGTTTGCGTGTGGGAAGCGACAAACCAAACTCCGTTAAAGAAACCCGCAGTTTAAAGTTTCCAAGCTTTTAGAGGACATGTGCTTGTCTCAAATTGTGGCTTAAACAACTCTAAATGTCAGAAGGGAAGTTCTAGAACAATCGGCATAAAAACATAGCCCGTAGCAACTGTTTATGTCAATGAAATATAGTCATATGTGATGTGCTAACATAGCAAGCTAGCACCTAGCAAGCTAAATCACAGTGGACGAGCAACTTGTTTAGAACAGACACTAAAAGTAGATTTCTCGAATGCTTGAGTAAGTAATGTTCAGTTTATGTCATCCGAATGCATTAATGACTCCTCATAACCCTCAGCAACCCGTGAATAATATTATATCACGTGTAGTGTACCTGTACAACAGCACAGGGGTACATTTGACAGCTTTCTAAAGGGAGTTTGGCGCACGGCGAGCTCAGAAACAGAAACCTCAACGCAACGCGTCCCGACAGAGAGACAGAGACTGAAGGCTCGCGGGTCCAGAGACCGGAACACCGAGACCAGAGAGACCACCAAGACCAGACCACCGAGACTACAGCGACCAGACCACTGAGACCAGAGAGACCACTGAGACCAGACTACCGGCTTCCAGCCCGGTGAGCGCTGCACACACACACACACACACACACACACACACACACACACACACACACACACACATACACACCAGGAAACCTTCAGTAATAATTTAATAATAATGAAAATAAAGAAGAGAAAGCATCCGCAGGTGAAGTGCATGTAACTTACTTTATCCGTGCGTGAGGCTGTGTCCCCGCATCGCGCCCTCTAAAGCCACGTGTTGTGTCTTTATGGATCACTTTATGGCTTCTGGTTTTGTCCCGACGAGCTTTTGTTATGATAATCCTTTAAAGAAACCTTTAATATATTCTGCAGATATCAGCGCGTTCACGAAGAGGAGCTGTCTGCGGAAGCTCGTGCACGCTATATTCCTAGTTTATGTCAAATAAATAAATACATGAATAAATAAAAGCAGTGTGCCATTGTCTCTCAAGCTGCCGGGGACTCCTGGAGGAACAACCCGCTCTCTGGCACCTCTCAGCCCGCAGAGAGAGAGGGAGAGACAGGCTGTCAGGAGGAGGAGGAGGAGGAGGAGGAGGAGGAGGAAGAAGAGGAGGAGGGAGTCAGAGCTACAATATTAATAAAATAAATGGATCCACACCTGTTTGCTGAGCTCTACTCTCTAATCACTTTAATAAAGAGACGCGTGTGTTATTAGTTTTTTTTATTATTATCATTTATGGTACAATCTTTCATGGTCCTGCAGCTGTATTCATGAGTATGAACTGTCCTGAAGACAAGGTGCGTCTCTTATCGATAAAGAACAAAGGTGAAAGTGTTACCAAATATAAAAAGCCATAAAATACACATTAAGGGTATGAAGTCAGTATCAAACTCAAATGCTTATATTAGTTTAAACTGTAATGTTTCACCAAAACAAACTTTTTAGGGTTGTTTGTTTGTGAGAAGAAGAAAAAAACAATTTGTGAATGTTTTATTTATTATTCTTGTATGTAAACAAAGATTATTTCTTGAGCAGCTAACTCATCAATGATCTCATTGATTATTGTGACCGGCAGGCAGTTTATGTGTTTTTAAATATTATACAGCTGCAGCAGGAAATCATGGTGGAAATAACTATCAGTCAGCTAACTAACAGCTACCTAACTAGCCAGCTACTTAACTAGCCCACTGCCTAACTAGCCAGCTACCTAACGATCAGCTAGCTAACTAGCCAGGTACCTAACTAGTCAGCTACCTAACTAGCAGCTAGCTTACTAGCTAACTATCAGCTACATAACTAGCCAGCTACCTAACTATGAGCTAGCGAGCTATCTAGCTCCCTAACTAGCCAATGAGCTAAATGAGTAGAAGGAAACATGTTGCTTTAAAAATGGTGGAGTGCAACTTTAAATATTGAAAAAGAGGACGTTTAATGTGTCCTCGTTTATTCCTGAAGCTTAGAGCTTCATCTCGTCTTCACGTCGACTCAGAAACATCAAATCTTTTGCTCCACAGCTTCATGCTGCAGGTCCAGACACAGACAGCGAGGACGTGCTGCAGAGGCCGTTTGTTCAGCGGGACGTTAGCTTCTCGCCGCGAGGCCTCTTCTACTTCACTCCTGCTGCTGGAACCTTTAGCTTTCAGCTTAAACGTTGTGTAACTTCCTGTTGCAGGACGCTGACACGGGAACTCTCTGTTCACCCTCCAGCCTGAGAGAGAGCGGCAGTATAAATAGCCCCGTGTCCCTGCTCCGGTTACCAGAGCCCAGGTTGGAATACCAAAAAGACAGAGCGACCACGCTGACGCCTGTTCTGCTACGTCACACAGTGGTGCTGGGAACACTGGGAACACTGGGAACACTGGGATCTGACCAGAAACCAGGTGTCTAAGTACGACCAGGGTTCTGATGGGTAAAGCTGAAGCTGCATTCTCTCTCCTGACCACCAGGGGGCGACTCCTCTGGTTGTATAGAAGTCTATGCTTCATGTGTTAAAGCTGCATTCTCTCTCCTGACCACCAGGGGGCGACTCCTCTGGTTGTATAGAAGTCTATGCTTCATGTGTTAAAGCTGCATTCTCTCTCCTGACCACCAGGGGGCGACTCCTCTGGTTGTATAGAAGTCTATGCTTCATGTGTTAAAGCTGCATTCTCTCTCCTGACCACCAGGGGGCGACTCCTCTGGTTGTATAGAAGTCTATATAAACGACTCGGTCGTGGAGGTGGATCTTAGAAAGAGGAGCGAGGCTTCAGGGAGCGATGACTCAGCAGAGGAGGAGTTCACATCCTGTGAGTAATGATGAGTCTTTAACTCACATCAGACAGTGACATCGCTCACAGTTCTACTTCCTGTCTGCTGGGTTTCAGGGTGTGAAGAGGCTCCGCCCACCCGTGAACTAAAAGAGCACAGCGACCTACCTTGGGTCAGGCGGACCGGCTGTGAGGCCTGCAGCCCGTCGATGGCACACGGGTTCCCACTGGGGTGCAGCGTGATGACACCCGAGCGGTTCTCGATGAAGGCGTGCTGAGCCGCCACCCCGGGGCCCTGGATGAGGACGTCCACGGAGCCGTGACCCAGCGTGGTGCGCCCTGGAGGAGGGAGAGGGTTATATATAATAACCATCATGTTCATAACGTATAATATAGCATGAAATGATAATAGTCTATATACTTTATAATATAGTATATATATATATGTATGTCCATAATAATGAGGTGTTGTGTTGTGTGTGTGTGTGTGTGTGTGTGTGTGTGTGTGTGTGTGTGTGTGTGTGTGTGTGTGTGTCTCACCCTCGGGGAGGGGCAGCAGGGTGATGGCGGTGCTCAGGCGTCCGCTCCCCAGACTGACCAGGTGGGGGCGCTCCGCCTGGAACTTCAGCCCCTTCCCCGTCTCCACCAGGTCCAGCGGCGTGCTCTGGGGCCAGAGGTCAAAGGTCAAAGGTCAGCGACACAGCGAGGGACAAACAGACTGATGGTTTTATTTATAATTAGTTTCAGAATGTTTCCTTTTTAGAGCAGAATCACTCTGAAACACACAGAGGCCTCGTCTCCATCTCCACCAGCAACCTGCAACCAGCAACCTGCAACCAGCAACCTTATGAAAGTAGATTTGTGTCTTATTTACCCAAGCAAATTTCTAGTTTGTAAGTAAATTATCTCAAAATCTTTGCTCTAAAAAAAATTAAAATACGCTCTTAAAACTAAAATTCGCTTTAAAAAAAAAAAATTTGAGAATTTTTTTTAGCTTTTTTTGAGAGCGGATCTTTTTTATTTCTTTTTTTTGCGTTTTTTTTTTTGGAGCAAATTTGGGTTTTGAGGGCGTATTTTTTTTTTTGAACAATTTTTTTAATTGAGAGCAAAGATTTGGAGATAATTTACTTAAAAACTAGAATTTTGCTCTGGTAAAAAAGTCACAAATCTACCTTCATACAACCTGCAACCAACAACTTGCAACCAGTGACTTGCAACCAGTGACCAGCAACTAGCAACCTGCAACCAACAACTTGCAACCAGTGACTTGCAACCAGCACTAATTGGTTGTGGGAGGAGCCACAGAGGAGCAGAACTCAGGCTCACCTTCCTTCAGCTCTGTTCACAGACTCCTCCTCACACTTCAGGAGCAACATGCCCCCCCCCCCTTCCCCCTCTGCCCCCCCTTGCCTAAAGCAGTGGGGGAAGGGATGTTGCCATGGCAACAGCGCTGGGCAATTAGGCAACTGGAGCTCCTGCAGGCGTCAACGAGCAAAACCGTCGTGATGAGCTTTTATTTTCTTTCTTGGCCTGAAGATGAAGACGATCTGCTTCTTCTTCAAGTGGAGTTCACTGCCAGCGAGGAAGAGTTTCATCTCATGTCATTAATGTCTTCATCTTCACCTGATTTAAGGGGGCGGGGCTTTGGAGGGTAAATAAATCTTAAATATATATATATTTTATCCTTTTCTCAAATCCTGCTTTTACCAACCGAAGCTTCACGAGGAAAAGACACACACACACACACACACACACACACACACACACACACTCACACACACACACACACACACACACACACACACACACACACACACACCTCCCTGAATGCCTGATGGGATTGTCAGACCTGCAGGTGGGAAACGCAGACAGACGATCTCCGGCTCGGTCTAATTACTGACTCTGACTGAAGGTTCCTGTTTCACACGCCGTAGACACCACCGACACACACACACACACACACACACACACTGACACACAACGTCTGATCCGATGCCTCCAGCTGTGTTCCACGGAGGCTTTGAGCCAGAGTGGTGACATTTAACGTCAATGGATGCCGTTATCAGAAGAAGAGAGCGCTCACTGTGAGAGAGATGGAAACACTGATAACATCTCTCTCTCTCTCTCTCTTTCTCTCTCTCTTTCTCTCTCTCTCTCTCTCTCTCTCTCTCTCTCTCTCTCTCTCTCTTTCTCTCTTACGTTTTTTCTTCCATCCAAGCACCAACATCCGGTGTTGATGAAACGCGCTGAAGTGCCAAAAACTGTAGTTCATCAAACGGCCACTTGAGGCTCTCAAAGCGAGTCATTCCCCAGAGACCTCCATGTGGAAACTGTTTTATGTCACTAAATGACATCAAGACTAAAGGGCCTTTCACACGGAGCTGCATTCTCTCTCCTGACCACCAGGGCGACACGTTAAGGACTCGGCTGTTCATTCCAACAAGCATGTTTTCCAAGACGATGACCAAAAACCAAGATGGCGACAGGCAGAAACCAAGATGGCGACGAGCAGAAACCAAGATGGCGGCGGCCAAGTTGTAGAATTTGACGCTCCAAACAGTCCATCAACCGACGGGTGACGTCACGGTGATTCCGTCCACCTGCTACACAAAGTCTGTGCTCCACGTGCCCAAAGACACACACACTCACCTGCAACAGCTGGTGGGTTTGTCGTCCACACTCGGGCGCGTTCCTGTTCAGGCGGTCCATGTCCTCTGAGCCGTCTGCCGGAGACACATGAAGGTCCTGAGGGAGGAAGTGAGGTCGTGAAGTGAGAGAAGAAGAGTCGTCATGGCTGACGACAACGGTCACAACGTCCACATGTTGTGCGTTTTGTGGTCAGAGATGTTACCGCATTTAGTGGAATTCCCCCTCCCCACTCTGCCTGCACACTAATGTGTGTGATTCATGCTGTCAGCACATACACACACACATACACACACACAGACACACACACGGACACACACACAAACAGATGGTAGACAGTATTTAGCAACACACTGAGGAAGTGACACTTAAAACACACACACACATCTAAATCTCTTGGTCGTTCACACATTCAGTGGAAATCCGCCACCTTGGCTGTGCTTTTGACTCTCAGTCCTTATGAAAACACACACACACACACACACACACACACACACACACTCACCGTACCTAAATCTCCTACATTCCTCCCTTCTTACTCATTTTGGGGTATTTCCATCCAGTCAGCAAGCAGCTATAAATATATTGTGTGTCTGTACCGGGCCCGCGTCCATACGTTCTGCTGCAGAACCGAGGGAACGTGTTCAGAGGTTCTGCTGCAGAACCGAGGGAACGTGTGAGGAGCCCGTGGTTGTGAGGAAGCGTAAAAACCACACGGAGCGGCTGGAAAACATTCAATTAGAACGATCACTGAGAAGCAGAGACGACCCGGAGACATTTGCGTGCCTAAGATGTTGTGCGGCGGCGGGTTGTAAAGTGTGTTTGTGAGGAGCGCTGCCTGCAGGAACACAACACACTACACACTACACACTCTGCAGCGCTGTGTGTGCTCCCCAGCCGCGGGGACGCCTGAACACAACACACCAGCAGCAGGAAAATACAAACAAACTCTTCCTACACACCTGCCCTCCAGCTTGTTATTATCATTATGAATATTATTATTATGAATAAGGGCTCATGTCCTCCGTTGTCTCTCAGGATGATCGTTACCTGTCTCCAGGTGTCCAGCACATGCACAGCCTCCATGGCAAAGGGTCGCTCCACCTGAGTCCTCTCAGCGTGGACTTGAAGGACCGGGACGCCGCTGAGGCCGGCAGACCCACAACAGACCCACAACAGACCCACAACAGACCGTCTCTTTGTCTTTGTCGACTCCCGTCTCAGGAGCCGGACCTGTTGCTGCTTGCTGCTCTAAACTAAGAGCTGCATTCCTGAATGAAGTCCAGGATAACTGAGACGTGTCTGTGTGTTTAGGTGAAGATCAAAAGAGAGGAGGAGGAGAAGAAGAAAAAGAAGAAGAAGAAGAAGAAGAAGAAGAAGAAGTAGAAGAAGAAGAAGAAGTAAAGGGGAAGGGAAGAGAGAGAGTGATGACTGACGTTTGATCAAAGTAAAGCAGAAAGAATAAAAGTGTTGAAAGAGAAAATTGAGAAATGCGCTAACAGAGCTTACAGCGCTAATAACAGTAACAGCGCTAACAGTGCTAACAGAGCTAACAACATCAACACCGCTAACAGCGCTAACAGAGCCACGTACTGAACCTTTAACATCAAATAGCTTGAGAAAATGTGATCGTTAGCTAACTAGTTAGCCTCGCTGACTTTATAACGTCAAACGCACCATATAAGCACGCTAGCTAGCAAACTTTAGCTCTTCCTAGTGCAGATATTGTCTCTTTATAGTTCCTTCTTTGCCGTTAAATTGCGTTTTCTAAACTCCCATAATGCACAGGGGGAGGACACGGCAGCTTTCCTTTCTCTCAGACGCAGAGACTCCTCAAACCACGGCAGAAAGGCCGCCATTGTTTCCTGTCCGTCTATGCTCCCTTCTTGAAGGGGCAATGAAAGCGAGGAAAAGAGGGAGGAAAGAAGAGGGAGGAAAGAGGAGGGAGGAAAGAAGAGGGAGGAAAGAGGAGGGAGGAAAGAGGAGGGAGGAAAGAGGAGGGAGGAAAGAGGAGGGAGGAATGCAGAAAGAGTAGAGACAGTCTGCTGATGGATGAATGAGATGAGTAGAATGAAAGGTTTTTTAAAGGGACCCTGGTGCTCAGAGACACTCCCTCTTTAGTCCACAGGGGGCGCCAGAAACATCACAAAAGTTCCTCGTAGTGACTTTAACCAGCGATTGACACAAACACGCTTCTAGCTTCTTTCCGGTCACACAAAAGTGCACAAAGGCCAAAGGCTCTAGAGGTCAGAGGTCACGTCAGATGATCAGGAGCTAACGCATTCATCCAGACGCTCGCAGCGGGAAGAGATCTGGAAAACACCGACGAGGATTTAAATAAAAGAGAGAAAAGAGCTTTGAGGGCTTAAAGGTGCGTCAACAACTCCCCTCAAACACACCTGCTGCTTTATGGAGGAGAGAGGCCGAGTAAACACACCTGTAGAGACACTGGAGAGGCCTCGTCTTTGACTCCACTGAGCTTAAGGACTAGTGTCCTAGTGAGGACGCTTAGTCGTCTCCTTTAGACTCTTTAGGATCCACCAGAGAGGCGTTCACTGACCTGTTTTATAAATCAGACAACAGAATCTCTTCAGGTCGTGTTGAACACAGACTTCAGTCAGACTTTACTTCAGACTTCTAACCACAAACAGACCTCTGACTTCCAGACGAGGAAACAGGAAGTGGAAAACTAATTTCCTGGTTTAAGGACTCATTCCTGCAGAACTCTGAAATGTGGACCACAATGCAACGCGGGAACGTCTCGTCCTGATGAACACGTGTGGACTCGAGCGAGAGAGCAAACAGGAAGTGTGTGACAGGTCGAGGAAGAAGAAGACATAACGAGTGTCACGGTCTGGACACTTCCTGTTGGTGAGGACGAGGACCAGGAGTTACATCACTTCCTGTTCACTTATCTGAGTTACAGCACGACTGCTAAGGAAACAACCATTTGTTTTTTATTTATCTGTTTATTTATTTACGATCAACACAAAGTCTATATCCAGGAAACGTCCACCGGAAGAAGTCTTCTAACTGTCGCAAAGGTTTATATATTTTTAGTTAGTAATTCATAGTTTAGTTTTATTTAACCGTTTAGGACCATGATATCTTTTCCAAGGCCGAGACGGCAGCGTAAAGGTCACATACGAGCACCGCAGACAACTGAGATAACAGACTTTAAAAAATATAAAAGAGCAAAAAGTTAAAATAGTGCAAAATTCATCATGTTTCCATTGACTCTGCACAGCTCTCAACATGGCGACTGCTCACAGCTGGGACAGCGTTATCAGCTGTTTGGGACTGTTTTTGTTCAATTTAGTTATTTTTCTAATGATGTATATAATTATAACTTAAGTTATATAAGTTATTCTGCACTAAAGACATGTTCAAGCTTCTACTTCTAGTCCTGATGGTTCTGTTTACAGCAGCAGGACTTTTATTTTGAAAGGAAAAATCAAGACCACAGAGAACTAATCGAGGCCTCGTTTTACTGCAACGGTCACATTTTACTTCCACCTTAAAACAGCTGACTGGACGAGGAGACCAGGGGGTGACTGGGAATACCGTGTTCCAGTAGTATTCCAGTAGTATTCCAGCAGTATTCCAGCAGTATTCCAGTAGTATTCCAGTAGTATTCCAGTAGTATTCCAGCAGTATTCCAGCAGTATTCCAGTAGTATTCCAGTAGTATTCCAGTAGTATTCCAGCAGTATTCCAGCAGTATTCCAGTAGTATTCCAGTAGTATTCCAGCAGTGTTCCAGTAGTATTCCAGCGGTATTCCAGCGGTATTCCAGTGGTATTCCAGTAGTATTCCAGTAGTATTCCAGTAGTATTCCAGTAGTATTCCAGCAGTATTCCAGCAGTATTCCAGTGCTCAGAGCTCCGTTGACTTTTGGCTCAGCGATTCAAAAGACGAGCTGGACCCACATTCCAGCCTCGCGGCCACAAAGAGGCTCTTTCAACAGCAGTAATCCACTGCAGGAGGAGCGGGAACGCTGCTGCTGGACTACTGGACTACTGGACTACTGGACTACTGGACTACTGGACTACTGGACTACCGGACTACTGGACTACTGGACTACTGGACTACTGGACTACTGGACTACAGGTCAACTGGACTACTGGACTACTGAACCACTGGACTACAGGTCAACTGGACTACTGGACTGTATGACTACAGGATAGATCATGTGACCAGCAGATCATGTGATCAAGACATCATGATGTTTCTCCAGGCTCTGGTCATGTGACTTCGTGAACAACCAATCAGTGTTTAGTCCGACAGGAGTAGAGCTAGTAACGTTAGCAGCACCGCTAATGGAGAACCAACAGGAGAAGAGCTAGTAACGTTAGCAGCTAACGGAGAAGCAGCAGGAGAAGAGCTAGTATGGTTAGCAGCTAACGGAGAAGCAGCAGGAGAAGAGCAAGTAACGTTAGCAGCACCGCTAATGGAGAACCAACAGGAGAAGAGCTAGTAACGTTAGCAGCACCGCTAATGGAGAACCAACAGGAGAAGAGCTAGTATCGTTAGCAGCTAACGGAGAAGCAGCAGGAGAAGAGCTAGTATGGTTAGCAGCTAACGGAGAAGCAGCAGGAGAAGAGCTAGTATGGTTAGCAGCTAACGGAGAAGCAGCAGGAGAAGAGCTAGTATGGTTAGCAGCTAACGGAGAAGCAGCAGGAGAAGAGCTAGTATGGTTAGCAGCTAACGGAGAAGCAGCAGGAGAAGAGCTAGTATGGTTAGCAGCTAACGGAGAAGCAGCAAGAGAAAAGCTAGTATGGTTAGCAGCTAACGGAGAAGCAGCAGGAGGTTCACTTCATGCGTTCAGGCTCTGCTCAGTGAACATGAGTACTGGCTGAAGGTAAATGATGGCGTTCTTGTGATGCGTTCACAGGTAATCTAGTAAAATGTAGTGTTGATGAGTGTAAACACTCTTAAAGATGATTATAATACATCTTTAAAACTACGAAAGAGTTCAAGTTTCCCATAGACGACGATGACCGCATCGATCCATTCAGCAACAAATATGAAACGAATCCTCTGATCTTGACCCGCAATAACAAACATCACAGATGTGACATCACCGATCCAGGACGTCCTGCTGGTCAGAGCCCCGCCCCTCCTGTAGGGGGCGCTCACCTCCTCCCGCTGTCACTCACCCTCCTCTCTCTCTCTCTCTCCTCCGCTCTCATCCAAAGCTGCAGAATCCAGCCGGCGGCCTCCAGACGTCCTGCAGCCGCTCACGTGAACGCAGAGTGAGCCGAGAGAAGGGAGTGACGGGGAGGAGGGAGAGGAAGAGGAGGGAGAGGAAGAGGAGGGAGAGGAAGAGGAGGGAGAGGAAGAGGAGGGGAGGCAGCGTGGGATATCCCTCTGAGTCATGGAAACCGGCCCAAAGGGCAGCCATGTGTGTGTCTTTGTGTTGATGAGCCTCATCAGAAAGAGTGGAAACACTTCCAGGACTACACTGAGACTATAGAGGACCAGGACTACACTGAGACTACAGAGGACCAGGACTACACTGAGACTATAGAGGACCAGGACCACACTGAGACTATAGAGGACCAGGACCACACTGAGACTATAGAGGACCAGGACTACACTGAGACTATAGAGGACCAGGACTACACTGAGACTATAGAGGACCAGGTCTACACTGAGACTATAGAGGACCAGGACTACACTGAGACTATAGAGGACCAGGACTACACTGAGACTATAGAGGACCAGGACTACACTGAGACTATAGAGGACCAGGACTACACTGAGACTATAGAGGACCAGGACTACACTGAGACTATAGAGGACCAGGACTACACTGAGACTATAGAGGACCAGGACTACACTGAGACTACAGAGGACCAGGACTACACTGAGACTACAGAGGACCAGGACTACACTGAGACTATAGAGGACCAGGACTACACTGAGACTATAGAGGACCAGGACTACACTGAGACTACAGAGGACCAGGACTACACTGAGACTATAGAGGACCAGGACTACACTGAGACTACAGAGGACCAGGACTACACTGAGACTATAGAGGACCAGGACTACACTGAGACTATAGAGGACCAGGACTACACTGAGACTATAGAGGACCAGGACTAGACTGAGACTATAGAGGACCAGGACTACACTGAGACTATAGAGGACCAGGACTACACTGAGACTATAGAGGACCAGGACTACACTGAGACTACAGAGGACCAGGACTACACTGAGACTATAGAGGACCAGGTCTACACTGAGACTATAGAGGACCAGGACTACACTGAGACTATAGAGGAATAGCCAAAAACAATCTCATTAAATATTAAAATCATATTCTTCTTTCTATATTTTGCAACACACACATGTTAACATCAGAGAGCGAGCCAGTGTGTGTGTGTGTGTGTGTGTGTGTGTGTGTGTGTGTGTGTGTGTGTGTGTGTGTGTGTGTGTGTGTGTGTGTGCACAGGCCAGGTGAAGAAGAGGAGCAGCATGAGATGACATCACCCTTTACGAGACTCGCCTCTGTCTCCTGTTGCCATAGCAACTCCTCGGTGAAAACACAGTGTGTGTTTGTTTTGTGTATGTGTGTGTGTGTGTGTGTGTGTGTGTGTGTGTGTGTGTTATGAGCGTCTCAGACGCTTCATATCAGCGTGTGAGAGAATGACTGCGTCTTTGTTTCTGCTGATAAAAGACAATGAAGAGAAGAATCTGCAAAGGTCAAACCCCCAATCTGTGTGTGTGTGTGTGTGTGTGTGTGTGTGTGTGTGTGTGTGTGTGGTACATGCTGCAGCTGTTTGGAGACAGTTCAGCACATCGTTCAGCTGTTTGTGTGGACAACAACGAGCAGAGAGGAACTTCTGTCGTCCGGCCTCCTCCTCGTCTCCTCAAGGGATCCAGACCTCACTGAGGACACTACGTCGTACACTAGTTCACTACACCCTACACTATGTACTCCAGCTGCACCTCAGAGAACACGCCCACATGTCAAACTAAAGTTCTGATTGGTTGAAGGCCATGACAATCACCCACAACGTCCGCTCCCCGTGTCCTTCGACCTGCAAAGGGTTAAACTGCTCTGCTCCCGTAGAGGTCACGTTCAAGGTCACGGTGTCTCTGGACCCGCTCGGTGGGGGCGTGGCCTGCTGGGTGCTGTAGGGGGTGGGGAGTGGGAGATAGAGCGCCTCTGTGCTCGGCCTCTGTGCTCGGCCTGATTCTGCTCTCACCAGAATGAGCTCACGCCAAACAAAGGAGTTATTATCGCGAGCTGGAGAGTCTGTGAACTCCGGTTCTCTCTGCCAGACGCCCGAAATATGTGACCCAGCTCCGCCTCGGTCGGGGGATTCGAACAACAAGGCTCGGCCTGTGTGACGGCGTCGCGTCTCCTCAGAGCGGCCGGCGCTCGGCCTCAGCGACGCGACTCTGAGCCGCGGATTCATCTTTAAAAACGTTCAAAACACTTTCATCATTACCAAAGAAATCATTTCATTCAAAATACACTGACGAGGTTTAGCTGCTAAAGATGAAGATGAAGATGAAGATGAACTCTCAACAAAGAGATTGTTGCTGCTTGTGGACACAAATGTAACTTTACAACTACACAAATATAACTACATAACTCTATAAATATAACTATAACTCTACACACACCGGTTCAGCAGACGTGCTAACAGACATGCTAACAGACATGCTAACAGACATGCTAACAGACGTGCTAAGAGACGCTGCATTAAAGTGCTGATCTCTCATTTCTTCATCAGTTTTTGTGGAAACATTCCATGAATTCCACGTGTTTTGTTTTCTCTCCTTTCAAAACGCACAAAGCAGCGACGCACACACACACACACACACACACACACACACACACACACACACACACACACACACACACACACACACAGGCAAAGAAGCGAGTAAAGACTGAACTCAGCTCATTGGTTTCCACTCAAACAGAAGTGCTGAAAACAAACTGGGCCGCCGTGGAGCCGCTGCTCAGAACCATCAGAACCATCAGAACCATCAGAACCAGCAGAACCATCAGAACCATCAGAACCATCAGAACCATCAGAACCATAAGAACCAGCAGAACCATCAGAACCAGCAGAACCATCAGCACCAGCAGCACCAGCTGGCCCGTTGTCGTGACACAGACGAGGCGCTGCAGAGTTGTGTCTGCTGCTGATAAGTGAAGGACGCGCTGAACCTCCAGAGGGAAACATGCTGCAGTTCCCACAACAACCTGTCAGATTCACTGATGGAGGCGGGACGACGTCCCGGATCAGAACCAACGACCTCATGACCCGAAACAATGACGTCATGGGTTCATGATCACGGATGATGGTGCTCGTGATGTCCAGGCGGTTTCTTGGTTTGTGGACGGCTGTTTTGAAGCCTCGAGTTTGACCTTTTGGTCGTCGCCATCTTGGTTTTTTTTGCAACCAGAAGTGACAAAAAAAGGGGGTGGAGCTACAGTTAAACGTTAAAGATGTTACAACTAACGTTCATGAAGAGAAAACACACGATGAGAGGGTTGAAGCTGTAAGACGGACAACAGGGACAACGCCATGGAGACCTGTCAATCACCCTGTAGCCCCGCCCCGAAAGCATCCCCTTATTATGGTCTGTTTGACTTTAAATGAACATCATGCTGTATAGAAGAAGACCAGAAACTAGAGATTGAGACATAAAGTTTGATCTGAAACGTGTGAAGAAGCCTCTACGTTACCTGGTGGAGTGTGTGTGAGTGTGTGTGTGTGTGTGTGCGCCACAGGACGCCACAAACACACTGCTGCTGCTCACGAAGACGAGAACCCACAACCTCAGATAGATCCAAAGAGGAAGATCCTCTCTCTTTGGTGTGTCCTCTCTCTCTCTTTAGTCGTCAGGGTCTCTCACTCACTGCCTCCACACACAGACACACACTCACACACACTCACACACACTGTCTGTCGCTGTCATAACACACACTGGGCTAAAGCCATGTGGCTGCTGACACACACTTTCTGTCTGGCTGGTTCTCCCCTCTCGCTCTCTCTCGACTCGCATGGTGACTCTTTCACACACTCTCTCTTTTGGCTTCACACACACACACACTCACACACACACACACACACACACACACACACACACAGCCTCGCCCCAACACCAGGGCACAAGGCCTTCTTTCTTTCGGATAAAGAACTGCTGCGTTGTTCACGGAGAACCTGCAGAACCGTGCAGACCAGAAGGTGGACTCGCTGCTGAGAGAGGAGCGAGGTGAGGTGAGGTGCATCTTGGGGGTTTTATTGCCTCACACTGGAGCCTCTGTTACTCTGAGCCACATAAAGCCACATGTTCACCTCTCGGCGCTCGAGAGTCGGCTCTAATGAACAGACTCCTGTGTCGTGATGCTGCGTCTGAGACGACACAGGAGCAGGAGGAGCGGCGGCCATTTTGATATGTTCCGTTGTCTAGCGAGCTAACGGACTGACTCACAGCACGCCAGGCCTCTATACAACCAGAGGAGTCGCCCCCCCGGTGGTCAGGAGAGAGAATGCAGCTTTAACACATGAAGCATAGACTTCTATACAACCAGAGGAGTCGCCCCCTGGTGGTCAGGAGAGAGAATGCAGCTCTAACACATGAAGCATAGACTTCTATACAACCAGAGGAGTCGCCCCCTGGTGGTCAGTAGAGAGAATGCAGCTTTAACACATGAAGCATAGACTTCTATACAACCAGAGGAGTCGCCCCCTGGTGGTCAGGAGAGAGAATGCAGCTTTAACACATGAAGCATAGACTTCTATACAACCAGAGGAGTCGCCCCCTGGTGGTCAGGAGAGAGAATGCAGCTTTAACACATGAAGCATAGACTTCTATACAAGCAGAGGAGTCGCCCCCTGGTGGTCAGGAGAGAGAATGCAGCTTTAACACATGAAGCATAGACTTCTATACAACCAGAGGAGTCGTCCTCTATCTTACAAATACAAGTCAGAGATGCTTCTTCACGTTTGCCTTGTAGCATCCGTCTGGATAATAACTTCCCACCAACACACACTTCCTCAGTGAGGCAGCAGACAGAAGCCTCCAGGTAACCACTTCAGGGTCAAAGGTGAAGCTCTCTTTTATGTAAACACACACACACACACACACACACACACACACACACACACACACACACGCCCTCACACTTAGCATAAGCAGACATCTGAAACAGTAAAAGCTCTCTCGCTCCTTTCATCTTTAATGAAAAGCATATTTGGTTCTGCCCCCCCAACACACACACACACATACACACACACACACACACACACGCACACACACACACACACACACACACAGCAGCTCCCACGTAGCGTTCAAGTCCTCATGTCTTTACAGAAACACACAGCAGCGGCGCTTCAGGCTCATTATGAACATGAAAGCTGACTTGATCCTCTGAGATGATTTCAGGATCTCACTCAGCGAACGACACAAAGACGCTCGGACGGAAATTCAATTACCAAGATTTGAAGGAAGTGGGTCATCATGTTGTTTGCCAGGATGTGCGTGTGTGTGCTTGTGTGTGTGTGTGTGTGCGGTGGATCAGACGCCCACGTGGCCCCTGAGGGCCCCGGGGGCCACAATGTGCCACCGGAGGAGGACGGCCCCACAAAGACTTCTGTCAATCTTCATGTCACGCTCCGTCTTTCACCGCTGGGGATTGTTGTTGCCTGTTTGTTGTTGTTGTTTGTTGTGTGTTCACACACACACACACACACACACACACACACACACACACACACACACACACACACACACAATGGCCAGCGGTAGACAACAGTCCCGCAGTGCTGCTGCTCTGAAGGGATTACTGGGTTTCGCTGCAGGCGCCGCGTCTCTGTGAGCAGCAGGAAGCAGCAGAGCGGCAGCGCCTCCTGGTGGTGACGCGGCCACCAGGAGGCGCTGCAGCGGGGTGTGGGGTCCAATCACTTAGATTTTAAATAACAATCTACATTTTGACCTCAACAAAAATGTATTTCCTAGAAGATTTTAATATATTTGATGGGGATGAATAAATAGTTTATGATGCGTGATAAGAGAAAAGGTTACGGTTACTAATGCAACAGATTAATTATTATGATGTTTAATATTCATGAATTTCCTTATTTAAAAATGACCTAAAAATGAAATATTATCGCTATTGGTTCTTCATCTTCTAATTCTTTGGATTACTCCTTTTTAACCACAATGAACTGATTCACCCGCTTACTATGTAAGTGTTTGATCTATTTCCCCCAAAACTCCTCTTAAACTCATTGATTTGTTCATAAAATAAGCAGCTTTTCATGTGATGAAGCAGATTCAAGAGTTGCCTTCAAATAAAAATATATATCTCTGCTCAATTAAACATAGTAGATTATTTGTTTCTGCACGAGACCTTTTTAAGAGTCATACGTCACAGTCTCCATCAGTTTGACCGTGCTGGTCGGACAGTGACGTCACCACTGACCGTGCAGCTTCTGCCCTGTTTTAACCGTTTTATTTTTATTTTATTATTTACTGTGCTACAGAGTTCTTCTACGTGGACCCATGTTTCCTCTAAACAGCCTCCAATGTCGATTACGTGTTTTTTGTTTTTTGACCAACTTTATTTTAAAAGGAAAGGACGTTCGCCAACTTCCGGTTACAGAGCAGTCTCAGCAGCACGCGACACAGCGCGCGAGCCGTTATAACCGACCGTGTGCAGGAAACGTCAGTGACGGGTCGTGAAAATGTCCAAACTGGAAACGCTGAAAGCTTTAGTGAACCAGCGGCTCACGTCGGCTGGAGGGGATATTTTTGGCCATTTTGAAAGAACCATCGCGGAGGACGAGGAAGAACTCGCCAGTTTAAAGGAGGCGAACGCGCACCAGCGGAAACTACTGGACGCCATTTCCAACCCGGATATCCGGTTAGAAAGAGCAGGTTTGTGCCTTTATCTCTTCAAACTAAATACTTCGAAGTATTGACACAATGTACTGAGGTAGAGTTACAGGTACTGTACTGCAGTATTCACATCATGTACTGAGGTAGAGTTACAGGTACTGTACTGCAGTATTCACATCATGTACTGAGGTAGAGTTACAGGTACTGTACTAAATATTCACATTGTGTACTCAGTTGGAGTTACTGGTACTGTACTTAAGTATTAACACGTTCATACTTTTTACTACGTTACACCTCACAAGTTGTACTTTTACCTCACTACATCTCAGAGGTCCATGTTGTACTTCTTGCTGTACGACATCTCATTAATAAGACTTATGAATGTATTTTATTATCCTCCACAGACGTCAAGCAGCTGTTGGTGAAAGAAGAGGTTCCCCCTGAGAAGCAGGTCTCTAGCTCCAATCTGGACCAGGAGGACGCAGAGCCCCCCCACATTAACAAGGACCAGGAGGACCCTGAGCCCTCACATATTAAAGAGGACCAGAAGCGCCGGTCTGGACCAAGAAGACCCAGAGGCCCCACACATTTAAGAGGACCGAGAGCCCGGCCACATTTAAGAGGATCGAGAGCCCCCCCACATTAAAGACGACCAGGAGCCCCCAGACATTGAAGACAACCAGGAGCTCCAGTCTGGACCAGGAGGACCCAGAGCCCTCCCATATTAAAGAGACCCAGGAGGACCCGGAGCCATCATCCTCTACTGACCGCAACTCTTTGAGATTTAGAGATGGAATCTTGCTTAGTGACTATTTGGGGTACTAGTAATCTTCGTAGTACTTTAGAGTACTGCAGCGGAAGTTTGATAAACCATCTTTAGGTTCAATAATCCTATTTTCACTCGTTAACAGCCACAACAAATGCCTAGAAAAGAATAGTTTTCCTTTGTTGGGGGGTGATGGACTGAAACACGGTTTCAGTGCGCGCACATAACGAGGTATGTAGAGGACGAGACCTTTGAGGACGAGCTAGACCTTTGAGGACGAGCTAGACCTTTGAGGACGAGCTAGACCTTTGAGGACGAGCTAGACCTTTGAGGACGAGACGAGACCTTTGAGGACGAGACGAGACCTTTGAGGACGAGCTAGACCTTTGAGGACGAGCTAGACCTTTGAGGACGAGCTAGACCTTTGAGGACGAGCTAGACCTTTGAGGACGAGCTAGACCTTCGAGGACACTTTTCAACATTTGTCCAGATTAAAAAACGACAGATTTAATAAAATAAACGCAGGGTTCTTCCATATTATTTCCTGCCGTCTTCAACGGGCTTTACAGCAGCAGAGGATGACGGAGGACCTGAAGGCTGTTTAGAGGCGATGGAGAAGCAGACGTGAGGACCTAATAAATAACAACAAAGCAGACGTGTGGGCCTAATAAACAACAACAAGGGCAGTAAAGCGCCGTGGTTCCTGTGATCTAGTCCCCAACGCTTCTCCCTTTGAAGATCTCGTGTCGCCGCTTCTCCTTCTGAAGGTTTCACTTTGAAATACATTTTGTTCTTTGTTTGTTTATTAATGTGAACGCAAGCGTTCAGCCAGATTGTTTTGTTTACTTATTTGTGCCATCTTTACTCTTTTTTTTCTTTTTTTTCTTGTTGTTGCACTTTGATGCTGTAACACTGATAACTAATAAAGAATTATACTTTATGATGTTTTTAAAAGATTTCTCCAGTTAAGTCTCCGCTCAGTGAGATCATTCAGAGCTTCTTCCTTCAGTTCACGGACGCGTTGTGTGGTAGAATAATACGTATTAATACTGACAAAGGATTATTTTCTTACCTTGAATCTCACTTTCTTGAGCATTGTCCTTTAATCCAGGTGAGCGACGAAGACGAGCTGCTACCAAACTGCCATTCGCATAAAGAAAAGTCTTTCACAGCGAGAGGAAACATCTGAGCTCTCCTCTGAGAAGAAGATTACCTCGACTCATTCATGCTCCAGCAGACACGCCCTCTTGTTTATGACTGCTATTAACACCCTTCCTCCTCCTCCTCTTCCTCCAACAGCAACACCCCACAGTCCAAATATGGGTCTGACCCTTCAAAGACCCCCTCCTCCTCTTCCTCCTCCTCTCACTCTTCATCTCCCAGCCTTCATCCGTCCTGATGGAGTTCAGAAGGAAACCTTCATGAGCTCCTCTTGGTGTAATGCTGACCATCACTTTTTTATAATGTAATACTGATCATAATTTTTTTAAGAATTTAGTTTTTAAAGCTTTGCCACTGGTGGGATTTGAGCCCCCGGCCTCTGAGGGTGATGCAGTGTCTGAATCCCTGTGCAGCGCTGTGCCGCCACCTGGTGGAGGAACAGCGCGATTTCACTGAAGCTCTTTCATTAAACTAGTGTTATTATTGTTTTTGTGTACTTTTAATACACTGGGCACTTTTACACTTATTTTATGCTTGTTATGAAGTAGTATAAAATATATTATAATATATATAATGTCTATAACTTGCAGCATTACCTCTTCTAAAAGATTTATTTTAGTAGTTTTCACGACAAAAAACAAAGTCAGACTTTTTCAATAATACATTTTATTCCATTAAAGATTCATTTTTTCTAATTGTACACTGGAATGTTAAGATTCCCCTTCATCAGATATTCAGTTAAAAACGCTCCTTCGTCATCTTCAACCCGCAGACACACAACAGCTTCACTAAATTGAAATTTGGGGGAGTACAAATGAAGAGAAAACTAAAAAGAACATGAAAAACAAACTGATATCTCAAGTAATGTGTATGAGATGTAAGGGAGGATGACGAGGAGGATGAAGAGCGTCTGCTTTCACATCCGGATTATTATAATAAACATTTAACAGCCAAAAGTTTTAACCGCAGCTGGAAACTCCTCAACGTTTCTGTCAAATATGTTTTAATCAATTAGTGGAAAATGAATCAGTGGAAAGAAAATAGTAAAAAAAAGAAAGGAAAGACAATTTTGCAGAAAGTAAAAAAACATCTCTGCTGTGTTACTTTCACAAAATATGATAATAATTCCCCCGTCATCCTCCTACAGCTCTGCCCGTGTGTGTGTGTGTGTGTGTGTGTGTGTGTGTGTGTGTGTGTGTGTGTGTGTGTGTGTGTGTGTGTACGTACTCCCTCTATATAGATGCTCCTCTCATACAAACATATAAATACACCAGCTGCTCGGCTCCACCAGGAGGAGGCGTGGCCTGGAGGAGGCGTGGCCTGGAGGAGGCGTGGCTTCGTCAGGTCCATGCACAGTCTCTGAGGTTGTTACAGGGCGGCCATCTTCCTCTCTGCCGCACACATCTTGGACTTTTTCTTTTTTTATTGTTGTTGTTGGTGGTGATTTTTGTATTTTTTTTTTAGTTTTCTTTGATTTTTTTTTTTTACAGGATTTCGTATTTGTCGACAACAAAGGAGGTTTCTGAAGAGAATCTGACGGAGGCGTCGCCGTCTACGTAGGTCGCTTTGGTGACCTGAGGGAGAAGAAGAAGAAAGCATGTTTATCGAGGGAGCGGCCACAACGTTAGCATAGCTTAGCGTCCATGGAACCAGACTCCATTGAGTCTGGTTTCCTCCCCAGAGCGCCGGCCTCCCAGAACCCACCTGGATGTCGCAGTAGTTGCGCTTGGACACGAAGGACACGTTGATGGGGAAGAAGTCGTTGGGCTGGCCGGCGATGCTGAACTCCAGGCTGCCCGTCTTGTTGTTGACGTCGATGACGGGCAGAACCCACTCCAGCAGGTTCCGCCGGCTGTCGTGTTTGTACTCGCCGTCCAGGTCTCCGATCACCGGGGCGCCCACGCCGGACCTGCAGGGAGAGGCGCGCATGTTAGAACAGGAAGTGCACCAGGAAGCAGATCTGGAAGTAACTAGGAAGTGGACTCACGGGACGGGGATGCTGATGACCACGTCGTTGAGCTCCAGGCTCTCCTCCTGCAGCTCGTACTCGATGTTCACGTCGCAGCCGCTGCCGCTCTCTGAGGGCCAGCAGTTTACTGAGCGGGAGGAAACAGTGTTAGCATAGTCTCGCGTTAGCACAGTCTCGCGTTAGCAGAACTAGCGGCCATACAATGCTGCTCCATGTGTGGACTCTAACTGGTCAGGTATATGGGACTTACTGGTCAGAGGTATGAGGGCCTCGTCTGTGGTCTGTAGTCTCCACTTCAGAACGCCGACGTCGTTGTTGAGAGGGAACGACTTCTCCGGGTTCTTCAGGCCGATGATGGACTCCGTGGTGAACAACTTCTTGTCCACGTTGGGATGCGTCTGAGAGGAGAGGACGGCTTTTATCAATGAGGTTTTTATTAAGGTGCACTTCGGTGTAAAATATGTTCGTTCTATCTATATATTCACGCGCATGAGGAAGACCTACTTGCAGCTGCAGCCCTTTGTTGTCGTTGTTGTTGATGATGAGGCGGATGCGTCCGTTCTTGTCGTCCATGACCCGCAGCGTCACCATGCCCAGCAGCTCCATGTTCTGCAGGCCGCCGTCACGGCCGCACGTCAGCGAGATCTTCTCCTCCACGCGCAGATGTACGCTGAGGACACGACGCAACACATCACGACGGCAGAAACGCTTTCATTCAACAATCAGTTAACTAAATGCACCGTTTATCGCAGAGGGAAGAAGTCAAAGAGGACCAGAAGCTCCAGTCTAGTCCAGGAGGACCCAAAGCCCCCCTACATTTAAGAGGACCCACAGCATTCCCACATTAAAGACGACCAGGAGCTCCAGTCTGGACCAGGAGGACCCAGAGCCCTCCCCACATTAAACAGGCCCAGGAGGACCCAGAGCCCCCACACATTAAAGAGGACTCAGAGCCCCCTCACATTAAAGAGGCCCAGGAGGACCTAGAGCCCCCTCACATCAAAGAGGCCCAGGAGGACCCAGAGCCCCCTCACATCAAAGAGGCCCAGGAGGACCCAGAGCCCCCTCACATCAAAGAGATTGTGTTCATACATTAAACTCTGAGCTTCAGTTCATCTCTAACTAAAACACTTTAACATTGAAACCAGAGGAATGAACCACGTCTACACGTCAGCACATGGCCGGTGGGGCGTCTGTACCTCTCCACGTTAGCGGGCGGCGGCAGCGCTTTGGAAACCTCGGAGCCGCGCTTCCCGCTGCTGGGCATGATGGTCTCGCCCTCGGACTTCAGCTTGTCGACGAAGTTGTCGACCTCTTTTCCTTTGGCGCCCAGTTTCAGAGCTTTACTGGGGCCGCTCGGTCTGGGGAAAGACGCAGGAAGTACTTAGATAAAAACATCTGAGCGGCGGTCTCTCAGAAGAGTGTCGGCGTGCGCCGGAGCCTCACCTGACTGCAGCCGGCGTGATCTTGGGCTTCTCGGGCTCCACGATGGTGTCGGTGATGATGGAGCCCGAGGACATGCTGGTCATGCCGGCGCTGCCGAAGCCGCCGAATGCCGGCACCTTCTTCCCGGAGCGCTCGGCGTCCCTCCGGGCCTGCTGCAGCTCCTTGGCCTTCCTCCTCATCTCCGCCTTGGCCTCGCGCTCCTGAGTCTGTGGAGCGGGCGACGCCGTTAAAGACGCTTTAAAACCACGCGGCGGCTTCAATGCACACAGAGAGAAACGCAGCGCTCACGGGCGTTAGAGTGGCTGCGAGGGTCGGCAAGCAGCAGTAAGAGAAACAGCATGAGTCATACACTTTAAACCAAACGCCCATTTCTAACCAGAGCCTTTAACTAACCAGAGGAGTCTAACTAACCAGAGGAGTCTTTAACTAACTAGGGGAGTCTTTAACTAACTAGACTAGAGGAGTCTTTAACTAACTAGAGGAGTCTTTAAGGAGCAGTATACCAGTATAGCTTGAGTGACACAAATGAATGAGACAAATTTTGCATGAATTTTTACCAAATTTCCATAACTTTTCACCAATGTTCCATGACTTTTAACAAAATGTCCATGACTTTAAACCAAATGTCCATGAGCAAACATTGTGTGAAATGTGTGTGTGAACAGTAAAAAGTGATAAAATGTAGTATTTAAACTAACAATGAGGATTCAAAGCATACAGTAAACCTTAAATGACTCAAATAAATGAGAGACAATAGTTTATTAAAAGAATAAACATTTATATAGATGCCTGTATGTATGCTGCTGATATTTTGAGCCTCTTTCTTTTGAAAGCAGATTCATTATTTATAACTGAATGAACGTCATGAACACATGAATATAACACATTTACAGGTCTGTGTGACCCTGTAACGCGTCTGCTCATAGAGATCCTCTTAAAGTGACCTCACCTCTCTGACGGCGCGGAACACCTTCTCCTCGTGGGAGTCCATCTCCGTGAAGGTGCGGATCTGAGCCAGGTTCACGTTCTCTCGGTACCCGAGGGCGACGATCTCGTCAAAGGCGAAGATCAGGTCGAAGCAGTGCTCGGAGATCTCGGTCTCCTCCAGCACACGACAGTATTCTGGGATCTGAGACACATCGGAGCGTTACAAGCCGCGAGTACGCAGCAGAAGTGGATGGGTTAGGGTTACATGCACGTTAACGTGGCGGCAGCTGGTTCGGACCTCCGGCTAAAAGGAGGCTCATTAGAGCCGCGGCGTCGGGTCTTACCACGCGGGAGAAGAGCCTCAGCGTCTCCAGGTCCTCCAGGATGTTGCTGTTCTTGGTGGTGATGAGCACCATGTAGAGCTTCTCCAGCGGCTGGTACACGTAGCGGACGCTGTCCGTCTCCACGAAGGTGTGCTGCTTGCCTGTGTTCATCAGCTTGGGGAATGCGGCCAGGAGACCCTCGATGCGCGTCCGGGTCATCTCCACAAACTGCCGCGACACGATGGCCTTGCCGGCCTTGGTGCACACCGCCGCTGCCAACAGCACCTGATGGAGGGGGAGGAGGAGGAGAGCGTGACGGGACGGCACACGCAGCGTTTCCTTCAGCAGCAACGTCACCAACTAGATACGGTACGTCACACAGCTGGAGGAACTTAATGCACAACAGTCTAACCCTCCTTTACTTCCATTTTCAATCACCAGAATTCCCTCTAATCTGTGTATATTTTTCAGGTGCCAAGCTTGACATAGACAAAATGTTATGGCAAACCAACAAAACCCTTACAGCAGTACAACTTGTTTCAGTATGCAGGACATAGTATGTGTAAGAAGACTGTACAGTACTAGCTAGGTAGCTCTGGTATTTAATTTAAAAAGAATAATTTAAAATATGTAAATAGAGTAATGCCGAATCTGACAGTGGTGAGAGGGGATTCAGAAGATATGATTACGTCATGTTTACCTCGTGTGCACGAGCGCAGAGGACCAAACCAACTTTAAATCGCTAAAAGTGTGAATGGGGTTTGGTGCAGCGGTGCCATCCCACCTGAGACAACAGCGTGCGACACGTTTACGTTTCAATAACTTGCATCAAATGGTCCGTTTAGGTCAATATAGTTGTGATTGCACAATTTCAACACTCTGTGAACGAAGGAACCGGAATCCACGTTGACAGTGGAGCTGAAGATAGCAAAGAAAGACGTCGACCGCGATGGATCTGAACTTAATGTTGACAACAACAGCACGTCGACGTCCCTGAACGCACCGTGTAGCATTCGGCCCACTTTAATTGAAACACAATTGTGTATTTGGGTGAGTTTGTCGTCCAAAGATCGGTGTCCGCTGGTGTCCGACTGGAGACAATATGACAGCAGGTAACGTTAGCTCGGGTTCGGCTCGTGACAGGAGCTAAAAGCTAGCTGACGTCACTGCTTCGCCTGTAATTTAGACTCTCTGCATCGCGACCGGACGACTCAAAGCGACTCGACGCGATGTTGGAGCTGTCAGCTCGGAGCAACGCAACTGTTTGGTGCCCGTGTTATTTGGCTCTCGGGAGAAACATAGCTAACTGTGAGCTAGCAGTACGCTAGCTGCCAGGTTAGCCAGTGTTGTGATAACTTGCTAGGCCCGACAGAAGCCTGCGCCGTGCGTGCGTTGTTTGGGCTCGTCTCTCACCATGGTTGCTCTCTCTCTGCGGGGCGACGCTGCTCCGGCTCTCTCGCTCCTCTGTCTCGTGGGATTTTCACTCCGACGAAGTTCTTCTCCGCCGCACGGCTTCGGAGTTGTGTGATTGTTAGCTCCGCTCTAGCGTCAATATGGCAGCAGAGCCACGTCTCCACCGGAAGAGCCGCGCAGGGACACGCCCACCGAGGAGGCCTGTGACGTGGAGGTCTGTGACGTGAGGCCTGTGATGTGGCCCGAGAAGCGTTGGCCTCGCGCGGGTTCCTCCGCTTGTTTCAACTGTTGTTTAGATTTCATATATATATAATACTCGTCTATTGTGTTTATTTTTGTACAACACTGGCTGATTTCTGACTTCCGTATCACACATTGTCATTTTCAACTCTTTACTCCATGAAAATAAATGTTTCACTGCGTCGCAGTACCTTTATGTGGCCACTAGATGTCAGTATTTAAGGTGTGTGAAGGTTCGAGTCCCAGACACAGTGTAAACACGAAGGTTTAACCTTTACTGCTCTTGATCATGAATACATCCAGAAAGAGAGAGCTATATATTTACTATTTGCTTCTGTCTTAACACTATACAATACTTTATGGTACTTAACATATGCAAATTAATTAATTAATTAATTAATTAAAAACAACTCACCTCACACAATATTCCAGCATAAGATAAGAAAAGATAGTCCTTTATCAGTCCCTCCGTGGGGAAATTACGGGATGTATATTAAACTGTATTATTTTATTAAATAAGTACAAACAGTAAAGATCATTTTCCACATGTACATTAGCTTCAAGTTGAGCAAACAAATAAAACAGATGTTAAAAATAAATAAATCAGATACAACTCAAAGCAAAGAAAATAACTTCAGAGCCTTGAACACGTTTCAGTGACTTAAAGAGTTTCATCATGGATCAAACATCAAACTGTTCATCTCAACGCGTCTACATTGTAGAAAGAAACCTCCTCGTGAGAACAAAGTCTTAGGTTTACACTCTGAGAGAGGAACAAAGAAGGTCTGTCTCTCTATTATATATATGAAAATGAAATAAAACCATTGATCTTTGTATAGTTCACCAAGGCCGAGAGTGGGAGGAGCCAGACGGAACAAGGAAGTGACCTCTAACCGGCCTGGTGACGTCACGGGTTCATTCATAGCGGCCGTGTGAGAGAGCAGCGTCCTCCTGACTACTCTCAAGGTGTTCGTGTTGTTGTTTTTTGTTTTCATTGTTGGTGTCTGGGTCAAAGCGTTGCGGAATATTGGAGCTGCCGGATCCGGGTCCGGATCGCCGACATGTCGGAGGGAGCGAGCTCCGGGGTAAGTTTTTAAACGACGAAGCTCCTTCGGTGCCTCGCTGTGGATGGCGAGCGCCATTTCCGCATGCCTCGGTCAGTTGGAGCGCGGTGATTGGTCAACTCGTGCGTCCGTTCCGGAACTCGGCCTCCCATTGGACGGTTAAAAAGTGACGCTTACATCAACACTTCAATCAGTGCTCCGTGTCCCTCTGTACTTTTGAGCGTCTGAACTTTACAGCCCACGATGTCAATGTCTCCTGCAAACATACACGTGGTGTACTTTCTAAAAGGGGAAAGTGTTGAGAAAAGCAGCTGCTTTTACACCCAATGGACCGTTTTACGATACGGACAGCATCGCCTGTTCCCGCCCACTCACGTCACGTTGGTAACGTCGGTAGTGAACTATACGACGTGAAGTGAACGTGAACACAGATTATGAGCTATTTTTTCACCAAAATTCATATTAAGCCCTTTGTTTTCCACAAGCTTTACGTCTTCTAAACATTCTGACGTAAACAAGTCATTCTCTGATCGACAGATCCGGAGAAAATCAACTTTGTTTAAGACCTTTCTCTCTGTCTCAACTACCTACTCTCGCGAGATCTGGCAAATAACGTTTTGATCTGGCAACTGACCTTGTAAATGTTAAATTATATATATATATATATATATATATATATATATATATATATATATATATATATATATATATATATATATATATAATGAATTATTAAATACTTGTATGAAAACATTTTGCTGACGTTTAAACGTAAATTTATTAATAGTTAAATGTGTCAAAAGTATTTAATCCAGTTAAAAATGCCCATATACATCAGGCCCCTCAAACTTCCAGCTCCTCAGTTTTCTCCTCCTTTACTGTAGTACTCAGTACTTTACTACAGTACATGTACTTCCTTATTTTAATGCAGTTTTTAGACAAACATAAGAAAGAATACAGTTTCTTAAAAATATATATATATCAATATATATGATACAAAAGTAAATTGTGAATTAATGTAATACTATTTCTTAATGCTTAATACAAGCCATTTTTATTTAATGTACTATTCTACTCTCCGATAAATAAATGTATTATTCATTG
>NW_027175931.1:988137-1003137 GCF_023055335.1 Clinocottus analis | reverse complement strand
CCGCGTCCAGGTGGAGAACCCCGCTACTGGGACTAGCGTTGAGAAACACAACGTGGCCTTCAGACGTCGTTGTCGTCGTCAGCACTTGCAGCTCCAACACAGGCGGATATCCTGATTTATTTTTTAAATGCATATGAGAGTCGTGTCATAAACGGGATGCAGCTAAAAATTCAGCGTTTTAAATATTACCCCTCCCTCCACCCTTTATGATAGGACGACGTTTGATGGTACCAAAGAGGAGTGTTTCCAGCTGGTGTGCACGTGTGTGGTGAGATGTCGAGGTCACGAGGACTCCGTCAGAACTTTACCATCTTAACAAAATAAAAGCCCCATCTCTACGAAGCTCAACGTCTTCATTTGGCTTCGTGTTGAACGCGTTCACGGCTTGACGTGTGTTTGTGTGAGACACTTTTGAATGTTTCCACCTCTTCACCTTCCCGTCAGACAGACCTTGGTGTTATCTGCGCTATCTTCAAACACACCAGACTCCATTAACAAAAACAGTGATTTAACCTCTCAGGACGCAAGAGCTGCTCGTCTCCTGCTTCCTCAATCTGGTCGTGTGTTTGTGTTAATGTGTGACTTTGGTGGTTTTAAGGGTTACTTTAGATTCACCAAAGTCACACAACAACACAAACACACGACCAGAAGGAGGCAGCAGAACACCAGCAGCTCCTGTTGTCCTGAGAGGTTAAATCACTGTTTTTTTCAATGGAGTCTGGTGTCACTAAAAAGAGCATAGGTTTGCTCCTGCCTTTGTCTGTAAAGCCGCCAAACAAACATTTTTGAAGTGAAAACGTCACAGATTATTTATTTAAACCGTGACGGTGTTTTAAACATGAAGTCTCGTTCATGCAGAAGCTCTTTGAACCTTTTGAACCAACAAACAGAACTAAACATATCTCATCTTTCTGCCATCTTGATCTGTAGAATCTCATGTGGTAGTTTCTTTCACACTTTTGAGATATGGATGTCCTAATTATGAGATGCAGAGTCTGAATTATGAAATACATGAGTCATAACTGCGTCTTTCTAGTTCATCCACAGCTATTCAAAATGTTTGTTTTTATAAAATTAACAAATACATTTGCTGTAATGTCATCGTGTGAGATGCAGAAGTTCAATTTTCAAACTTTCGTCTTAGTTTTTTATCAAAGTTATTTCCGCCTCGCTTGTTTATTCACATTAGCTTACCGCCACATTGTGTTTACGTTTTATTTTATAGGTCTTTATTGTACATTATACTTAATTTAAACCTCTAGAGACAATGTGAGGCGGTGTCGGCCATCTTTGTTTCTCAGCTTTAACGTCTGTATGAAAGTCATAAATCTGTCAATGACAAAATATTCACATGTTGACTTTGTTTTGCCTCTGATGTGAACATTGTGTCAAATAAAACCACTTGATGTCAAGAAACAAATGTTGAATGTGTGTTTTACCTGTGGACACACCTTTATACACGCATACATAACTGATCTACAGGCAGCGAGGAAGTTATTACAATTCATCTTTGAGGAAAATCGAGGATCACCAAAGTCATCAAGATCCATCATCTAAGAAACATGAATGTCTACAACATTTGGCAATTCATCCATTCATCTTGAGGTGTATATCACATGCAACAATGGATCCTCACATGAAATCTCACAAAAAGTTATTAATTGTCCAGCAATGGGTATCGACTATTTCCACTCATAAATACCGACAAGAAAAACTTCTGTCTTTACAGGAAACAACTCAGTTCGGTTTAGACAACAAAACTACAAAGTTAGGTTTAGGAAAAGATCGTGAAATATGTAAGTTTAGGAAAATATCGTGAAATACGTAAATTAAGGAAAAAAAAATCGTAAAATACGTAAGTTTAGGAAAAGATCGGGAAATACGTAGGTTTTTTTTATAAATATAGTTTCGCGAAAGATCGTGAAATATTTAGATATGTTTAATAAAAGATCATAAAATACTTGGGTAGGTTCAGTTAAAGATTGTGAAATACGTAGGTTTAGACAAATATTGTGAAGTGAATGGACAGTTGTGACTCGCAGATGGCACAAAAAAGAAAGTTGCAAGTTGTTGCCAAAGTCAGTGGGACGCATCCTCTTGGGACTATGAATGTCCGTACGAAATGACAACCAATTCCCTATTTGTTGAGAAATCTCGGTTCTGAATCAAAGTAGTGGATCAACCAATGAACCAAAGCAACGGCCAAAGAAATGTATTTTTGTTGTTTTATTGTTCAACCAAACAACCTCACGATAAATGGTTTAAGAGGTCACTCTTTGCTAAGTAGCTCTCGTGAGATCGTACAAAGCTGACCACAGCCGGTCCTCGTCACACTGCCCTCATCCACTCAAACTTCATCCTACCGTACTGAGTCTTCCCGATGGCATTTGAAGGGAAGACGGTCTGTTGGGCGTTCAAAGGGATCACGTGGTGGAAGTGGGAGGACGGGGAATCCGGGGGGTCCATCATCCGGATCTTGTGCACCACCCTCTGGTGTGTCTCGCCGCCCAGCAGTGAAGGAAGGATCGTTGCGAGTGGTCTGGCTTCGGAGGACTCGACGGTAAGCTCTCTAGCGGCCGGTGGCGAACGGAAACCTTGGAGAGGATTGTGCAGGTCCAGCCCTCTAGCGGCAGGTGGAGAAGATAACTTTTGGAGAGGATTGTGCAGGTCGAGCCCTGCAGCGGCAGATGGAGAATACAACCCATCGGGAGGATTGTGCAGGTTCAGCTCTCTAGCTGCTGATGGAGAACATAACTCTTCGAGAGGATTGTGCAGGTCCAGCCCTCTAGCGGCAGGTGGAGAACATAACTCTGGGGGAGGATTGTGCAGGTTCACCTGTCTAGAAGCAGGTGGAAACCATAAACCTTTGAGAGGATTGTACAGGTTCAACTGTCTAGCGGCTGATGGAGAACATAACTCTTGGGGAGGATTGTGCAGGTTCATCTCTCTAGCGGCCAACGGAGAACATAACTCTTGGGGAGGATTGTGCAGGTTCACCTCTCTAGCTGCCGATGGAGAACATAACTCTGGGGGAGGATTGTGCAGGTTCACCTGTCTAGAAGCAGGTGGAAACCATAAACCTTTGAGAGGATTGTGCAGGTTTACCTCTCCAGCTGCCGATGGAGAACATAACTCTTGGGGAGGATTGTGCAGGTTCATCTCTCTAGTGGCCAATGGAGAACATAACTCTTGAGGAGGATTGTGCAGGTTCATCTCTCTAGTGGCCAATGGAGAACATAACTCTTGGGGAGGATTGTGCAGGTTCATCTCTCTAGTGGCCAATGGAGAACATAACTCTTGAGGAGGATTGTGCAGGTTCATCTCTCTAGTGGCCAATGGAGAACATAACTCTTGAGGAGGATTGTGCAGGTTCATCTCTCTAGTGGCCAATGGAGAACATAACTCTTGAGGAGGATTGTGCAGGTTCATCTCTCTAGTGGCCAATGGAGAACATAACTCTTGGGGAGGATTGTGCAGGTTCACCTCTCTAGCTGCCGATGGAGAAGATAACTCTTGGGGAGGATTGTGCAGGTTTGTTTCTGGATCTGCCGATGGAGAACATAACTCTTGGGGAGGATTGTGCAGGTTTATCTCTCTAGCTGCCGATGGAGAAGATAACTCTTGGGGAGGATTGTGCAGGTTTGTTTCTGGATCTGCCGATGGAGAAGATAACTCTTGGGGAGGATTGTGCAGATTCAGCTGTGTAGTGGCAGGTGGAATCTTTAAACCTTTGAGAGGATTGTGCAGGTTCTTCCTCCACTCGGACTTCAGCCCAGCAGAAATAGTATGAGCGGAGGAGGTCGGAGTATCAGGATGCACAGGGTTGGCGAAGGTGTTTGTGAGTCGAGGCGATTTCTTGGTGCCAGCTTTGAACTTCCTGAAGAGCTTCAGGACTCTTTGATCGAGGGGTACTTGCGTTTGGTTTTTAACGTCAACATATTTGGTGGAAGAGAGGAGGAACCTTTTTATTGGCGGGATCTCATGAGGTCCAGTGTCTGGTTTGGGTTGAGGATTAACTTTGGTTGGAGAGAGAGACTTTAGGGGATGATGCCCAAGGTCTGGTTGAGGATCTTCTGGTTTAAGTAAAGGATGGGGCCCAAGGTCCTGTTGCGAATCTGCTGGTCTTGGAGAAGGATAAGGCCCAAGGTCTTTTTGAGGACCTTGTGGTGTTGGAGAATGATGAGGCCGAAGGTCTTGTTGAGGATCTTTTTGTGTTGGAGAACGATGAAGCCCAAGATATGGTTGAGGGTCTTCTGGTGTTAGAGAAGGTTGAGGTCTAATGACTGGTTGAGGTTGAGGATTGACAGCAGTTTGAGATGGAGGCTTCGGATGATGAGGAGTCGTACTTTGGGGCTCTCTAGATGGTCGACGTGAGGTTATCCTGGGTTCTGTGAGTATGGAAAGGTACATGTAAGACAAAGAACAATTTCAATAAGAACCAATGAGCCTCAGGCAAGAACATTTTGCAGAAGTTGTTTCATAGACATCCCATCACCGTTTACTCCCTTTAGGAAACCTCTCATGTTGTGTTGTTTCTGGCGCCCCCCCTGTGGACTAAAGTGGTAGTGTCTCTGAACACCAGGGTCCCTTTAGAAAACCTCTCATTTTACTGCAGCAGGTCTGACAGTCTGCCCCCCTGGTTCTGGTTCTCCCATACCCTCCTCCCTCATTGTTCACTGATGTAGGCCGAGGAACCAGATAAAAGTTCCTCAATGTAACTTTAAGGTTCTATTCTTCAATCCAAACAAGAGTTCATGACTCAAACTGTACAGCTCTGGATGATTTAGGACTCAGGTTGTCCTGCATTGTTGTCCTAAATCACAATGTCATCAATGTCTTCATAATTCTGCGTGTTCTTGGTCACCTTGCTTTGAGAGGACGTCTTCTGCAGACACCGTAGGACTTTCCACCAGAGACGCTGAAGTGACGGAGATAGAAAAGGTTGCGAGATGAATGAATGAATAAATAAATAAAGACATCCATCTGTAATGTTGGCATCTCATTGGCTCGTACCGGTGGTAATGAAGGCGGATGTTCTCTGGACATCGACACCTTGGAGCGGAGGTTCTTCCCTCTGCTCTCTACCTTGTTTGTTTTCTTTTTGATGAAGGGAGATTTGGCTAAAAAAACAATGAAATGAAAAGTGAACATAAATACACATGATTGTGTATTTCGTATAAGAAGTTTCTGAATGATTGAGAATCATCAGCGTCGCATCACTCACAAAAATTTCACGGGCTTCCGAGGAGTGTAGGCGACTTCTTGCCTCTGAGGCTCCATGTCCATCCGTCCGTGATCAGATGTTTTCTCCTGGCTGATCTTCTTCTGGACGACGTAGGACTCCTTCGGGAGGACAAGCCTCGGCCTTCTCTTCACCTTTGTTTCCTCCTCTTCCTCATCTTCGCATTCTTTCTTCCTCGCCTTTATGTCGCCCGCCTGTCCTTTGCCATCCTTCTCTTCGCCCTTCGATTCCGGAGCGTCACGTTCATTCGTCAGGTCTTCGTCCGGTCGATCCTCTGACTGAGGAAGATCTTCCGACTGCTTCGTCTTCTTCCTCCAGCGGCGGATCACAGAGTTGGGGATGTAGCCGTCTGGAGCGATGGGCCATCTCTCAACGGTTTGAGACATGTGGGATGTTTATATGTTGTACGTCATCGTCAGCTCGAGCTCTAGACTCCTTCACCCGACTTCTGGATGAAGCAGAAAGAGGAGAGAAGAGTTCGATATTTTGGAAATTACATTTGCCGTCTTGCCTGAGAGTTACAGGGGATTCGTGCATGTCTGTACGGGAAATAGGCCAGCAGATAGTTAGCTTAGCATTGTTTCATGGATGTTTAGAAGCCATGAATTCAGCGTTGTGTCCGTTGCATCTTGTTTTTTTTCAACCAGTGAACAGGAAGTGACCGTATCTGGACAGAGGACGATGGACGTAGAGACAACGTACACGTCTCTGGTGTCGACTTTAAGCCACTCGCAAACATTAAACATACGCTATATTTCTTGAGTTTTAGAATAAATAAATAATTATCAATCACATAAAAATGATAACAAGGATTCAGCAGTTCAGACAATTATAAAATGTACTTATATGAAACATCTTTAAGGCTTCGGGGGATCGTACAAGAGTTTTTTTCACAAGAGTTTGCATTTTATTTATAAACGCTTTAAATGAAGAGATCTTTTAATCAACACTCTTTAAAATGTTCCAGAACAAAAGTCTTTCACCATCAAGTCCATAGAAAGAGAAATACAAAGTCATTGTGTTCTTCACAGATAATATTTAAGACAGAAAACATTTCATGACTTGCAGTAACTCACCAGGACGTCCTCTTCCTGCTGCTCTCCGTCCAGCTCAGGACGCTTCGTTAGTTCAAATCCAAACATTTATGTTTGAATTTGAACAATAACAAACATGTTAAGAACAATGAGGTCGTCCTCTACGACCAGGTCAGAGCTCAGGCCCTAAAGATAATAACTCATATACATTTACACTAAACACACAGTCAGGTTGAAGTTCTTCATGAACTTCTTGTCTTTGCTGCTCCGCCATGAGCCTTTTCCTGGAAGTCTCTTCTGCCTCCACCTCCTGCTTCATCTCCTCTGGTAGATGTTGTGGGCTGACATCCAGCTGCATCCTCCTCTCTGTGGCTCTGTGCAGCTTCATCTGTCTCGGGGCCTTGACCCTTGACCTGCTGGACCGATGGAGCCAGAACCATCGCCTGTACTAAACCAAAGGATTAGTTTTCATTGGTAAAACTTATGAATGGACTTCCACTATTACTGTACAGCTGTTAGAGGTGTGACCCATCTTCTATTCACAGTTAATATGCATTCAATCCAGTGAAATTTAAATGATAATCTGGCTAAAGTAGTTTATCAAGAGTAAAATAACAGCTGTGATTTAACTGCAAGCTTCAATCTATTCCACACCTCTGCATTCACAAGCTGCTGAAATGAAGGAACGTGCACTTTAACTCTTCTTCATTCAGGCCCTTGAGCAACTGTTCTTGTGACTGTAGGGACCGGAAGTAAACTGGCTGTGCTCATGAGAGTGAACACCTTTAGCTTTAGCCTTTAGCTCCACCTGCATCTCAGCCTGCATGGAGCTACATGTAGAGCTTCCTCTTCCTCTTTCATTGTGAAACGGACCGCATCATCTCATCAAGATCTGGCCCTGACCACCAAATCACGTTGTTAGCTCAAATCACGTTGTTAGCTCAAATCACGTTGTTAGCTCAGTCACACTACGAGATTTACTTCTTTACAACGTGAGTTAAAGAAGTGACTGCGTGAACTGAACCAGACCGTTAACGTTAAAGTAAAAGCTGGAACAAGGTTTCCGTTGTTGAACCTGCGGAAGAATCATTACCGATAAACGTAGCGTCATGACGTTAGCGAACGGTAACGGAAATAACGTCATGACGCATCACGTCGTCACGACGCTTAATGTTAACGGCAGGTGATCCCTTGTTAACGTTAACAAGGGACGACGTCAACGTTACGTCACGACGCATTACGTCGTTATGCGTCATGACGTTATTTACGTTACCTTTAGTTAACAAGGGATCACGTGCTTTCTCTTCACACTGCCGTTAACGTTGTTATCAAGCTAACTCGCTTTAACGTTGTTATCAAGCTAAAGCTGACTAGCTTTAGATTAAAAAACATGGTGGTAAAGATTTGATGGGGATAACGTGATAAAATATTCCGACACATAACTTGGATGTCGAGTTACCTTCATGAGTTAAACAGCATATTAAATTGTTGCTAGCAAACAAGACTTACCTCTAAACTAGAGTTCATTGCTGATCCAGTTGTACCGACGGTAACTTCAACTTGGAGCGAAGGGAGGAAACGTTGGAGAGTGACGTAGACGCTGGAGACAACGCTGATTGGCCGAGACTCGACACATCAAAGATGTTTTATTTGCGAAGATCACTCACGACATCCACTTTTCTCAGTGACTCACTCCGATTTTTTAAAAATTAAGTTGAATTCAAAGAAAAAGATGAATCTGTGTAATCTGTGTTAAACATTCTAAAAGACAACACACCAGGAGTTGTAAACAGATTTTAATTTGTGTACAAAAGATTACATAAATTAAACAAAAATATCCTCATCACGTGTAGAAAAGGAATGACGTCATCGTTACATCATTCAGTCCATTGATTCAATTCAGCAAGTTTAGATTTTACATGAAGATGTTTCCACAGGCCATGATACTGCATTAATGCTACAATACTTTTATCAGTCAGTTCCGTGTGGATTTTAAATGACGTCATTTTCATCTAAAACTCTTCTAATAAATGTGATAATTCATCACGCAAACTTTCACCACATCGTTCATTTAAACCTCATGATTGTTTTGGATCTCATTCAACCAATGAGACGACAGCGACGTCTCACTGGGACCAGTCCCACTGATTTCACTGGTTTCACTGGTCTCACTGGTCCGGTCCAGCCGAGGCGAGCCTCAGCGACCGCCTGCAGACGGGTCGTAGGGCGCGATGATGCAGAACACGCAGCCAGCTTCCTGGAACGCCTGCCGCATCTCCACCTGGTGGACACAACGCAGACTGCAGGTCAGAGGTCAAGTACACCAAGAGGAAGGAACTGATGATAGTGATGAAAAAAGTCTTCCTAAAAGCAGTTCATAGATAAACGGTCATCCTGAACTTGTACAGGACCGAGTCCTGGAGTTCAGAACGTTAAGAGGTCAGATCCAGATGTCTGAGTCCTGCAGGCCTCACCAGGCGGGCGTGGTCCAGGCAGAGGCCCAGCACCGCCCCCCCGCTGCCCGGCAGCTTCACCGCCGAGCCGAACTGCAAAAGAACCGCAGGAACGAAGCGATTAAGGAGCAGAAAACACAGAAGAGAGAAAACTCCTCGTTGGAGGAGGTGGAATGGAGGAACATCCCTTGAAGGACGTACCTGCCTCGCCAGCTCAACCATCTTCAGATTCCCAGGGCCGAGACACTCATCCGTGTAGACGGACCTGTGGGGAACGCGGTTACTTCAACTGCGAGTGCAACGTGTGTGTATATATTTGAAAATATATACACATGTGTATATTTAGGGTTCACCTCCGCAGCTCAAAGTTCTGGTCCATGAGTTGTGCCAGACGCCTCCAGTCTTTGTCCTGAAGAGCCGTCCTGAAGGGAGGACATTTGAATGAACATCTATTGAGTTCATCTATGAGTTGCATGAGTTCTTTGTGGACCATCTTAACTTCTTAAACAAACCTGGCTTGATCCGTGAGCTCAGCGAACGTCTTCATGGCCTCGACGACCAGCTCTTCTCCTGTGGAGACACGAGGCAGCAGATAGTTTATGAGTCATTCAAGGAATAGAAACATTGACTGAAATCTGTTGCTCTTCATTTCAGCAGTTGTTACGGCTGAATGACTTCTCTTCCAACACACCAGACTCCATTCACAAAACCAGTGTTTTAACCTCTCAGAACACAGGGGGGGCTGCTGGTCTACTGCTGCCGGCATCATCAAGTGTGTTTGTGTTGATGTGTTATTGTGTGACTTTTGGTGGATGCAAACTCACCAAAGTCACACAAGAACACAAACTGGCTGACCGGTGGAGGCGGCGTTGGACCAGCAGCCCCCTGTGGGCTGACAGGTTAAATCACTGTTTTTTCCAATGGAGTC
Organism: Clinocottus analis; assembly: GCF_023055335.1. NCBI lineage: Eukaryota > Metazoa > Chordata > Actinopteri > Perciformes > Cottidae > Clinocottus > Clinocottus analis. The sequence goes on along the minus strand of NW_027175931.1, from coordinate 993,480 downwards.
TGGTGGCTTTGGTGAGGGACTAGAGCACGGCGTCAGCCTCCATGCAGCCCTCTGCAGCCTACTGGAGGTTCTGTCAACGCCTCGCTGGCTCCTCACAGAACCACACGTGACAAAGAACAAAACCTGAGCGGCCCTTTAACTGGAGGACGCACCGTTGAGCCAGCGCTGCCGGATGTTGCTGTGGATGCGCCCAGAGTCACTGGGGTCGCTCAGGTAGGCCAGCCAGAAGGGGGGCAGCGAACCCATGTCCATAGATACGTAGTTCCCTAGGGGACAGACACACACACACACACACACACAATGAAATGTGTTGGTATCGTCAGCTCAGCGTCGACAGACAGAAGTGGACTTCAGTACCGTGGCCCTGCTCCTCCATCAGCTGCTTGCTGAAATCCATGTAGACCAAACCCTCGTAGACCTGAGGAGGCGAAGAGGAAACAGGTGGAGGAGTCTTTATTTAAGGGTAGGAGTCTTTATTTAAAGGGAGGAGTCTTTATTTAAAGGGAGGAGTCTTTATTTAAAGGGAGGAGTCTTTATTTAAGGGGAGGAGTCTTTATTTAAAGGGAGGAGTCTTTATTTAAAGGGAGGAGTCTTTATTTAAAGGGAGGAGTCTTTATTTAAAGGGAGGAGTCTTTATTTAAAGGGAGGAGTCTTTATTTAAAGGGAGGAGTCTTTATTTAAAGGGAGGTGGTTCAGACCTGAACGACTCGGTCCTGGAGGCCGGCGGTGATGAAGAGCTCCTCCGTCTCCACGTTGAGGATGAAGTTGGCTCGGATCGACTTTGGGAGATCCTGGAGTGGAAAATGTGAATATATCTAAAACGTAGATCTGAACTTGTCTTTCCTCCATTTTTTTATGTTACTGATTTAACTCAGATTCCTCTAAAAACTCTATACCCTTTATAAACTCTATACCCTCTTATTTATACAACAATATGTGCATAAAACTAGTTCAAAGATATCAGATGTTAGATAAATGTCAGAACTCGTATTATATTATGTGTAGAATTAGATTCTGGTGGCGGCTGCAGTTAAATATCAGGTTTTCTAAAAGTGCTCAGAAACACTACTGCTTCTGTCCACAGGGGGCGCAAGAAACAACACTAAACTATCAGGTGGAGAAGTTTGTGTTTGGATAGAAACAGAATCTATGTTATTAATGTGGTAGCATGAATCCTCACGTCCTCTGTGATGTTGTAGAACTTCATGAGACACTTCAGGGTCGCGGAGACGATGGCGCTGTGAACAGAAACCCTCGTGAACTCGGAGACGACGTCATTCCTGAAAGCTTTAACAGAAGATACAACTACTAGAAACGTTTACCTGCTTCCAGCGAGGCCCTGCAATAAAAAACAACAACAAGTCAGAATCATTTCCTCGTCACATGACCTTCTCACGCTCAGCGCAGACCAATGAAACGGTTCCTCACCACCTGCCGAGGAATGTTGGTGTCGTACTTCAGAGTGAAGTTCTGCTTCGTCAACGCGATGCTGCAGTGAGACACAGACGGAGCCTCAAGAGACACATTCAATTCTTACAGAGACAATGAATCAAAGCTCGTTCAAAAGGCCGGCCGAGCAGCAGGGAACCAGACTCCATCCAGAAAACAAGCCTTTTAAAAGTCGTTTGCTCGTCGTCTCCTTGAAAGAGCGGACGAAGAGTAAATTCAGACTTTTTACAAATCTGCATCATTGTGTCGTTATTTCTGCATCGTTTTTTATTCGTTCATTGCAAATAAATCACAGTAAAAGTTTATTTTAGGTTTGCACAGCTGCATTATTTAGTGACGAACGCACACCGAATTAAAGCATTTAAGAACAAACATCATGAAGTATGTGAATGAATTAACTTGTTAAAAAAACATCTCGCCAAAAGAAGACGTCGCCTGCTTCAAGTGATTAATCTGCACCTGTTTTCTTCTGTTTCTATCCAAAAACAAACTGTTCAAACTAATAATTTAGTGTTGATTCTGGCGCCCCCTGTGGCCAGAAGCAGTAGTGTTTCTGAGCACTAGGGTCCCTCATAATATATTACGAGTACTCACATTTACAACGTGTGGTTTTATAGAAACGGTAAATAAATCTCCTCATCATGTCGTCATGAATCAGACACGACAGCGTTTATTTTCCAGGATATCTTGGACTTCTTCAACATGAACAAAGCAGCGATGGAAGTTATTTCAGCTGGAAATGAATCACTCTGGAGTCTGACGCTGTCCACGTTCAAAGAACAACCAAACGACAACCGGACGCGAGCGATAACCACCATTCGCCTCACTTCAGTGCGATGAAGGAGCGTTCCTCACCCTTGTTTGGAGCAGAACTGGTAGAACTTCTTGCAGGTGGCCTGCAGCAGCCGCAGACCTCCCAGGTATCTGCAGAGGAAGAGGAGGAAGAAGAGGAGGAAGCTTTAGAAACCCCCGAACGCGACCCGCTCCGCCTTCCAGCTAGCGCTAACAGGCTACGCACCCTTCCTTCCTGCTGATGCAGAACAGATCTTGCAAGCTTCCAAACTCGGTGGGGTCGTTGAGCGGATGAGGGAGCAGCACCTGCCAAAGCGTGCGCTGGTTCATTATTGACTTCTGCACAACGCCTGAATACAAAACAAGTGTTGTCAGGTCACCAGAGTCTGGCTCTCCAGCAGCGTGACCTCGGCCCAGAAGTTACAGATGGACATGGCGATGGTTTTCCCGTTGAAGCCGTCCGAGGGGTTCCCCATCAGCCCCACCCTGCGGGAGCCAATCACAGAGGAGCGAGGTTGAACACTGGAGACTGTAGTTTTGACTCAACCACAGTCGTCCGAGCTCGACTTCCTCTCACCTGGCGAACGACCTGCAGGTGATGGGTTTGGCGGGAGCGTCTTGCTGCTTGGTGGAGTAGTGGGTGAGCCACCTGGTGTAGTCCGACAGGCCCTGTGGTGTCGAGAGGAAGCCTCAAGTGGCACGAGAGGAACTACTGACGGGATTTTCAATGAATAGGGTTCAAACACATTTCGACCAATGGATTTCCAGGACTTTTCCCCAAATTCAGATGACTGTAAATCAAATTTCAATGACTTTTCATCAATTTCCAAGACTTTAAACAACATTTCCAGGACTTTTCACCAAATTTACAGGACTTTTTTTCCCTTTTCAATGAATTTTCCAGGCTTGGAAAAAAACATTAAAAAATGCCATGACTATTCCAGGTTTTTTTAAATTTATTTTATTGGTCTAGTTGCATTGTGGGTAATGTAGGCACTAGATTTTTGACGAAGAAGACTCTTTGAGAGCCTCACAGAGAGATATGACGGATGAATGGTGGCGTTCGCTCCATCTCTGGCTTTCTCTCTTATGATCTATGCATTTAAAAAGGCAAACAAAGACATGGAGGATGAACTGATACGAACCACTTGGCCAATGAGCTGGAAGCCGGTAGGAAGCTTCATCCCAAACACGTCGAGTCGCTTCTCGTTAATGAGCCACTCCTGAAGAGACATTACAGGATCAGGATAATGCATGATGTCATCTGTGAGGTAATTATCATCCAACCTTCTAAAACCACTCAACAGGACTAACACGAGACTAAAGAGGACCAGATAGAAGTTCCTCACTGTTTAATGAATCTGCTGAATCAACACTTATTTGAGAATTTACGAACCCAGAATCGTCCAAAGGACCGGTCTGTTGCTCGAGTCTGCAGCTGCAGGAAGTCAGACAGGTGCGCCAGCGTTTCTCTCTGGATGCAGTAAAACACAACGCTGGCGAGCCGAGACGCCGTCAGCCCTTCCTGCGGTTTCTCCAGGAAGCGAGTTATCCTGTTTCAGAACAAATGTTTTCGTAAGGTACTGAATCTATACAACCAGAGGAGTCGCCCCCTGGTGGCCAGGAGAGAGAATGCAGCTTTAACACATGAAGCATAGACTTCTATACAACCAGAGGAGTCGCCCCCTGGTGGCCAGGATAGAGAATGCAGCTTCAACACATGAAGCATAGACTTCTATACAACCAGAGGAGTCGCCCCCTGGTCTTCAGGAGAGAGAATGCAGCTTTAACACATGAAGCATAGACTTCTATACAACCAGAGGAGTCGCCCCCTGGTGGTCAGGAGAGAGAATGCAGCTTTAACACATGAAGCATAGACTTCTATACAACCAGAGGAGTCGCCCCCTGGTGGCCAGGAGAGAGAATGCAGCTTTAACACATGAAGCATAGACTTCTATACAACCAGAGGAGTCGCCCCCTGGTGGTCAGGAGAGAGAATGCAGCTTTAACACATGAAGCATAAACTTCTATACAACCAGAGGAGTCGCCCCCTGGTGGTCAGGAGAGAGAATGCAGCTTTAACACATGAAGCATAGACTTCTATACAACCAGAGGAGTCGCCCCCTGGTGGTCAGGAGAGAGAATGCAGCTTCAACACAGGAAGCATAGACTTCTATACAACCGGAGGACTAAACGGTAGAATCCTCCTCTCACCTGTGGGTCTCCCTGCAGACCTCCACGATGCCTCTGGAGCTGCTTTTCTCACTCTCCTCCAGCTCGTAGTAAATCATCAGCTCTCCAGGCTGCTGCACAAACATACAAACATTTACACAACATGAACATCCTCCGGTTTTCATGTCCACTAAAATTGAAAATTAAAAAAATTGCATCGCAGTAAATCACCTCGGACCTGAAGAAGCGGATGACCTGAGCGATGTCAAAGTTCTGGTCGGCACACAGCATGTCTCCTGCGATCTGCGTCGTACGACAGACACTCAGTCAGTTCTACCAACACACGCACACACACACGCACGCACGCACGCACACACACGCACGCACGCACGCACACACACGCACGCACCACCATGACGTCGTCCTGCAGCTTGCGGCTGCGGATGGCGAGCTGCAGGTCGGCCACGGCGCCCAGCCGGTCCTCCAGCGTGGTGCTGCCGTCGTTCACCACGTTCTCCAGGGGGAAGTCGTTGGCCGTGGCCCAGCGCTCGTAGTACTTGTACCTGAAGAACACGTTCCCTCAAGCGTCACTACCGCCTCTCAAATTCATCATTTTGGTTACTGAATAATTTCCCTTGAATATCAATTTGAGCAAATGTAATATTTAAACTCTCGATCCTCTAAATTGTTAAGTGGGTCCCTTAAAGTTTTCCTTAAACCAATAACACCAAAATGTTGCGTCACATTGCTACTTTGTTACTTTGAGTAGCAAAGCTACGAGCAGCTAACGGTGAGCTAGGTGGCGAGGAGCTAACGGTGAGATATGTGTATGTGATGAGGAGCTAACGGTGAGCTATGTGTATGTGATGAGGAGCTAACGGTGAGCTATGTGGTGATGAGCTAACGGTGAGCTACGTGTTGAGGAGCTAA
>NW_027175931.1:918137-985637 GCF_023055335.1 Clinocottus analis | reverse complement strand
GGTGACGAGTCAACTCGTGCTGCATAACTTAAATGAACGAATAAAAGCCGTACTTCCTGTCGGAGCAGCTGGTTGTCGACGCGGAGTCGGTCCAGAGTGCCGATGTCGTCCCCCAGCTTCAGGTTGCTCTGCCGGAGCTCCTTGATGTACTCGCAAGCTTTGGACAAGATGCCGCCTTTACTCTGAAAAACACACGCACACAACTCTGAGCTTTACTCTGAAAAACACAGAACTCAGAGTTTTACTCTGAAAAACACAGAACTCAGAGCTTTATTCTGAAAAACACAGAACTCAGAGCTTTACTCTGAAAAACACAGAACTCAGAGCTTTATTCTGAAAAACACAGAACTCAGAGCTTTACTCTGAAAAACACAGAACTCAGAGCTTTATTCTGAACAACACAGAACTCAGAGCTTTACTCTGAAAAACACAGAACTCAGAGCTTTATTCTGAAAAACACAGAACTCAGAGCTTTACTCTCTCGATCCTGTTCAATTCATTCTTAATTCAAACAAATACTTTTACTTTGTTTTTACAGGACAAACACGTCGACATTAAAGGATAAAAACAAAGTCAACTTTATCAAAGGAAATAAACTTTACAAAAAGGAAATAAAGAACGACAATGACATGAACTAAACAAACGTTCCAAAGAGACGCAGTGAACTCATCATGAATGTACTGGAGAATGTTTTGCTCTTTTCCCTCCACTGTGGAGAGGAGGGAACGTAATGACCTCGTGTTCATGAACGACTGCGTCACTTTAAACTGTTTCTCTCGTGCTGCGAGAGGTCAAAGTGCCGCAGTGTAACATACTGCTCTGAAAGTCTCAGTATGGTACAGTCCATTTCAGACCCCTGGTTCTCTGAAATAGAGGACATATGCTTATTGGCTGGGTATTCTACTTGTAGATGTGTGTGTGTGCGTGTGTGTGTGTGCGTGTGTGTGTGTGTGTGTGTGTGTGTGTGTGTGTGTGTGTGTGTGTTTGTGTGTGTGTGTGTGTGTGTGTGTGCGTGTGTGTTCGTGTCCCCCCTGTTCTAATGGGTTGAGTCCCTCCCCGGTCTGGAGGTGAGGTCTGAGCTCACCTGTCCTGTGAGGTCTGAGCTCACCTGTCCCGTCTTGGTGTAGTCGATGTTGCAGTCGGGGATGACTTTGGACAGCTGCACGATCCAGTTGTTGATCTTGTCACGACGCCGGCGCTCAACTGAACAACAACAACAACAACAACAGCAGCATGAGTTCTACTCTCATGGTTCCAACGCTGCCGGGTGTTTTTCAGACGTTCTTTTCTCCGCTCACCTTCGTTGTGCTGAGCTCGCCGTTTGTCGTCTCTGGAGCCGCGAGGAGCGTCCTGCTTCCTGTAAACATTCAAAACAAACAAACAAACACACCGTAAGTCGGCTCTTTGCCCCCCACAAATACTCGTTTGTATTTCCTGTGAAGCGGCGATGATGTCATTACGCGACGTATGGCTGAGTGCGCGGCGCCAGCGTCCTCTGGTTGCAGCCGGTCAGCACTTCCTGCGGTGACATCATCACGTAGAGCTGCCCTGTCAACACAAAAGCTCACCGTCAGCGGCAGGAGCCGGACGGACGACAGGCGTGTCTGGTCATGTGACCTCAGAGTGACCCGTGACCTCTGTGGTCACGTGACCTCGAGGCAGGGGATGCTTGAGGGCGGGGCTACAAGGTTCACCGCGAGGACTTCCGCTTGTGTTTCTGTGTCCTGGCAATGAGCCGGGCGGTGGGCGGGGCTTACCGGTGGGCGTGGTCTGTCCCAGCAGCGTGTCAGACGCCTGCACCGTGGTCACCATGGTGCCCGTGGTGGCGTCGGCGATGGTGGCGGGGTAGTAGTACTGCGTCTCTGCGGCGCCGTCGACCTCCAAGCCGTCAGGCTGAGAGAACACGGCCTGACGAGAGACACTCAGTCACTCAAGAACCCGTTCACTAGGTAAATAGTTCACTAGTTAACTGTGGGTGACGTCACACAATCAGGTGGGCGGAGTCTCTTCTCACCTGCGTGACGGCCTGGGTGGCCGTTGGGAACCCGGTGACGAGGCTGACGGCCGCGGCGCCGTCCGGCTGCCCCTCCAGCTGGCCATCGGACACCTGGATCACTCTGTAGGTCACCTGGACACGACACGGAGCAGGTGACCACGAGCGCTACACAACGGACACACACAGACGGCTAACGTCTGCTGCAGAGAGTGTAAAGGTGTACCTGTCCTCATGTCTGCAGAGAGTGTAAAGGTGTACCTGTCCTCATGTCTGTACAGGGTGTAAAGGTGTACCTGTCCTCATGTCTGTAGAGAGTGTAAAGGCGTACCTGTCCTCACGTCTGCACAGAGTGTAAACATGTACCTGTCCTCACGTCTGCACAGAGTGTAAACATGTACCTGTCCTCACGTCTGCACAGAGTGTAAACATGTACCTGTCCTCACGTCTGCACAGAGTGTAAACATGTACCTGTCCTCACGTCTGTACAGAGTGTAAACATGTACCTGTCCTCACGTCTGCACAGAGTGTAAACATGTACCTGTCCCCCTGCTCCCTCCGTCTTGAACAGGTACTTGATGGGCTGGTCGCTGTAGGTGGCAGCAGACTGAATGGTGGCGATGGCCGCCGGGTCCTCTGCCGTGGCAACAGACCCTGAAGGCAGCACAAGACACAAAGGTGAGAATGACTACAGGTAGAATGAATACTCATTAAAGATAAAATAAAACAGTTAATACTAATTAAAGAAGATAAAATAACAGTTGTTCACCTTCCTCATTGACGGCAATGATCTCATCGGGTTCCGGGCTTTTTTGTTGGCTGCACACAAACCAGCAGGTTAAACTAACAGGTTAACTACCAACATGTTAACTACCAGCAGGTTAACCGCTTAGTTAACTACCAACAGGTTAACTACCAACAGGTTAACTACCTGCAGGTTAACTACCAGAAGGTTAACCACAGGTTAACATGTTAACTGCCAACCGGTTAACCCCTTAGCTAACTACCGGTAGGTTAAACCAGCAGGTTAACCCCTTAGTTAACTGGTTAGTTCGTGTCATTATTGTTTGTGAACGATGACGTCACTCTCACCTCTTCATTTCTGGACGAGGAGACCGCCTTCGCTCGCGCCCACAGCCAGCCTGAGGAGCAGGTTCATCGGTTTGACGGCGGCAACAAAAAAGAGGCGGGAGAAACTGTGATGATATAGAATAATATAATCGATAATAACATCGGTCAGCAGTCTTTAAACGAGAGAGAGAGAGAGAGAGATAGGGACAGACAGGGAGAGAGTGAGAGAGAGAAAGAGAAAGAGCGGCCGCTAGAACCGCCTGAGTCAGGAGCGGACGTTACCGTGGGAGAGCGGAAACTGTCGCGGAGTGTTCGCCTTCAGAATAAAAGCGTCACGTTTAGGGAGCGCCTTTAACGTTCTCGTGAACGATGAAAAACAGTTTCCGTTTAACCTGCTACAATCCATACATGCGTATGTGTTTGATTGTCTACTTGTGTGCTCTTTCATTTAAAGAAATCCGAATGGAAACGTGAGCGCGTCTTTCACTTTGGTGATCCGCACCGGAAGCGACACGTCACACGTTGGCTAGCTTGATGCGGACCTTTCCGCCACTCGGCCCCAGAGGTTTTATTTTTACAGATGTTCAACGAAACACTTTCTCCTTCCGACGGCTTTGTGAGCGCAATTCCCGCCGAAGCAAAACACACACAATATGACATGATGTGGGAGGAGCTAAACTACACACAGAGTGGTACATTGTGTAGAATACATCGCAGTATGAACAAAGATCTACTTACGCCGCAGTGGTCCCTCCCCCGGTATTTGTCAACAGTCGGGGTATAGGCCGCTGTGCGCATGCGCGAGAGGAATGACGTGAATCCGATTCCGGATCGGTTGTTAACGCCATGGAACTAGATTTCAATGTGAATATCTGACCCGCGGTCTGTGTGGATTCTGTCGCATTTTCGGTGGAGATGAGGCGTTGAGGAACACTTGTATTTTCCATATATTTGTCGGGAGAATTCAAAAACCCTGAATAAATTATATAAACATTGTGTTTTATTGTCGGTCATTGGTATTTTTTTTTATATTTTTTGTATTCATATTGACACTATTTCTTTACGTAATATAGCCGTCTAACCTTCGTCTGTCCTGCTTTGTTGTCCTGGTCCCGAGCTGTTATTTCAATTTCTGTAATTAAAAAAAAAAAAGAAGTCAAATTCCTGTCAAAATAAAAGCGATGTAAGTCAATAGATTAAAGTTTTTTATCGTATCAATGGCACGTTGCTCCGACAGAACAATATAGTGTTGCACAAAATAATTATATATTTTTTATGATTGTGGTTATTTTTTGACATTTTATAACCTGAAAACGTTAAATGTGTGAAGCTTGCTTCTTTTGAGACGTTTTACTGTCACACCTTTAATAATATTTACTGGAACAGCGGATTGTATTATTTAAATACGGCTGCAGAGGAAATATAAAATGTTAGCGAAAACAAAACGCTGGACCGCGCCCGAGGTTTGAACCCGTGAGGGATAGAGATCATATTGTAAATAACAAACAGTCGAAGTAACCACTGAGCTAAACCAGCGCAGAACCTGCACCAGGAAACTGTCTTTATGACGCAGACTGAGACACGCAGACGCACGAGTCATGCTCATGACGACAGTTTCCTGCTGCACTTAATGCACTGGTTTAGCTCAGAGGTTACTTAGAACAAATTAGAAAACCCTGCTCTCCGTCCTGCATGGGTTTGAACCTCGGGCGACGTCCAAAGTTATTTTTTATTGAAGCAGCAGCTTCTGCGCAGATGCATGAGTCATGCTCATCAGGACAGTTTCCTAGTTCCACTCCTGCGCTGGTTTAGCTCAGAGGTTACTTCGACTGTCAATCCTCCCTCAGGATTCGCCTGCTCTCTACCCATCACGGGTTCGAACCTCGGGCGCCGTCCAGTGTCTTTTTTTGTTCTCAACAAAAGCTTCCTCGCTGTCGCTGAATGCAGGATTCAACATATTTTTAATGTCATGTGCACACATAACAAAGTTTCTAGCACCATGAGAAGCTTGTTTTGCTGTGTCCTCCTACACACCAAATCACAATAAAAGGTAAAAAAAAATAAAATAATAATAAGGCACAAAATATAGTAAAGGTATTGCACAAGAATAAGATAAGATACCATCAGGTAAGGTAAGCTAAGAAAAGAGCTTCTGAGCAGACACATGAGTCGTGTTCATGGACACAGTCTCCTGCTGCTCCTCTTGCACTGGTTTAGCTCAGAGGTTACTTCTGAACAAATTTTCTCTCCAAAGAAATACCTGCTCTCTGCCCTCATGGGTTCAAACCTCGGGCGCTGTCCAGTGCTTTTAGTTTTTTCTCAACAAAAGCTTCCTGGCTGTCGTTGCATCTGATGTCACAGAGCTCTTGTGTCTGCAGAGATAAGATAATCCTTTATTAGTCCTCTAGTAGTTTTCTAATTCCTTGTAAGTGAACGCATACTTCCACACCATAAAAGCAATGGAAGAAGAAAAATTAACCTTTTCCGGCCCGAGACCCCCAGCACTTGATTTTTAAGAAAATACTTCTCTTTTTTAAAACATAATTTAATTTTACTCCGCAACCACGTTTCTTAACCTCATTTAAAGTGCTGCAGTACTGTAACCCTTGTGAGAATATACATATGGGTCAAAACAAATTAAAGTAACTGTTAAATTTAAGTACTTATGTAACTCTGTGAACTTGCTGCAGACTGTAACGTTTCACTCAACTTGTGATAAGTTCACCTTAACAAAGTGAGATTTCACTAACAAACACATTCACGTAACCGTGAGGCTTGTGTGAATCTTATGTGTGATTTAAATAAAACTGCAGAGGAAATAAAAGATCATGAGTGAGAACAAAGCACTGAGCTAAACCAGCACAGAGGCAGCAGCAGTAAACTGTCTCTATGACACAGACTGAGACATGCAGACGCATGAGTCATGCTCATGATGACAGTTTCCTGCTGTGCCTCCTGCACTGGTTTAGCTCAGAGGTTACTTCGACTGTCAATCCTCCCTCAGGATTCGCCTGCTCTCTACCCATCACGGGTTCGAACCTCGGGCGCTGTCCAGTGTCTTTTTTTCAGGGAGACGCATGAGTCATGCTCATGATGACAGTTTCCTGCTGCCTTACTTGCACTGGTTTAGCTCAAAGGTTACTTCGACTGTCAATCCTCCCTCAGGATTCGCCTGCTCTCTACCCATCACGGGTTCGAACCTCGGGCGCTGTCCAGTGTCTTTTCTTTGAAGCAGACGCATGAGTCAGGCTCATGATGACAGTTTCCTGCTGCCTAACTTGCACTGGTTTAGCTCCGAGGTTACTTCGACTGTCAATCCTCCCTCAGGATTCGCCTGCTCTCTACCCATCACGGGTTTGAACCTTGGGCGCTGTCCAGTGTCTTTTCTTTCCAGCAGACGCATGAGTCAGGCTCATGATGACAGTTTCCTGCTGCCTAACTTGCACTGGTTTAGCTCAGAGGTTACTTCGACTGTCAATCCTCCCTCAGGATTCGCCTGCTCTCTACCCATCATGGGTTCGAACCTCGGGCGCTGTCCAGTGTCTTTTCTTTCCAGCAGACGCATCAGTCAGGCTCATGATGACAGTTTCCTGCTGCCTTACTTGCACTGGTTTAGCTCAGAGGTTACTTCGACTGTCAATCCTCCCTCAGGATTTGAATGCTCTCTACCCATCACAGGTTCGAACCTCGGGTGCTGTCCAGTGTCTTTTCTTTCCAGCAGACGCATGAGTCAGGCTCATGATGACAGTTTCCTGCTGCCTAACTTGCACTGGTTTAGCTCAGAGGTTACTTCGACTGTCAATCCTACCTCAGGATTCGCCTGCTCTCTACCCATCACGGGATCGAACCTCGGGCGCGGTCCAGTGTCTTTTCATTCAGGCATCAGCTTTTGCGAAGATTCATGAGTCATGCTCATGATGACAGTTTCCTGCTTCCTCTCTTGCACTGGTTTAGCTCAGTGATTACTTCAACTGTCAATCCACTCTCAGGATTCACCTGCTCTCTACCCGTCAGGGGTTTGAACCTTGGGCGCTGTCCAGTGTTATCTCTCAACAAAAGCTTCCTTTAGATTTTTTAAAGAAAATAATTATCTTTTTCAAAACATAAACTTAATTATCTCCGCAACCACAACAAAACACTGGACAGCGCCCGAGGTTCGAACCCATGAGAGATTGAGATCAGATTGTAATCACAAGCAGTCGAAGTAACCACTGAGCTAAACTAGTGCAGAGCCTGCAGCAGGAAATTGTCTCTATGACGCAGACTGAGACGTGCAGAAGCACGAGTCATTCTCATGATGACAGTTTCCTGCTGCCTCTCTTTCACTGGTCTAGCTCAGTGGTTACGTCTGAACAATTATTCTCTCTGGAGAAATGGCGGTTCTCTATCCTACATGGGTTCAAACCTCGGGTGCTGTCCAGTGTTTTCGTAACAAAAGCTTCCTCACGTTTTATTTGATGTGATATGTCCTTTAATGCTCAGATTGAGCTTTTGCGAAGATTCATGAGTCATGCTCATGATGACAGTTTCCTGCTGCCTCTTTTACACTGGTTTAGCTCAGAGGTTACTTCGACTGTCAACCCTCCCTCAGGATTCGCCTGCTCTCTACCCATCACAGGTTTGAACCTCTGGCGCAGTCCAGTGTCTTTTTTTTCAAGCATCAGCTTTTGCGAAGATTCATGAGTCAGGCTCATGATGACAGTTTCCTGCTATCTTACTTGCACTGGTTTAGCTCAGTGATTACTTCGACTGTCAATCCTCCCTCAGGATTCGCCTGCTCTCTACCCATCACGGGTTCGAACCTCGGGCGCTGTCCAGTGTCTTTTCTTTGAAGCAGACGCATGAGTCAGGCTCATGATGACAGTTTCCTGCTGCCTAACTTGCACTGGTTTAGCTCAGAGGTTACTTCGACTGTCAATCCTCCCTCAGGATTCGCCTGCTCTCTACCCATCACGGGTTCGAACCTCGGGCGCTGTCCAGTGTCTTTTCTTTCCAGCAGACGCATCAGTCAGGCTCATGATGACAGTTTCCTGCTGCCTCACTTGCACTGGTTTAGCTCAGAGGTTACTTCGACTGTCAATCCTCCCTCAGGATTCGCCTGCTCTCTACCCATCACGGGTTCGAACCTCGGGCGCTGTCCAGTGTCTTTTCTTTCCAGCAGACGCATCAGTCAGGCTCATGATGACAGTTTCCTGCTGCCTAACTTGCACTGGTTTAGCTCAGAGGTTACTTCGACTGTCAACCCTCCCTCAGGATTCGCCTGCTCTTTACCCATCCCTGGTTCGAACCTCGGGCGCTGTCCAGTGTCTTTTCTTTCCAGCAGACGCATCAGTCAGGCTCATGATGACAGTTTCCTGCTGCCTAACTTGCACTGGTTTAGCTCAGAGGTTACTTCGACTGTCAATCCTCCCTCAGGATTCGCCTGCTCTCTACCCATCGTCGGTTCGAACCTCGGGCGCTGTCCAGTGTCTTTTCTTTCCAGCAGACGCATGAGGCAGGCTCATGATGACAGTTTCCTGCTGCCTCACTTGCACTGGTTTAGCTCAGAGGTTACTTCGACTGTCAATCCTCCCTCAGGATTTGCCTGCTCTCTACCCATCACGGGTTCGAACCTCGGGCGCTGTCCAGTGTGTTTTCTTTCCAGCAGACGCATCAGTCAGGCTCATGATGACAGTTTCCTGCTGCCTAACTTACACTGGTTTAGCTCAGAGGTTACTTCGACTGTCAGTCCTCTCTCAGGATTCGCCTGCTCTCTACCCATCACAGGTTCGAACCTCGGGTGCTGTCCAGTGTCTTTCTTTCAGACAGACGCATCAGTCAGGCTCATGATGACAGTTTCCTGCTGCGTTACTTGCACTGGTTTAGCTAAGAGGTTACTTTGACTGTCAATCTCCCTCAGGATTCGCCTGCTCTCTACCCATCACAGGTTCGAACATCGGGCGTTGTCCAGTGTATTCTTTTTTCAAGCATCAGCTTTTGCGAAGATTCATGAGTCATGCTCATGATGACAGTTTCCTGCTGCCTCTTTTACACTGGTTTAGCACAGAGGATACTTCGACTGTCAATCCTCCCTCAGGATTCTCCTGCTCTCTACCCATGACAGGTTCGAACCTCGGGCGCTGTCCAGTGTCTTTTCTTTCCAGCAGACGCATGAGTCAGGCTCATGATGACAGTTTCCTGCTGCATAACTTGCACTGGTTTAGCTCAGAGGTTACTTCGACTGTCAACCCTACCTCAGGATTCGCCTGCTCTCTACCCATCATGGGTTCGAACCTCGGGCGCGGTCCAGTGTCTTTTTTTTCAAGCATCAGCTTTTGCGAAGATTCATGAGTCATGCTCATGATGACAGTTTCCTGCTTCCTCTCTTGCACTTGTTTAGCTCAGTGATTACTTCAACTGTCAATCCACCCTCAGGATTCACCTGCTCTCTACCCGTCAGGGGTTTGAACCTTGGGCGCTGTCAAGTGTTATCTCTCAACAAAAGCTTCCTTTAGATTTTTTAAAGAAAATAATTATCTTTTTCAAAACATAAACTTAATTATCTCCGCAACCACAACAAAACACTGGACAGCGCCCGAGGTTCGAACCCATGAGGGATTGAGATCAGATTGTAATTACAAGCAGTCGAAGTAACCACTGAGCTAAACCAGTGCAGAGCCTGCGGCAGGAAATTGTCTCTATGACGCAGACTGAGACGTGCAGAAGCACGAGTCATTCTCATGATGACAGTTTCCTGCTGCCTCTCTTTCACTGGTCTAGCTCAGTGGTTACGTCTGAACAATTATTCTCTCTGGAGAAATGGCGGTTCTCTATCTTACATGGGTTCAAACCTCGGGTGCTGTCCAGTGTTTTCGTAACAAAAGCCAATCCTCCCTCAGGACCCATTTTGTGCGTTCACCCATTTTGTGCGTTCGCTATGTGATAGAAAGCTGTTGTAACTTCAATGTGCATCATGCAATCAGCCCAAAACTCCTCATGCAGGATGTCGGTCCAGGCCCGAGCATGAAGACATGTTGTCAGCGCCACCTACAGGCAACATGAAATCCACCAAACAGCATTGGATTTTGCATCTCTCAAAAGAGAAAACAGATCTCATCTCAACATTGAGCATGAATCTGCTTATTGCAGCCACTAACACTGAGGAAACTTGATGACACACACACGTTGTGTTGTTTTGCTCAGGTTGCACTTTATTGTGATTATCTTGAAAAGATATTCAGTGCAAAATGGGTTTATTGCGGTCGCTATAAGCTTTTATTTTTTGCTGAATATGAATTATTTTTTGCACAGTTATAACTTTATTTGCATTGTTCTAACAAAGTGACGGCACATTGTATTTGTTTTTGTCCGACGGAGCAACCTGGTTTACTCTTTCTTAATTCTGTTATCTGAAGAATCACTCTGCTCAATTCGTCTTCATGTAATGCTTTATTTGATACGGGTACAGTGCACATTAATACAACTTTTCTGTAAATGCGCCAGAATTAGCCAAGAGGCTATTTTCCATCTGTCATCCCGAGAGAAGCGTCTTACGCCTCAACATCCTCCTCTTCATACCGACAGGCCTCGGTGCCGGTGTGGATGACGATTTTTGGCTTCGGACCTGAGAGGCAAGAGAGAGGGACAGAAAGACAAAACAACCGACTGAACTTTAATCAATAATGAGATCAACTCTGTTATTGTTATGTTATGCTCATCCGACCAGGTCGAGATGAGCAGACCTGCTTTCAGAGTTCAGTAACGTTCACATTCAAACAACTCGATGAGACCATTTTGTTATAACTTTGTTGGGGCGTGAACATTTGTCAGAAAAATTAATCAGTTAAATTTTTTCAACTTTTTCAGTTAAAATTTGAACTAAGAATACAGAATGAATGTGAAACAAATGATAATGTGTTAGCATTAATGTTGCTAATGTTAAAGAAGTAATAATAATGTAAATAACTGGATCAGTGATCATGTTAATGATGTAAATGTCTGGTGATAATGTTGAGGTTGGGCTCAGGGTAATTTGATGAATCATCTGGAAAGAGGTCGGTTACCTTTAATGTCACCGCAGAGCTTCTCACACTCCTTCACAGTGTTGAAGAGGTTCCCGTTGGAAAGGCTGCCTAAGAAGTGAAACCCTTCACACTTATAACTCGAGGAGTTGAAGAAGAAGGAGTTGGGAGGAAGATTTTCAGGAGGAGGACCGACGTATGGAGGGCTGAAGCGCATTGGAGGTCTTGCACCGTACTGCACGGGCCGATAACACAGCTCTGACCAAGATGGAGGGAACACATTCACATTATTATATCATATTTGAACATTTCGCCCACATGTCTCAACCTTGCCACACATTTTACCATATGAACAGAAAATCAGCAAATAGAAAAGCAAACTTCACATTAACTTAATTTCACACAAAATTGATAATTTATAGGTACAAATCAGCATTAATGAATATATAATTTTGTGCTTACCTGGCCCTGTGAGTTGGCTAATGCGGCCTTCCATAAAAGCCTTCCTCAGTCCTGTGGATTGAAGACATTTCACAGCAGTGAGCAGGTTTTCATCTCAATCAGAAATGTTGCAGCAGATCTGGACTTTTCTTTACCAACAATACAGAACAAATTTCCAGCATCACGCTCACAAAGAACCGTTGGAGGTCCTCCATCAAACACCCGTAAACATACTCTGAACAGAACCCGCTAGACTATGTGGAGCCGTCTCACCTTCGCCAAATTTGATCTTGGGGTAAACGTCGATGCTGGCGCCCGGATCTCGGCGGCGTGAGATTCCCCGGTTCTGACAGTTGAGCAGCAGACACTGGGCGGGGCCTCGCAGCGGCGTGGACAGCACGGCCATGTGGCAGCCCGGCTCGTCCGAGCAGTGCCACCAGCAGCTTTCCCCGTCCAACCTCCGTGGCGGCCGGATCAGATTGTAGTTCTTGGAGATGAGGCACTGCACCGGGTCGTAGCCCTGAGCCAGACCGGGCTGGACCTGGAAACAGACCGTCAGCAGACAGAACAAGAACCCAAAGAGACCGTTCTCCAACATGGCAGAAACGTTTAGCTTGGAGGAAAGGTGTTCGTGCTGCGTGTTCTACACTCGGTAGTGTTCTGGGTTTGTGTTCAGCAAATTGAACCTATTTAAGCCCCAACCCAGATTGTCACACATTCCTCTGTGACACAACGAAACAGAAAAGTGCTGAACATCTCTGTCATACTTTGAGAGGGAGTTGTCTTTGTGATTCCATCTGTGTTATAGAAGGTTTGTAAGTAATTGGTTGCAGTCTGAATTTCCTGTAAATGACCAACCTGAATCTGAATTCAATGAAGGTATGAAGCGTGCTGCTGATAGCGGTGATTCTTTACCATCCATCCATTTTCATGCTTATCCGGGGTCGGGTCAGCAGGCCCAGCAGGTCGACCCAGGCTTCCTGCTCATTCTGGGGGACCCCGAGGCGTTCCCAGTCCAGCTGGGAGATGTAATCCCTCCAGTGTGTCCTGGGTCTTCCCCAGGGGGTCTCCACCCAGTTGGACCTGTCGACCTCTATAATGGGAGGCGTCCAGGAGTCCTGATGCCCGAACCTGACTCCTGTCGATGCAAAGGAGTAGCGGCTCAGCTCCAGGTTCCTTCCTCACCCTATCTCTAAGGCCACAAGGTTTTCTCCCCCGTGAAAGTTTTTTAAATGTTTTTTTCAGGGTTTTTCCTGATCGATGTGAGGTTCCAGGACAGGGATGTCGTTTGTGTTGAGATTGTAACGCCCTGAGAGGCAAATGTACATAAAATGTAATTTGTGATTCTTGCTTGAACAGGAAACAGGAATAAACTGAACAGGACTCTCTTCTTTCGTTTCTCAGGAATTTGATTATTTCACTTTCGCAACACAACCTCTTCGAGGAAACCATTCAACCGGTTCCACCAGTCATTAAGAGATGATGGTTGTTCTGAGTAACCAGCGAGCTGAACCGGTGCAGCAGCTGCAGCAGGAAACTGTCATCATGAGCATGACTCGTGCTTCTGCACGGCTCAGTCTGCGTCATAGAGACAGTTTCCTGCTGCAAGCTCTGCGCTGGTTCAAACCTTGGGCGCTGTCCATTGTTTTGTTGTCGCTAACATTTTAGATTTCCTCTTTAGCTGTATTTAAATCATACATAAGATTCACACAAGCCATTGTTTTTTAGGTGGGAAATATGCGTGAGAGAAAAGTAAAAACACTGGACAGCGCCTAAGGTTTGAACCCATGAGGATAGAGATCAGTCGTTTCATTAAGCAGAAGGGTTGTTCAGAAGTAACCTCTGAGCTACACCAGTGCATCTGCTGCAGCAGGAAACTGTCATCATGAGCATGACTCATGCGGCTGCTCAGAAGCTGCTGCTTTGTCTCAACAGTCCAATCGATGCAGAACAAGCACCAGAGATGAAGTCAGTGATGTCGCTTCATGTTTTTTCTCTTTTATTCATCAGGTTTTGAGATTTTTACAAAAGTCTTCAATAGTTTTAGTTTCACATTGACTTTGCCTTAAGCTATGGGAACGCTGGAGACGACACACACAATAATAATTACACACTCATAGGATGAACCAGTGGCGCGCCAACTTTTTTTGTGGCGCCTCACTTTGGAGAAGGAAAAATATTAACGCCCCAACAAAACGACAAAAAATGGTTAAAGCTGAATTTTCATTGAAATACATTTTTGTGACTCTCTCCAAGAATCGTGGAGTCGCGCAAAAGTACAGACATTCCAGCGAGTTTTTATTACAGACGTTTTATGTCTTTTGTAATCAGTGAATTTCTCAATAAAGGTATTGAAATAAAGAAATTCTGCATTTCCCCCACCCACCCGCCCGCCGCGCCACACCTGTAATACCTCCTCGCCCCACTAGGGGGCCGCGCCCCACAGTTTGAGAACCACTGGGATATCCTGACATTTCTGTGTGAGCAACATTTATCAGCATCCAAAAGCAGAAACAAAAGCAGCGTGAATGTACATGTGTTGAATGTAAATGAACACGTCTCTGTCGCCTCACGCCGCCCGGCCGTCCACCTCGAGGACGCTCCACAGAGACAGAACCGCCACCGGCCACAGGAAGGCTGGAGCTCCGTGCAGCGAGACGCCCGCCACGCCTTTACATTTCTTGATGTGAGCTGGACAGCAAAGAGAGAGAGAGGGATTAAAGTCAGCAGCATGAACCTGTTGTCAAACAAAACCACGACGAGCAGCGCCTTTCAAAAGCTGAACATGTGATCGGCTCGACTCTGATCCTTGATCCAATCCGATCCGGGACGTTTATGATCCGCTACAAATAACCACTTGCTAATGAAGCGTGTCCACGCCGCTGGAGGAAAACCGCCACACACAAAACCTGCTGCTCGGCGTGCAACGCCGGCGAAAGTGTGAACACCTCAGGAAGACTTTCAAAAGGTATGACGAACCTTTTCCCTTCCGCACGCTGTAGTCGATGGTGATGCGCTTCTCTTCCTTCCTGCCCTTCCGCGTCAGCGTGCAGTTGTAGCTCGTGGGCGTGTTGCCGTGCAGCTCGCGGTGGCGAGGGAGCGTGAGCGGCAGCGAGCAGTTCTTGGACGGGTTCGGCAGCAGACGCCCGTCGGAAGTCGTGATTTTACAGGTGAAGGGCGGAGAGTTGGGACAGGCTGCGTAGCGGCAGTGCAACCTTCAGCGGATCAGAACGCCTCAAGGTTACTTACTGAGAGAAACACTTCGTTTCATGTCAAACACAGAAGCAAAAAGCCAACCAAAGTGAGTGCATCGAATGTGAGAAGCCTGTGTGTGTGTGTGTGTGTGTGTGTGTGTGTGTGTGTGTGTGGGTGGGTGCTTCAACCTGAGGTTTTGGCTTTTGTTGGAGGTGCAGGCGGTAAAAAGGCCAAAATCCCCTTGCTTGAAGGTGGAGGTTGAACCTGCAGTCAGATGGTGGTTCATACGTCATGTCACACACACACACACACACACGCACACACACACACACACACACACACACACACACACACTTCACTTCCTTTACCACCACTCTGGGAGACAGCTCTGATGTTCTGTGTCAACCTGATGTTAAACACAGCCTCAATACCTATATAACATGAGTCTCTCTGCGGCTGTCGTCCATATTGTGTTGGGGAACGACTCACAGAAGAACCTTCATCATATCAGAGCGGGACGACATCTTGTTTTGGGAAAACTGATAAAAAATAAGGACCAAATACTTGTCGATCAAGATGAAGCAACAACAACAACAACAACAGACGCACGCAAGCACAAGAAAAACAACAACTCGATAGTGTAACAGTGATGTAATCCAATCTCTCCAATGCGATTAAGGCCGGTTCGGCTGATTGATCAGCTCGTTACAGGAGCAGCAGCAGCCACTAAAATGTTGTTAGTGTCTTCCTCAATCTCAAAGCCACGAACTCAAACCGCCCACAGCCGCTCACATCGACCGGTACGGCCGAGCATCACGCAGGGTACGGCGAAAAGAAATAATACTCCTGCTTTTAAACATCAGCTTTAAATAAAAACACACTTTCTCTGCGTTGCGGTGAGCTTACCTTTGAGGAGGAAGAGGAGGAAGAGGAGGAGGAGAGGCGAAGAGATGTGCATCTTCCTGATCCAACTTTTGACAAAAAGAGAAAGAAAAGGGTCCAGGTGGGAAACAAAGCAGGACTCTTTAGGAGCATTTGATCCTGATGCTGCGAGTTCATTTCATCCAGAATAGTTCAGTTCTGACCGTTTGATCGTGGAGGTGGTTGAAGGAATAAAGTCTTCACATTAACACGCGTGTTCAGTATCATTATTGATCTTTTCGCCGCCCAGCAACAGTTCGAGAAGCTCAAACGTCATCAATCATTAAACGAGAGCAGAGACTTTGTTGGAGTGAGTCTGTGCAACACGTGAGCTCAACAGTTGTGTCCCAACAGGTCTCAGGCAAGTGAACACAAAGTGTGTGCGCTGTGAGTGCGTTGTGATGTCTTACCGTGGGTTTGCTGTGTTCTCCTCCGTGACTGGCGAGGGAGTGGAGGGCAGCAGCCGAGGACTCGGCGTGGTGGGCGGAGTGGAGGCTGGGTGGAGGCTGGGTGGAGGCTGGGTGGAGGCTGGGTGGAGGCTGGGTGGAGGACGCTCTGCGCTCCGTGGCTGACTTCAAATTATACATGCGTCTCTTTTTTTTTCTCTTTTTGCACAATGCTGACTTTGCAGAACACTTCAGGCATTAAAATGTTCAGTGTCTGCAGAGCGAATATAAGAAGAGGAAGATTTTGAAGCCACCAGTTCGGCATTCAGGCCGTCGCCATCTTGTTTTTTTGCAACCAGTGAACAGGAAGTGACCATATCTGGACTGAGGAGCGACGTAGAGACCTGTCAATCACCTTGTAGCCCCGCCCCTAAAGCGTCCCCTGCTTTATGGTCTGTTTGACTCTGACAGACCATAAAGTACTAAATGAACATCAGGCTGTATAGAAGAAGACTAGAAACTAGAGATTGAGACATAAACTCATGTTTACAATGTTTACTGAGGGAATACATCAAGAGAGAAGTAGAGTCACTTATATAGACTTCTATACAACCAGAGGAGTCGCCCCCTGGTGGTCAGGAGAGAGAATGCAGCTTTAACACATGAATCATAGACTTCTATACAACCAGAGGAGTCGCCCCCTGGTGGTCAGGAGAGAGAATGCAGCTTTAACACATGAAGCATAGACTTCTATACAACCAGAGGAGTCGCCCCCTGGTGGTCAGGAGAGAGAATGCAGCTTAAACACATGAAGCATAGACTTCTATACAACCAGAGGAGTCGCCCCCTGGTGGTCAGGAGAGAGAATGCAGCTTTAACACATGAAGCATAGACTTCTATACAACCAGAGGAGTCGCCCCCTGGTGGTCAGGAGAGAGAATGCAGCTTTAACACATGAAGCATAGACTTCTATACAACCAGAGGAGTCGCCCCCTGGTGGTCAGGAGAGAGAATGCAGCTTGAACACATGAAGCATAGACTTCTATACAACCAGAGGAGTCGCCCCCTGGTGGTCAGGAGAGAGAATGCAGCTTGAACACATGAAGCATAGACTTCTATACAACCAGAGGAGTCGCCGAGGACGTCTATCACAAGCAAAGAGAAACAAGAGTGAAAAGCGTAACGCAGATATTGAAAGTTCATATTTGTGTTGTGTTATTTGCAGGTTATGAATAACTTTTGCTCCCCAGGAGGTCATCTCAGGTTCTACCTCCTCATTGTCGTCTCGTCTCAAGTGATTCTTTAACGTCTCCACAACAACATGCCTCTGTGCTCGGCTCATGCGACCCGCATGCTTCGTAACTGGAAATTAAGTGTGGTCTCGTCGTGAGTGCATTAGGACTAATGTATGTGGGTTAGATTATGTTTTCATTTCCTGGATCTGCCTCCCCAAAGAGAAATTAGCAAAACAGCCGCGCCTTGAAGTGGAAAGTGGTGCAAGACAGTGAGAAAAAGCTTCTCTGAAAAAAAAACAATGCTAATGGAAGAGTACAAAACAACATCTGATTGAAGAGACATGGACACAAAACAATGCCTTCTGGCACAACAGATGGAAAACACAACAACGACCCATAAATAGTGACGAGAATCACACCAACCTGCAGATATCTGGAGATATAATGAACAGAAACGCACCGGCCCCGAGCAGAAGCATCACTTTAATGCTGTAATGTTGCACTAAAGGACCAAAGGGCCCTAAACTTTAGGTATGACAATGATTTAGCTTCAGATTATCAACACTCTGTAGTTTGTAGTTTAGACAGGTGAAACATCTAGCAGCCTCCAGACAACAGCAGTATAAAGTGCTGAAGAGACTTCCTGTTGTCCTGATGTCAAAGGGGAGATCATTCCAGCAGCATGTGTTTGTGTCCGTTGCAGTGTTTCTTCTCGTTAAAATACAAATTGAGAACAAGCTGAAAGATGTTATACCTAGGAAAATGTAATTTAAGACTTGTTATGATGCCGGTAGCGCTCTTTCACGCATGACATCATCAGGGTCCGTCACATGACGCCATAGGGACCCAAAAATACTCTTTTCCCAGAGACTTACTTTTTTATTTTACTTCTCAGTGTGAACATTTGATTAGCCCTCATTTACAGTCCTAAACTTTTTATTTGACAACCTTCAACTTATTGAAGTTGATTTACTAATAAAGTCAGACATTATGCCCTAAAACCACACAGCAAATACCTTTTGATGCCAGCATTTTCCTCCAAAGTAACAGCCAATGGCTCCATTGGCTCCATTGACTGGCGCCAATGGCATCAATGGGTCCAATTGAAGTATTGTGGTTGTACTATCGACCTTGAGGCTTCAAAGTTATTTATAGAGACTGATTGAACAGGAAGGCCAGGTTGAAGAGTACGTGACGTTTTCTCGTGCCATCTCCCAACAGATGGCTGAACATAATAAGGTATCACATTGTTACTGCTCCGTTTATAGTCAGCAATAGAAGCGCTGTTAGAGCACCGTTAACATCCATTAACTGCCTCCCAATGAAAGTCCTCAGTTGAACAGTTCAGACGCGAGCCAGCAGCAATAGGAAGCGTTGAGCTTGCATTAAGACAGCGACTGGAGGAGAGCGATCAGAGTTATATCAAGTAGATTAAATTACAAACACTAATGCATGCATCATTTCCTGCGTCTCTGGTGGATGTGTCGGTCGTTTGGGTTGTTTGGGAAGGCGCAGTACAGAAACAATGAAAGCTGGAGAGGCAGCGGTTGCGGCAGAGAGCATGGTGACCTTTAACATCACAACGCAAACAGGAGAAAACAGGAAATAAGTGTTTATGATCGTCACAGGTTTGTCAGAATTGAATTGGTTGATAAGCTTTGATCGTGACCTTCATGACGACTTTTGAGTAAAAGTGACAGAAAGACATCGAAATGAAATAAAATGTAGTATTTAGTACTTAGTCCTTGAGTATTTAAACTGTTTGATCTACAGCTGTTAGTGATGGTAACGAGAAAGATTCATGTGTCAGGACACTAGTGAGGTTTGGTTCTGTGATGACAAGAAAACAAGACAACAGCGCCACCTACAGGAAGTCGGTCTTCATTGTGACCATTTCACTGGTTTTGCAGTATTTCTGAGTCTTTACCAGAATATAAAAGAAAATGAAAGCTTTCTTCATATTGGGATGAAACGGTGTGAAAAGTTCAACAAAAGACAGTTTTAAGAGCCATTTTCACGTCACATTACTTTATTGTCCATCATGCATTTCACTTCATAAAGGGATTGTAGCAGAACGCTGACGGGCAGAGATGTGACGACTGTCTGTGGACATGGACCACAGACAGTCCAGGAAGCCTGAATTAATCAGTTAATCAGGACCGACCCCACTTCCCTCTTCAACCTGCAAAACATAATAAAAAACAATTAGCCCTGTACTTCATCTGGTTTCAGCTTTAAAAGATGCCACATTTATAATAATCTTTTGATTTATTTCCAAAAGGTTCTGCACACTTTCTGAGGTTGCAATGAGGATATTTTTGGCTTGACTACGTTTCATGTTTTAAAACATTTACCTGCGACACAAGGGGAGGAGTATTCTGTGTCGTGCTGGTCACCTGAGAGAAGAGGAGGAGGAGGAGGAAGAAGAAGAGAGATTGATTAAAACATGTACCGCTAGGAGTCAATACTCTGAGCTCGTTGGTTCTCCAGGTCTTACTCGGCTGGTAGTAGTCGTAGATCTTGACCACGGCCGGTTTCAGGTTCTGCACGTGGAGCTCCTGTATGAGGTCTAACTTGTAAAAGATGGGCGTATCCTTTTGCAACTGTTGAGAGAAGAGAATCAGACGACACCGTGAGTATGGACTCTCAGAGAGTGGCCTCTGGTTCTCCTTGCTGTGGGTTCTCCTCTCACCTCCTGGACGTACACCAGGACGTGATCCCCGTTCTGTTCCACTCGATCCACCAGCACGGCACGTTGGAGCTGCGAGGAGACGACAGTCAGCCGGGTGCTTCATCAACAACAGCGGAACACTTTAACATCTCTACTGAGGCTACGGCCACACAAACCTCCCCAAACAACCAACCAGAGCCTTCAAAACACCCACAAACCACTGAGTGACATCACCAACACTACGTCCACTCCATGTGGTCTGGACAGAGCGCAAACAGAGTCGTGTGGATGAAGCCTGAAGGTGAACATTAATGTAATAACTCACGCTCTTCAGAGATTCTGGGCCTGGGACAAACCCAGAGAGCATTTTGATATCCAGGATCACCATGTTGGTAGT
This sequence comes from Clinocottus analis, assembly GCF_023055335.1. NCBI lineage: Eukaryota > Metazoa > Chordata > Actinopteri > Perciformes > Cottidae > Clinocottus > Clinocottus analis. Next base: position 965,327 of record NW_027175931.1, on the reverse strand, counting down.
GTTCTCCTCTCCACTGTATCTGAAATACAAGCATAATAAAAACTTAGTTATCAACATGTCTCCCACGTATGTCCGCCAGCAGCTAATGAGTTCAGCTGGTAGATGCATCGGTGTTCTCCTGGAACGTGGATCTGCTTGCTGATCACTCACAGGGTCTTGATCATCAGAGAGATTTTGGGTCTTTTGCTGGTGCAAATGGCCTTTGGTGTGATCTCGACACTGAGAGTAGTGACATCGACGGGAGGCGGGACGTTATAGTGAAGAGAAATCTGAGAAAGAGGTGCAGGAGGGAGGTTTAATATCCATGAACAAGAATCTCAGGAATTTATTTGACTCAAAATAGGTTCAAATTCATGATGCATCATGCGTGAGAAGTCTTGTTTTCCAGAGGGAGGAAGTCCCATTTTCACATGCTTCTCAACTATGTCTTCATTAGCTACTTATAGTTGACCTCCCAATGGAGCCAATGGAGTTATTGGAGTCATTGTGGCCAATGGAGCCATTGAAGCCAATGGAGCCAATGGAGCCATTGGAGCCATTGAAGCCAATGGAGCCATTGAAGCCAATGGAGCCATTGAAGCCAATGGAGCCATTGAAGCCAATGGAGCCATTGAAGCCAATGGAACCAATGGAACCAATGGAGCCATTGAAGCCATTGGAGCCAATGGAACCAATGGAGCCATTGGAGCCAATGGAGCCATTGAAGCCAATGGAACCAATGGAGCCATTGAAGCCATTGAAGCCATTGGAGCCAATGGAGCCAATGGAGCCATTGGAGCCAATGGAGCCATTGAAGCCAATGGAGCCATTGGAGCCAATGGAGCCATTGGCTCCATTAACAATTATTTTGGAGAACATTGTGGGGTGTGGGTTCAGGGCATAATGTTTAACTTTATTAGCGAATCAATTGTAGGTTTATATAATCTGAGGTTACATCATCAGTGTGTGTGGGCGTGCACGTGGCGACCACTGACCTGCATCACAGCGCACGTCGTGCCCTTCACCTCCAGGCTGAACTTCCCGGTCGTGTCCTGCAGCTCCGTCTCCTGGTAGAGCAGCTTGTTGTTCTGGTTTACCTCAAACAGCAGCTGACCACTGGGAGACTGGACCGTCACGGTGCTCGAACCGCTGGGACTGAACACCCGAGCAGAGTAGAGAGCCAGAGCCTGGAGAGCCACCACTGTGTCCTGCAACACACAGGAGCAAAGAGCGCTTCATGAGCTTCAATGTGTTTACTTTTGTTGATGCATGCAGCAGCTTTAACATGCAGGAGTCCCACCTCCCCGTGCACCTGTCCACGTCCTGTCTTTCCTACCTGTGTGGAGGAAAAGCCGCCGTAGTAGTTCTGCTGGCTGGCCAGCCACCTGACGATGCGGGCGGCGTAGCCGAGGTCTTCAGTGGTCGGAGAGGCGCTGAGTTTAGCCAGCAGGACGTAGGAGCTGATCTCCACAGAGAGAGAGGCCGAGGTGTCTGACGCCGTCTGAGCCCAGTGGAGGAAACCTCCTGAAAACAGCCGCAAAGTTCAAAAACATTCACAGAGATGAAGCCAGAGGGAGTTCCTCCAGGAGGACGACATCAGGGACGGTATCGCTAGGATGTTATGGATACTAGAACTCAATACTCTGATCAAAAGTCTTTCTTGAGTTCTGAACCTTTAAACTTAATTCTCAGCTCATCAATGATCTGTGATTATCTCTCATTGATTGGCCCTCATCTTGAGATCAGACTCCGTTTGACGTCACTAACGTTAACTGCAGTATGACATCACAACAGTTAACTCCGCCCCTCATCACTGGTCCTGGTTTTTACTCATGTAGAAGCGGTTGCCTTTAGAGCCGAGCTTCGGGGGGCCTCCCTACTCACCTTGTTGTATGGCGACCGAGTCTAGGTGCTTCAGAAGGTGAGCTCGGGCCTCCATGTCTCCTGCCAGGGTGAAGACGTACGCCAGCAGAGCCGTGGTGTAGCTGTTACTGAGGTCGCCCAAAGACTCTCTGAGGCAAGACAGGCTCTTCTTCACTACAGGGTCCTGGATCACATTATAAATAATGACCTCAGGTCTCAACTCCTTTGATTGGTCTGCACAGAACGGTTATTCTCTTTTGTGTGAACAAATTCACATCTCCAGCAAATTGCAAAGTTCTTGGTTTGTGTGAAATCCTTGTGAGGAAACTTCTGACCTGAAGTTATGATGTTAGGGTTTCTACTCACGTCTACGGGCGTCTTCATCTCCAGGAAAGCAGCGGTGATGTACGCGCTGAGTGTCACCTCGTCAGACACGCCGCCCTGAGAGAGGAAACAGGAAGCAGACGCTCAGATCGCGCCGATCACTGCGGATAACTTGTAGAGTGACGGAGCGTTATTGATCTCACGGATTAACGTTAACATCACAGAGCAAACTAAGGTTCCTCCTCCAGTATCCAGGAGAACATGTAATCAGGACATGGAGGATGTTTTTCTGATCATGAGGAACAAGGATCTCATGGAGTAAAGTTAGGACTGAGATGTTTCAGCATCTCCAGTGATCCTCAGTCACTTCCACACAAACTCCTCCAGGACTTCAGTTACCTTCATCCTGTTGTTGAAGAGCTTTCCTGACTTTTCAAAACAGCCGTTCTTCTTCTGTTTATTTTTCAGCCAAACCACCGACCCTTTGATCGTCTCGGGGTCGATGAAGACGAAGGACTTGGCTTTGGTGAAGGATCTCACCACGAAGGCAGTCAGCCTGAGGAGGAAGGAGACGTTAAACAAGAGGAGAGGAAGCACCGTCACACGTTCACGTAGTTTCTACGATCCGTCAACCAAAACATGCCTTTCAACCCCGCCGGCGGGTTTGGGGTTTCCTGTCTGACGCGCACACACATTTAAATCTTCTGATCCATCGTCAACGTTCTCACCAAGTGTTCCCCGCTCCGGATCCGAAGGTGCTGTAAGCTCCATCACGATGCCTGTAGTTCAGCTGCCTCTGGTAGCCTACGTCACAGGAGAAACATCTTAGGGACTTGATTGCTTTGATGACAGGAAGTTAGAGGAAAGAAAAGTTGTCGTGTCTGCACATTTGTAATAGTTTAAGGTCCTAAATGTTTGTCTCACCGCTGGTCAGGAACTTGGTGGCCATGTCGTTGATGGCCGAGGTCAGCTGCTGAGTGTTCCCCAGGTACTGGAGGATGTAGATGTTTGGGGCGAGGAGCGCCATGTTCTGCTCCCCACATCCGTACGGCATCTGCAGCAGCCCGTGCAGGTTGTTCAGGGCTCGGCCCAGAATGTCACCTACACCAAAAAAACACACCGATTCAGGAAAAGAAGATAAAGATTAACGTAAAGATGTGTTTGGTTTACAGAAAAGCGCCACCGTAATGTATTCAGTAGTTTACCCAGGACTGATACTGAAGCACGGGCTGATCCGACGATCACTTCCTCAGGCAGCTGGATGTCGACTTCCTCCTTCAAAGCCTCTCCTGTAGACAACAAACAGATCAGCAATCAAACAAAGAAGTCATTCAGATTCAACGGATCATTTACTGAAAGAGCTCTGACTGGAAATGAGATGCTACATGCTTGATGAACTGTATTTAAAGCTACTATGAAGAACTTTCACGTAGTGTTGTTTCTGTTGCTCCCTGTGGACTAAAGAGGTAGTGTCTCTGAGCACCAGGGTCCCTTTAGAAAACCTCTCATTCTACTGCAGCAGGTCTGCCGGTCTGACCTCTCAGTCCTGGTTCTCCCATGTCCCCCTTCTTGGTCTTTGGACTACATTAAACTGAGGTGATATAGAGGACCAGGACTAGACTGAGACTAGTTCAGGACCAGATTAGATGATGTGACGCTTGCTGTGAACAAACTGACCTTTGGGGCAGAGCAGCCAGTTGAAGGTCTTTGACATCTCAACTCCTTCAGCCTGAGAGGGATGAAATCATTTGAGACCTCCCACCTGCACGCTGGGTGGACTTTTACTGAGTCGTCTTGTTTAGAAGTACCGACCTTCACGATGAGAGATTGTGTGACCGTGTCGATGCGACCTCTCTTCGGCACGCTCACCACCTCGTTGTCACAGGAAGCGTGGGACTCCACGGCCTCGGCGGTCACCGTCACGTTCACGACTCCTGAAGAAAAACAGGTTTATGTTCCAGATAGAAAAGGGTCGTACCGTTTGACACCAGTGTGGATGAGAGCTCGGCGCTCACCTAGAGCTGAGGGCGCCATCGTCCAGCTCACCGTCCGGCGCTGGTTGCCGCACAGACAGGAAGTGTACTTGTCACCGGAGAGGGGGGTGAGTGTGTACTCTGTGGAGGGAACCGGAGCCACGGTGACCTGGAGACACAACAACGTCCTGAAAAACACTGGTTGATGACCAAAATCCTACGATTATTCCCATCAGGCTCAGCTGTTCTGCTAATTAGAAAACGTTGGCGCCGTTACACGTTAGCGCCGCTACACGTTAGCGCCGTTACTACCCGATGGCACTCGACTTGACTAAACTCCACTCCTTTTTGGTTTAGCATCAGTCCGTGTGTTAGCATCAGTCTGAGTGTTAGCATCCGTCCGCGTGACATAGGTTACCATGATGCAGCTGGTCATGTAGTTGAAGACGGTCGCCTTCAGTTCAAAGTGCTCCCCCCGGATGATGGAGTAGGGCAGGGTGAGCTCCAGGAAGAAGGGCTGGAAGACGGTGATCTCCTTACGGGGGGCCAAGCCGAAGCCCTGGGGGGACAGACAGAACGCCTCCGTCTCCCAGGTGGTGATGGTGTCCGGGACGGTGAGGGACACGTCCTTCACTCCAGATTCTCTGGAACGGCAGAACGACGCATTCGGTGAACTTGTATCAGACTGACATGATTCAGATTAGTCAAAGAACATCAAGGTGAGAGAGAATGCAGCTTTAACACATGAATTATAGACTTCTATACAACCAGAGGAGTCGTCCCCTGGTGGTCAGGAGAGAGAATGCAGCTTTAACACATGAATTATAGACTTCTATACAACCAGAGGAGTCGCCCCCTGGTGGTCAGGAGAGAGAATGCAGCTTTAACACATGAAGCATAGACTTCTATACAACCAGAGGAGTCGCCCCCTGGTGGTCAGGAGAGAGAATGCAGCTTTAACACATGAATTATAGACTTCTATACAACCAGAGGAGTCGCCCCCTGGTGGTCAGGAGAGAGAATGCAGCTTTAACACATCAATCATAGACTTCTATACAACCAGAGGAGTCGTCCTCTGGTGGTCAGGAGAGAGAATGCAGCTTTAACACATGAAGCATTGACTTAATGTGTTCTCAGTCCCTAGTTTCAAGTTTTTCGCAGCATCACAAACTCTTTCAGCCATTATCAGGTTGAATAAGAAGAAAATGTCTCAAAGGCAACATTTGTAAATTATCTGAATGTCATTTATTTTGTGGAGGAAGTCTGAAAGAAGGACTGTGGTGCAAAAACTCACCCAACTGCCACCAGGTCCCATATCCAGGTCTCAGGGAAGAAAGTACGGACTGTCTCTATTGGTGAATCCTCAGACGAACTAGATGGAGCTGCAGCAGCACTACCAACCTCCATCATTACAGGTGTATTCATTCTAGCTACTTCAGGACCAGAATTATACCTGTAATTCATACCTGAAAATAAAGCAGAACAAGATGAAGCCTTTTAATGCTGGTAAATGGTCATTTCAGAGAGCAGAAAACAAAACTAAATACCGCCATATCCGTGGCCCTGGTGGTAATTTCTTCCTTTGTACTGGAGGCAGGAAGGCACTCGGATTAACAAGTTTGTTGCCATCTTCATCCCCACATTCTAGAGGAACCAACAACAAACAGGCGGCACTGAAATGTGCAACAACAAAACCTACAAGAAGAGGCGATTTAAAGATATTGTGCATTCACACATGTGCAGGAAGTACCTGGAAAATGGTATGCGCGTCCTCTTTCTGCTCATTGGGGTGCGGCATGATGTATCTTCTCGGCCTCACACGCAAACATTCAACAGGGTCTTCAGCCATGTAAGGAATGTAGGAGGCTTTGGTGACGGGCAACAGGTCAAATATCTGAAAAGAAAAGGTATATTTCAAAGGTTTTACCAGACAAATGTTTGTTTTCACAACTATTGTCATTTTCAAAGTGCATGCTGGACCACTGGTGGAGTGAATGCTGATGGATTCTTGTGGTTGGACTCCAGCAGCTACCTTCTCTGCATCCAGAGTTTTCCCCGGCTCCTTGATGAGGACGCTCTGGTCCACGGCGCTCACGCCGCACAGCGACTCGGGCTGAGCCGTCACCTGAAGGATGGCCTCCTCTCCCGGGACGGCCGAGGACGGAGAGAACTCCAGGGACACCTGGGACAGAAGAGTCAACATTCAGCGTTGTTGTGAATCCTGCTGGTCTCCTTGGCAGAGTTACAGCAATACGACAAAGGGACAGTCAACAGATTCGTTGGGGTCCTTTGTTCAGACTGTTGAGAGATCTCCGATCACGCTACATGACCAATGGACGATCCCGACCCTGAAGACTTGAGTTCCTCACCTGAACCAGTCGCCTGTCTCTCAGCCAGCTGTCTGACCAATTTGAGCAGCAGGATTCATAAGCTGACAAGCAGGGCGATGCCTTCACTGACCTTGTTACCGAAGCACTTCTCGACGGAGAAGTCGGCGCTGTTGGCCACCACGTTCTCACTGGGGAGGACGGCGTACGCCACGACCTGGACGTCTGGCGCCATGTCGGGAGACACCATCAGCTTGAAGGACACCTCGCCCTCGTTCACTGAAACAACAAAGCAACTCCTATGAGCCACGACCACCTCTCACCTGCCTCCCTTCATCAGTCACAATGAACTATTTCATGACTTAAAGGGTCGGTTTACTCACAGGATTCTTGCACTTGGACCCGTTTGACTCCTTGCATGACGATGGCACCTCGGGTTAAGACCTGCAAACAAGGAATGATGTAAAAAAAACCTAATTCAACAGCAGACTGCAGCTGTCTGCTGCCCTCATGTATTTATATTTACCGTGTTGTTGAAGGACATTGTGGAACATTTAGGGGGATTGATGGGAAAACGATATTCATAACTGTTTTTTTCAGCGTCTAATCACCTGAAACTAAGAACCCGTTGTGTTTTAATCAGTGTATTAACTAAAGACGGAGCTATGTCTTACTAACTGGATCTGTGTAACTGATTCAGTATATTTGTGACCTCCAGATAACGCATCCCTTTAAAGAGGAGCCCACCAAGGCAGCACCCACTCAGCCCTCCATCGCCACCTATCTCCAAAGGAGATAAGACTGCGAGCGGGTTCAGACCGACCTGACCTTCTACCATCCCATCCTGTCCTGAATCGTTTATCACAGTGTATAAGAAGTCAGAAACTCAGAGACAGACCTCTGAACTGCTGCCATTTGACTCATAACTGTTTGTGGTTCAACTCTGCTCTTTGTTCAAGTAGAATTCTTTCAAGCCTTTACTTTCGAAAAAGCCCTTTATATCTACAAAGGGAGCGGGTCGAGTTCCCAGTCCGCCATCTTTGCACCGCCGTGTTTTACGGTTGCCCAGACGGGACACTGGCTCTAGCGAGAGATGTTTGTGTTTTACGTGATCTGGGTTCCTTTGAGCCAGATGTCAGTGATCTGAAGTAAAAGTCATTATAAAACCATCTTCCCCTGTCGCCTCCATCAGAGACTTCACTCACCAGATACATCACGTCCACAGAGCCCTGGGCTTCTCCTACCACCGTGTATTGGATGGTGAAGACTTCTTCTTTGTCACAAGGAAGTGGGTTATTCTTCTTCTGCACCTCGAGGAAGCTGATCGTTTTAGTGTGTGGAGTTGAAGGTCTGGACAATGATACGCTGTGCTCTGCAGTCTCATAATATGGCGTTCTGTAACCGGCGTAGCCGTATGTCGGCAGGTTGCTCACCTGGAGAGCGGAAAAGAAACTCTATAAAGGAGCTCATGGAGGTGGAAGAAGGTTTTTATAGTTACAGTGAATGTTCAGGTTTCACCACCGTGGGACTTTATTTATTTTGCACGTCAAGAGATATTCAATCTGTTGTAAGATATTTGAAGGTAATGACGGTTAAAATGTACCACTCGGCGGCACCTTGCAGCAACTTCCTACTTACACGGAGTTGGAGGTCTCCCACAAGTTCAGCCGTGCTGATTGAGAACGAGGCGACACCGTCGCTGTTGGTTGTCAGATTCTGCAGCCGGCGTGATGACCAGCTTTCACCTTCAAACAGGTACAGTGGCATGTCGGCGATGGGTGTTTTGTTGTAGTGAACCGCTTGAACCTGTTGGAAGCACAGAGTTGTATCACTGCGTCTCAAATCAAGCCAAAGAAGTGAAGGAAACTTACTTTTCCCTCGAAGTTTGATCCTTGGTCATAAATCTTGGGCGTGTCCATGAAGGACAGCGTTCCAACCACATATGAAATCCTTGTTTTGTGCTCTTGTTCTCGTGAAATACCTGCATGAGAAACCTCCACGTTACAACTGTTTCATTACAGAGTAACTATCGCTCTCTTCTGCATATAAATATGACATGAAATATTATCTGACTTGCCCGTGCCCTCCTCTTCCACTTTGACCCGGAGCCGCAGTTCATCTCGTAGAACCTTTTGAGCCATCCTTGTGAAAGCTGACATCTGGAAGATAAACGTGGCGCAGCCTTTGTTGTCCGTCTAGAAAGAACAATGAAATAAGATCAAATATGATTCAATAAAATAAATGTCCCCCATTCAACACCCTTGTTACTTCTTACTCATACAAAACACACGTAGACACGTAAATACATAAATGTACAGGGGCCCCAGTAACGACCCCTGAGCAACCCCTGAAGTCTATTTTATACCTTGCACGTTTAAGAAGCTTAACCCGTATATGCACTACTTATTCAGCAGACGCTACAGATACAGTACCTGCTTCGTCTCACTGTGGCATGGGGCGACTACATCATATTCCACCTCTAGAGTGTCAATGTTGATTGAAGGTCTTGGGATAAAGTAGTGGTTTAGAGGTCTGCACATCTTGACCTCAACACTGCCTGGAACGGGCTGTCCGAATGTATACCTGATGATAAGGAAGTAGAAATTAAAACATTAATTCACTCCCCAAACTGGACCTGTTTCAGATTATTTAAGAGGGCAACGAGCAAAACAGCTTACTCACGTTGCACATACTTCAGCTTTGATTTCCTCCTGATCAATACTTACTTCATCGGATGCATTTATTTTTATTTCAAATTTAGGCAGAACTGGGGACAAAATGTGTTTATTAGCATTCTTTCTTTATTACAAATGGATTGAATTGGAAGGTTAAAAAAACAAGAAGGATCTTACCGTATTTCTCCACCTTGAAGTTGTGATGTATTTTATCCGACCCAATCGTCACAATAACTTGGTAGTTCCCTTCACGGGCCTCAGAGTTCAAGGCGTATGAAAGCTGCAGTATCTTACTGTTGGACGTTTCATTCAGCCACTGTCCAATCCGGTTGCTGTCATCATCCTGTCAAATAACGTAATCGTGAACTCAATCTATCTTCCAACGAGACGGCAGATAGAACTAAGCCGTAAGTTGTTTAAAGTTATACGTGTTGGTGGGAAAAAACACCTATTTTTTTAAAGTAGCATATTAAAAAGTTAAATATTTTCTTGTTAGTCTTACCTCAATTTCGATGATATCGTACTGCAAAAAAAAAGAAATATGGAGATTTGTTAAAGCTGGTTTGCATTGCTCTCATCATAGAGAGTCTTTATGAATTTACTTAAATGCATAAAACTGCACAAGATTTTTCAATAAGAAATAAACAATGTTTTTTTAATCCACAGAGCTCTTAGGTTAAATTCATAACATAAAAAGTAGAAACTACTGTCAGGAGGTCATTACGCAACTTTAAAACCGGCACTGTTGCCTCACAGTATCACTAACACTGTTTTATGTGAATGCCACCTGAAGAAAGGAAAAACTCACCAGCTCATTGGAAGGTCTCAACATGGAGTCCAGTGTGATGACTCTGAAATGCACTGAGAGAAATAAAGAGATTACTCAACAAGAAGCTTTTATTTTTTAATTAACATTGCAAATAGTGTTACGTAATTAATATGATCTGTCTGTGCTTTTCACTGGTGCGGCAAGAAAACAGTTAACATTTCATAATTGTTAACATAACTTCTTTTATACATGCTGACGTGACTTTTTCCATACATGCTAAGGTAACTTTTATCAAATATGCTAACGTTACTTTTTTCATACATTTGGTTACTTTTTAATGTTTGCCAACATAACTTTCTCAATATGAGCAAACTTTTTCTTAAAAGCTTCTGTGTTCTGTATTATGGAACTCTGTCTATATACAACGTGGTACATTTATTGTATACAACGTCGTAGATCATGAACTCCAGGTTACCTGTTTGTCCAGGGAGGTAGATTGGTTTATCTGTTTGGACGAATGTCTTTGGATGATAGACTTTGATCAAGACTTTCCTGACTTCCTTTGAGTGATAAGTGTTGCCTCGTACCTCCACCTCGAATTCCTGCACGTCTTCATTCTTCACCAAAGGAACCTGTGACAAAAACAAATTGTATGAACACATTGAGAACCTCTTTAACAAAAAATAATAATTCATGAATAATATACATTTTTTGTGTGATTTCTGCTTTTGTTCATGAATCTGTCTGTGTTCCATAATCCCATTGAGGTTCTGAAGTTTTATTTGAATAAACACATTAACAATTGATAAAATCTTATGACTTTACCTTCAATTGAGTATGTTATGCGAGAATATATTTTTTCTCATATACGCTAATTTTACTTTTACACATATGCTAACATAACTTTATATGGAAGCTATCAAGCTATCTTTTGGTAAATAACAAGAGCACTTGAATATAAAACAGTGCTTGCAATGTGAAATTAAAAGAATACGTGAATTGAAACAAAATTAGACTATTGTGTGACTTGTACTTGTTTTGTTGTATGAACAATACTTTTTTTTGAAGGAGGGTGGGGGGGATGTCCTAATTTTCTTTTTTTTGGTCCTATTTTTTATTTTAAGGTCCTAATTTTTTATACGCCCATGTGATTTTAACCCAGACTGCCTGTTGACATCGTTGGGAACACAACATGTATTTCTCTGTATTTTAATCAACACATTTTCAATGAATGTTGTGGAAATGAGCAAATTAATCAAATATTGAGATCTCACTTTAAACTCAGTGCAGCTGTGGAAATCCTTGTTGGACGTCTGTGTGAAGAGGGTTGTATTCTTCTCTGAGGACTTCAGACTGATGGTCATGACCAGAGTCTCGTTGGGCTGCAGGAGACTCGCACAGAACTTGGTCACAGCCCCGGATTCAAGAGTTGCAGGAATGGCTACCATGTACTGCCTGCAGACACAGATACATGCAGCAGAGACCTCACTGGATCTGACGTGGAAGAAACTCAACAGCCAGCAACGACTCCCAAAGATTCATGTTTAAGAAATTCAACCACAGGCTGCTTATTTTTCTCAAGAGAGTTCAGGTAAACTTACGGTCCTGCCACTGCTCGGCCCACAAACATCCAGCTGAAGAAAACACAAAGGGTCCATGTCCACATCTGACACCCAGGGAGACCCATGGCTGACTGAGGATACTGGTGAGGATGAGCCTGGGTCAGCATCTTTTAAATGGCCGCTGCTGGAGAAATCCACCCCCACTCTACGCCCACACACATCATGCAACTCTTACTGGAATAACAGGTATCCCATCAGTCAATCACAGGGGTGACACAGGGGTTAAATTAGGCTGCCCGGGGCTCACCTCCACCCCATAGGCCAACTTCTCTTCTATGTTACCACCGCCAGGTCATTTTGTATAATAAACATGCTAATGTTACTTTTTATTATACTTGTGTATGTATATATATATATATATATATATATATATATATATATATATATATATATATATGTGTGTGTGTGCTAACTTAACCTTTTTTCCCATGCGCTAGTGTTCATTTTTCAAATATGCTAACGTACTTTTTTTCATATGTTGTTCACGTAATTTGTTCTCATTAGTGTGAATGCGAGTTGAGTTTAATTTATAATAGAATATTATTCAAAATGAAAAAAATATGAATAAGACTAACTTTTATGTGTAAAGAAATTTCCAGAATGCATAAAAGTGAACAACATAGAGCTTTTTTATGAATAAAAATAAATTTAAAAAATCCCACATTAACTTCTGGTGACGATGCCAGGAAGTTAGGCTGGAGTCAAATATTCTACTAAATCAAGGCAAGATTTCTTTGGGTGTCATCCGGTTCCAGCTCATGACGCTGAGACTCTTCAGTTCAGAGGGTTTGTGTTCAGGACCAACTGGTTCTTCAGCTCAGAGGGTTTGTGTTCAGGACCAACTGGTTGTTGAGTTCAGAGGGTTTGTGTTCAGGACCAACTGGTTCTTCAGCTCAGAGGGTTTGTGTTCACGCCTCGTCTTGGAGACGGAATGTAGCTTGAAGCGAAGATTGCCGCAAATAGTTTTCTTAATCAATTCTTGTTTTTCATAAAATTGGCTGTAACAATCATAAAAATTCGCTATGGTTGAAAATAGCTGTAACAAACTGGAGTTAAATCTGAGTTTTTTAAACTTGACTGAACATAAATCATTTAGTTTTGAAAATAACATTGAAAATAAGCATAAGTGTGTCCTATTAGAAGCTGCAGAGTTAAGGACAAATATATAGTTAAGCCATGGATGACTAAAAGTCTCTACGAGTATGCAAAAAGAAAGGTTTACTCTCCAAGAAATATTTACAACTATGAACCAATGAAATTGAAGGAAAATATAAGTTTATAAGAGTAAATTGACTTCCATTATGAGATCACAGAAGAAGGAATACTATAATAAAATACTAGAGGATAGTAAAAATAAAATTCAGACGACTTGGAAATAAAGGCTACAAATTTGAATTTCCATGTTATTTTCTAAACAGCTCTGATGCCAATACAATTAATTAAATTCAATTCAGTTTATTTTGTATAGCCAACATTGGGCTTTACAATCTGTACACATGACATCCCTATCCCAGGACCTCACATCGGATCAGGAAAAACTGCCCAAATGAAGATAGAAAAAACACTTTTACAGGGAAAAAAGAGGAAGAAACCTTCAGGAGAGCAACAGAGGAGAATCCCTCTCCAGGATGGAAAGAAGCAATGGATGTCATGTGACCAGAATGAACACAACGAAGACTCTGGTTATGAGCAACGTAACGCAGCTACAGCATTATTCATATAATGAGTAGTATACGCATGGTCCACAATCCAGATAACCACAATCCATGCCATGAGAAGGAAGTAGAGAGTAGGGGCATCTACAGGGCCATGGCAGGGGCGGAACCAACTGGTTCTTGAGTTCAGAGGGTTTGTGTTCAGGACCAACTGGTTCTTGAGTTCAGAGGGTTTGTGTTCAGGACCAACTGGTTCTTGAGTTCAGAGGGTTTGTGTTCAGGACCAACTGGTTCTTCAGTTCAGAGGGTTTGTGTTCACGCTTTCTCTTGGAGATGGAATGTAGCTTGAAGCGAAGATTGCTGCAAAACTGTTTTCTTAATCAATTATTGTTTTTCATAAAATTGTCTGTAACGATCTTAAAAATGAAAATTCCCTATGGTTGAAAATAGCTGTAACAAACTGGAGTTAAATCTGAGTTTTTTTAAACTTGACTGAACATAAGTCTTTTAGTTTTGAGAATAACATTGAAAATAAGCATAAGTGTGTCCTATTAGCTGCAGGGGAAAGGACACCCTATAGCCAACATTGGGCTTTACAATCTGTACACATGACATCCCTATCGCAGGACCTCACATCGGATCAGGAAAAACTGCCCAAATGAAGATAGAAAAAAATCCTTTTACAGGGAAAAAAGAGGAAGAAACCTTCAGGTGAGCAACAGAGGAGGATCCTCTCCAGGATGGAAAGAAGCAATGGATGTCATGTGACCAAAAACGAAGACTCTGGTTATGAGCAACGTAACGCAGTTACAGCATTATTCATATAATGAGTAGTATACGCATGGTCCACAATCCAGATAACCACAATCCATGCCATGAGAAGGAAGTAGAGAGTAGGGGCATCTACAGGGCCATGGCAGGGGCGGAACCAACTGGTTATTGAGTTCAGAGGGTTTGTGTTCAGGACCAACTGGTTCTTCAGTTCAGAGGGTTTGTGTTCAGGACCAACTGGTTCTTCAGCTCAGCGGGTTTGTGTTCAGGACCAACTGGTTCTTCAGCTCAGAGGGTTTTAGATTAACATCCTGCTTGTGACTCATCGAGTTAACTCTCTTCAATGGTCGATCCGCAAAAGGATGATTCTTTCGCGATTCTGATGTCACGATCTCTTTTTATTTTGTGAGTGAGAAATGTGCTTTCTGTTTAAAGATGGACAACATTATAATTTAACCTTTTTCTCAGCTTCAGATTGTTGGTTTTACATCGAATGTCAACTGGCCATAATGTCACTGAGCATGAACCCCTGGATTGAACACCAGAGGGGAGCAGAGATCCCACCGTGTCCTAACACACACACACACACACACAGTTGTAGTGATTCCTGCTATGTGAATTATGCTTCAAGGTATACGTATTTTGTTGTAATTACTTTTGCTCTTGGCGTTCACTGACCTGGACGCTGGACATTGCCGGTCGGTGGAAAGAATACTTTGAGGAACACGTCCTCTGGAAAGGAGGCAGAGCCCTAAAAAAGCTCCTCGGTGGCAAGATGCCGAGAGGGGGGGGGGGGGGTGAGATTCACCCTGAGATGCTGAAGGTGCTGGACATTGTTGGGCAATAAAACCAGAAGACTCGCCCCCTGGTGGTCAGGAGAGAGAATGTAGCTTTAACACAGAAAGCATAGACTTCTATACAACCAGAGGAGTCGCCCCCTGGTGGTCAGGAGAGAGAATGCAGCTTTAACACATGAAGCATAGACTTCTATACAACCAGAGGAGTCGCCCCCTGGTGGTCAGGAGAGAGAATGCAGCTTTAACACATGAAGCATAGACTTCTATACAACCAGAGGAGTCGCCCCCTGGTGGTCAGGAGAGAGAATGCAGCTTTAACACATGAAGCATAGACTTTTGGTTTTGGACTGTAATAAAAAGACAAATGTTTCTTCTGGTTCCTGTTCAGAAAAAAAGAAAACTGATTTATAAACTGTTAACTTGCTGTTTCTCCAGAGTGCCTGTTATATTGGTCTGATAAAATTACCTTAAAATAAAAGCGTGCAATACACTAGTTTTCAACTTTGTATATATATGTATATATATATACGTATATACACATATACATATATATATACATATACATATATACACATATACATATATATATACATATACATATATACACATAT
The DNA here is from genome assembly GCF_023055335.1 of Clinocottus analis. Taxonomy (NCBI): domain Eukaryota; kingdom Metazoa; phylum Chordata; class Actinopteri; order Perciformes; family Cottidae; genus Clinocottus; species Clinocottus analis. Next base: position 949,961 of record NW_027175931.1, on the reverse strand, counting down.
ACATATATATATATATATATAAATATATATATATATACATATATATACATATATATACACACACATACACACACCAATGTTAAAGTCTTGTGCAAATTTTAAAAAAAAGTTTTTACTTTAAACAGTAAGCACTTTACTTACTGTGTTGTAACTCATTTTATCAGTTCACAAATATTTACTTACTTGAAAAGATGTTCTACTTTGGCCCTTGTCGTAAGGTTGAGAGCTGTTTGCATGACTAAAATCAAACATCTCACGCTGGGTAAAGGGCAATGTTGCAGAACTTACTGTCACTGATATGTCAACTTCATTTTAGAGAAAATTTGGCTGCAGCTTAACTTTCTGGCATTGTCACCAGGGATTAAGATGGGATTTTTCTTTTTATAAATAAACTCTTTATTTACATATAAAAGTTGATGTCTTAATCTTAATGTATCATTTCCATTGTATTAATAGCAATATTGCCGTTAGCATTCATGCATAAGTGACATAGGCACATAGGAATCAACGTTACATCAGCGCACATCACGTATATGGAAAAAGTAACGGTCGCATTCTTATTACTTATATAAAACATATTAAATTATATTTTTGAGGCAACTCGCAGCAAAATGACCTGGCGATGGTAAAATAGACGAGGGGTAGGCCTATATGCTGGAGGTGAGCCCCGGGTAGCCAGGGCCCCATTTAACCCCACCATGCAAGGAATGCACAGAACAAAATGATTAAAAGGGTTCTGCAACATCAACAATTGAGAAGGTAAAACAGGACTTTCTGTACTAAATATTGATTATGAAAAATGTTGATTATTATAAGTCGAATGACCCTTTGCCTGATTATATGATTAAACCCTTGAAATTGCATTTGGCCTTCCAGGCTATGTTAAACAACACAAAGTCTACAAATGATTGACTGATGGGATACCTGTTATTCCAGTAAGAGTTGCATGATGTGTGTGGGCGTAGAGTGGGGGTGGATTTCTCCAGCAGCGGCCATTTAAAAGATGCTGACCCAGGCTCATCCTCACCAGTATCCTCTCAGTCAGCCATGGGTCTCCCTGGGTGTCAGATGTGGACATGGACCCTTTGTGTTTTCTTCAGCTGGATGTTTGTGGGCCGAGCAGTGGCAGGACCGTAAGTTTACCTGAACTCTCTTGAGAAAAATAAGCAGCCTGTGGTTGAATTTCTTAAACATGAATCTTTGGGAGTCGTTGCTGGCTGTTGAGTTTCTTCCACGTCAGATCCAGTGAGGTCTCTGCTGCATGTGTCTGTGTCTGCAGGCAGTACATGGTAGCCATTCCTGCAACTCTTGAATCCGGGGCTGTGACCAAGTTCTGTGCGAGTCTCCTGCAGCCCAACGAGACTCTGGTCATGACCATCAGTCTGAAGTCCTCAGAGAAGAATACAACCCTCTTCACACAGACGTCCAACAAGGATTTCCACAGCTGCACTGAGTTTAAAGTGAGATCTCAATATTTGATTAATTTGCTCTTTTCCACAACAATTATTAAAAATGTGTTGATTAAAGTACAAATAAAAACATTTTGTGTTCCCAACAATTTCAAGTTCCTTTGGAATACATAAAACAATTGACATTAATTTATATGAAAGAAACATGTAACTTTTGCATATATGAAAAAGTAACATTAATTTATATGAGGAAGGTTATGTAAAGGATGTATGTAAAAGTAAAATCAACTTATTAGGAAAAATGTTAGCTTATGTGACAAAAGTTACATTAGCATATCTGTATATGAGAAAAAATATGTTCTTGCATAACATACTCAATTTAAGGTAAAGTCATAAGACTATGAATTTCATTCATTGTTAATGTGTTTATTTAAATACAACTTCAGAACCTCAATGGGATTATGGAACACATACAGTACACACAGACAGATTCATGAACAAAAGCAGAAATCACACAAAAAATGTATATTATTCATGAATTATTATTTTTGTTAAAGCGGTTCTCAATGTGTTCATACAATTTGTTTTTGTCACAGGTTCCTTTGGTGAAGAATGAAGACGTGCAGGAATTCGAGGTGGAGGTACGAGGCAACACTTATCACTCAAAGGAAGTCAGGAAAGTCTTGATCAAAGTCTATCATCCAAAGACATTCGTCCAAACAGATAAACCAATCTACCTCCCTGGACAAACAGGTAACCTGGAGTTCATGATCTACGACGTTGTATACAATAAATGTACCACGTTGTATATAGACAGAGTTCCATAATACAGAACACAGAAGCTTTTAAGAAAAAGTTTGCTCATATTGAGAAAGTTATGTTGGCAAACATTAAAAAGTAACCGTATGTATGAAAAAAGTAACGTTAGCATATTTGATAAAAGTTACCTTAGCATGTATGGAAAAAGTCACGTCAGCATGTATAAAAGAAGTTATGTTAACAATTATGAAATGTTAACTGTTTTCTTGCCGCACCAGTGAAAAGCACAGACAGATCATATTATTTACGTAACACTATTTGCAATGTTAATTAAAAAATAAAAGCTTCTTGTTGAGTAATCTCTTTATTTCTCTCAGTGCATTTCAGAGTCATCACACTGGACTCCATGTTGAGACCTTCCAATGAGCTGGTGAGTTTTTCCTTTCTTCAGGTGGCATTCACATAAAACAGTGTTAGTGATACTGTGAGGCAACAGTCCCGGTTTTAAAGTTGCGCAACGAGGTGATGGATGAGCTATGTTAACTAATCATGAAGCTGTGGGTCAATAGTACAGCAACAGCCCCTTTAGGTAAACTTGACGCAAAACCCTAATGCAAACCAGCTTTAACAAATTTCCATATCTTTTTTTTTGCAGTACGATATTATCGAAATTGAGGTAAGACTAACAAGAAAATATTTAACTTTTTAATATGCTACTTTAAAAAAATAGGTGTTTTTTCCCACCAACACGTATAACTTTAAACAACTTACGGCTTAGTTCTATCTGCCGTCTCGTTGGAAGATAGATTGAGTTCACGATTACGTTATTTGACAGGATGATGACAGCAACCGGATTGGACAGTGGCTGAATGAAACGTCCAACAGTAAGATACTGCAGCTTTCATACGCCTTGAACTCTGAGGCCCGTGAAGGGAACTACCAAGTTATTGTGACGATTGGGTCGGATAAAATACATCACAACTTCAAGGTGGAGAAATACGGTAAGATCCTTCTTGTTTTTTTAACCTTCCAATTCAATCCATTTGTAATAAAGAAAGAATGCTAATAAACACATTTTGTCCCTAGTTCTGCCTAAATTTGAAATAAAAATAAATGCATCCGATGAAGTAAGTATTGATCAGGAGGAAATCAAAGCTGAAGTATGTGCAACGTGAGTAAGCTGTTTTGCTCGTTGCCCTCTTAAATAATCTGAAACAGGTCCAGTTTGGGGAGTGAATTAATGTTTTAATTTCTACTTCCTTATCATCAGGTATACATTCGGACAGCCCGTTCCAGGCAGTGTTGAGGTCAAGATGTGCAGACCTCTAAACCACTACTTTATCCCAAGACCTTCAATCAACATTGACACTCTAGAGGTGGAATATGATGTAGTCGCCCCATGCCACAGTGAGACGAAGCAGGTACTGTATCTGTAGCGTCTGCTGAATAAGTAGTGCATATACGGGTTAAGCTTCTTAAACGTGCAAGGTATAAAATAGACTTCAGGGGTTGCTCAGGGGTCGTTACTGGGGCCCCTGTACATTTATGTATTTACGTGTCTACGTGTGTTTTGTATGAGTAAGAAGTAACAAGGGTGTTGAATGGGGGACATTTATTTTATTGAATCATATTTGATCTTTTTTCATTGTTCTTTGTAGGTGGACAAAAAAGGCTGCGCCACGTTTATCTTCCAGATGTCAGCTTTCACAAGGATGGCTCAAAAGGTTCTACGAGATGAACTTCAGCTCCGGGTCAAAGTGGAAGAGGAGGGCACGGGCAAGTCAGATAATATTCCATGCCATAAATGTGGAAAATAGAGATTGTTACTCTGTAATGAAACAGTTGTAACGTGGAGGTTTCTCATGCAGGTATTTCACGAGAACAAGAGCAGAAAATAATGATTTCATATGTGGTTGGAACGCTGTCCTTCATGGACACGCCCAAGATTTATGACCAAGGATCAAACTTCGAGGGAAAAGTAAGTTTCCTTCACTTCTTTGGCTTGATTTGAGACGCAGTGATACAACTCTGTGCTTCCAACAGGTTCAAGCGGTTCACTACAACAAAACACCCATCGCCGACATGCCACTGTACCTGTTTGAAGGTGAAAGCTGGTCATCACGCCGGCTGCAGAATCTGACAACCAACAGCGACGGTGTCGCCTCGTTCTCAATCAGCACGGCTGAACTTGTGGGAGACCTCCAACTCCGTGTAAGTAGGAAGTTGCTGCAAGGTGCCGCCGAGTGGTACATTTTAACCGTCATTACCTTCAAATATCTTACAACAGATTGAATATCTCTTGACGTGCAAAATAAATAAAGTCCCACGGTGGTGAAACCTGAACATTCACTGTAACTATAAAAACCTTCTTCCACCTCCATGAGCTCCTTTATAGAGTTTCTTTTCCGCTCTCCAGGTGAGCAACCTGCCGACATACGGCTACGCCGGTTACAGAACGCCATATTATGAGACTGCAGAGCACAGCGTATCATTGTCCAGACCTTCAACTCCACACACTAAAACGATCAGCTTCCTCGAGGTGCAGAAGAAGAATAACCCACTTCCTTGTGACAAAGAAGAAGTCTTCACCATCCAATACACGGTGGTAGGAGAAGCCCAGGGCTCTGTGGACGTGATGTATCTGGTGAGTGAAGTCTCTGATGGAGGCGACAGGGGAAGATGGTTTTATAATGACTTTTACTTCAGATCACTGACATCTGGCTCAAAGGAACCCAGATCACGTAAAACACAAACATCTCTCGCTAGAGCCAGTGTCCCGTCTGGGCAACCGTAAAACACGGCGGTGCAAAGATGGCGGACTGGGAACTCGACCCGCTCCCTTTGTAGATATAAAGGGCTTTTTCGAAAGTAAAGGCTTGAAAGAATTCTACTTGAACAAAGAGCAGAGTTGAACCACAAACAGTTATGAGTCAAATGGCAGCAGTTCAGAGGTCTGTCTCTGAGTTTCTGACTTCTTATACACTGTGATAAACGATTCAGGACAGGATGGGATGGTAGAAGGTCAGGTCGGTCTGAACCCGCTCGCAGTCTTATCTCCTTTGGAGATAGGTGGCGATGGAGGGCTGAGTGGGTGCTGCCTTGGTGGGCTCCTCTTTAAAGGGATGCGTTATCTGGAGGTCACAAATATACTGAATCAGTTACACAGATCCAGTTAGTAAGACATAGCTCCGTCTTTAGTTAATACACTGATTAAAACACAACGGGTTCTTAGTTTCAGGTGATTAGACGCTGAAAAAAACAGTTATGAATATCGTTTTCCCATCAATCCCCCTAAATGTTCCACAATGTCCTTCAACAACACGGTAAATATAAATACATGAGGGCAGCAGACAGCTGCAGTCTGCTGTTGAATTAGGTTTTTTTTACATCATTCCTTGTTTGCAGGTCTTAACCCGAGGTGCCATCGTCATGCAAGGAGTCAAACGGGTCCAAGTGCAAGAATCCTGTGAGTAAACCGACCCTTTAAGTCATGAAATAGTTCATTGTGACTGATGAAGGGAGGCAGGTGAGAGGTGGTCGTGGCTCATAGGAGTTGCTTTGTTGTTTCAGTGAACGAGGGCGAGGTGTCCTTCAAGCTGATGGTGTCTCCCGACATGGCGCCAGACGTCCAGGTCGTGGCGTACGCCGTCCTCCCCAGTGAGAACGTGGTGGCCAACAGCGCCGACTTCTCCGTCGAGAAGTGCTTCGGTAACAAGGTCAGTGAAGGCATCGCCCTGCTTGTCAGCTTATGAATCCTGCTGCTCAAATTGGTCAGACAGCTGGCTGAGAGACAGGCGACTGGTTCAGGTGAGGAACTCAAGTCTTCAGGGTCGGGATCGTCCATTGGTCATGTAGCGTGATCGGAGATCTCTCAACAGTCTGAACAAAGGACCCCAACGAATCTGTTGACTGTCCCTTTGTCGTATTGCTGTAACTCTGCCAAGGAGACCAGCAGGATTCACAACAACGCTGAATGTTGACTCTTCTGTCCCAGGTGTCCCTGGAGTTCTCTCCGTCCTCGGCCGTCCCGGGAGAGGAGGCCATCCTTCAGGTGACGGCTCAGCCCGAGTCGCTGTGCGGCGTGAGCGCCGTGGACCAGAGCGTCCTCATCAAGGAGCCGGGGAAAACTCTGGATGCAGAGAAGGTAGCTGCTGGAGTCCAACCACAAGAATCCATCAGCATTCACTCCACCAGTGGTCCAGCATGCACTTTGAAAATGACAATAGTTGTGAAAACAAACATTTGTCTGGTAAAACCTTTGAAATATACCTTTTCTTTTCAGATATTTGACCTGTTGCCCGTCACCAAAGCCTCCTACATTCCTTACATGGCTGAAGACCCTGTTGAATGTTTGCGTGTGAGGCCGAGAAGATACATCATGCCGCACCCCAATGAGCAGAAAGAGGACGCGCATACCATTTTCCAGGTACTTCCTGCACATGTGTGAATGCACAATATCTTTAAATCGCCTCTTCTTGTAGGTTTTGTTGTTGCACATTTCAGTGCCGCCTGTTTGTTGTTGGTTCCTCTAGAATGTGGGGATGAAGATGGCAACAAACTTGTTAATCCGAGTGCCTTCCTGCCTCCAGTACAAAGGAAGAAATTACCACCAGGGCCACGGATATGGCGGTATTTAGTTTTGTTTTCTGCTCTCTGAAATGACCATTTACCAGCATTAAAAGGCTTCATCTTGTTCTGCTTTATTTTCAGGTATGAATTACAGGTATAATTCTGGTCCTGAAGTAGCTAGAATGAATACACCTGTAATGATGGAGGTTGGTAGTGCTGCTGCAGCTCCATCTAGTTCGTCTGAGGATTCACCAATAGAGACAGTCCGTACTTTCTTCCCTGAGACCTGGATATGGGACCTGGTGGCAGTTGGGTGAGTTTTTGCACCACAGTCCTTCTTTCAGACTTCCTCCACAAAATAAATGACATTCAGATAATTTACAAATGTTGCCTTTGAGACATTTTCTTCTTATTCAACCTGATAATGGCTGAAAGAGTTTGTGATGCTGCGAAAAACTTGAAACTAGGGACTGAGAACACATTAAGTCAATGCTTCATGTGTTAAAGCTGCATTCTCTCTCCTGACCACCAGAGGACGACTCCTCTGGTTGTATAGAAGTCTATGATTGATGTGTTAAAGCTGCATTCTCTCTCCTGACCACCAGGGGGCGACTCCTCTGGTTGTATAGAAGTCTATAATTCATGTGTTAAAGCTGCATTCTCTCTCCTGACCACCAGGGGGCGACTCCTCTGGTTGTATAGAAGTCTATAATTCATGTGTTAAAGCTGCATTCTCTCTCACGTTGATGTTCTTTGACTAATCTGAATCATGTCAGTCTGATACAAGTTCACCGAATGCGTCGTTCTGCCGTTCCAGAGAATCTGGAGTGAAGGACGTGTCCCTCACCGTCCCGGACACCATCACCACCTGGGAGACGGAGGCGTTCTGTCTGTCCCCCCAGGGCTTCGGCTTGGCCCCCCGTAAGGAGATCACCGTCTTCCAGCCCTTCTTCCTGGAGCTCACCCTGCCCTACTCCATCATCCGGGGGGAGCACTTTGAACTGAAGGCGACCGTCTTCAACTACATGACCAGCTGCATCATGGTAACCTATGTCACGTGGACGGATGCTAACACTCAGACTGATGCTAACACACGGACTGATGCTAAACCAAAAAGGAGTGGAGTTTAGTCAAGTCGAGTGCCATCGGGTAGTAACGGCGCTAACGTGTAACAGCGCTAATGTGTAACGGCGCTAACGTGTAACGGCGCCAACGTTTTCTAATTAGCAGAACAGCTGAGCCTGATGGGAATAATCGTAGGATTTTGGTCATCAACCAGTGTTTTTCAGGACGTTGTTGTGTCTCCAGGTCACCGTGGCTCCGGTTCCCTCCACAGAGTACACACTCACCCCCCTCTCCGGTGACAAGTACACTTCCTGTCTGTGCGGCAACCAGCGCCGGACGGTGAGCTGGACGATGGCGCCCTCAGCTCTAGGTGAGCGCCGAGCTCTCATCCACACTGGTGTCAAACGGTACGACCCTTTTCTATCTGGAACATAAACCTGTTTTTCTTCAGGAGTCGTGAACGTGACGGTGACCGCCGAGGCCGTGGAGTCCCACGCTTCCTGTGACAACGAGGTGGTGAGCGTGCCGAAGAGAGGTCGCATCGACACGGTCACACAATCTCTCATCGTGAAGGTCGGTACTTCTAAACAAGAAGACTCAGTAAAAGTCCACCCAGCGTGCAGGTGGGAGGTCTCAAATGATTTCATCCCTCTCAGGCTGAAGGAGTTGAGATGTCAAAGACCTTCAACTGGCTGCTCTGCCCCAAAGGTCAGTTTGTTCACAGCAAGCGTCACATCATCTAATCTGGTCCTGAACTAGTCTCAGTCTAGTCCTGGTCCTCTATATCACCTCAGTTTAATGTAGTCCAAAGACCAAGAAGGGGGGCATGGGAGAACCAGGACTGAGAGGTCAGACCGTCAGACCTGCTGCAGTAGAATGAGAGGTTTTCTAAAGGGACCCTGGTGCTCAGAGACACTACCTCTTTAGTCCACAGGGAGCAACAGAAACAACACTACGTGAAAGTTCTTCATAGTAGCTTTAAATACAGTTCATCAAGCATGTAGCATCTCATTTCCAGTCAGAGCTCTTTCAGTAAATGATCCGTTGAATCTGAATGACTTCTTTGATTGATTGCTGATCTGTTTGTTGTCTACAGGAGAGGCTTTGAAGGAGGAAGTCGACATCCAGCTGCCTGAGGAAGTGATCATCGGATCAGCCCGTGCTTCAGTATCAGTCCTGGGTAAACTACTGAATACATTACGGTGGCGCTTTGCTGTAAACCAAACACATCTTTACGTTAATCTTTATCTTCTTTTCCTGAATCGGTGTGTTTTTTTGGTGTAGGTGACATTCTGGGCCGAGCCCTGAACAACCTGCACGGGCTGCTGCAGATGCCGTACGGATGTGGGGAGCAGAACATGGCGCTCCTCGCCCCAAACATCTACATCCTCCAGTACCTGGGGAACACTCAGCAGCTGACCTCGGCCATCAACGACAAGGCCACCAAGTTCCTGACCAGCGGTGAGACAAACATCTAGGACCTTAAACTATTACAAATGTGCAGACACAACAACTTTTCTTTCCTCTAACTTCCTGTCATCAAAGCAATCAAGTCCCTAAGATGTTTCTCCTGTGACGTAGGCTACCAGAGGCAGCTGAACTACAGACATCGTGATGGAGCTTACAGCACCTTCGGATCCGGAGCGGGGAACACTTGGTGAGAACGTTGACGATGGATCAGAAGATTTAAATGTGTGTGCGCGTCAGACAGGAAACCCCAAACCCGCCGGCGGGGTTGAAAGGCATGTTTTGGTTGACGGATCGTAGAAACTGCGTGAACGTGTGACGGTGCTTCCTCTCCTCTTGTTTAACGTCTCCTTCCTCCTCAGGCTGACTGCCTTCGTGGTGAGATCCTTCACCAAAGCCAAGTCCTTCGTCTTCATCGACCCTGAGACGATCAAAGGGTCGGTGGTTTGGCTGAAAAATAAACAGAAGAAGAACGGCTGTTTTGAAAAGTCAGGAAAGCTCTTCAACAACAGGATGAAGGTAACTGAAGTCCTGGAGGAGTTTGTGTGGAAGTGACTGAGGATCACTGGAGATGCTGAAACATCTCAGTCCTAACTTTACTCCATGAGATCCTTGTTCCTCATGATCGGAAAAACATCCTCCATGTCCTGATTACATGTTCTCCTGGATACTGGAGGAGGAACCTTAGTTTGCTCTGTGATGTTAACGTTAATCCGTGAGATCAATAACGCTCCGTCACTCTACAAGTTATCCGCAGTGATCGGCGCGATCTGAGCGTCTGCTTCCTGTTTCCTCTCTCAGGGCGGCGTGTCTGACGAGGTGACGCTCAGCGCGTACATCACCGCTGCTTTCCTGGAGATGAAGACGCCCGTAGACGTGAGTAGAAACCCTAACATCATAACTTCAGGTCAGAAGTTTCCTCACAAGGATTTCACACAAACCAAGAACTTTGCAATTTGCTGGAGATGTGAATTTGTTCACACAAAAGAGAATAACCGTTCTGTGCAGACCAATCAAAGGAGTTGAGACCTGAGGTCATTATTTATAATGTGATCCAGGACCCTGTAGTGAAGAAGAGCCTGTCTTGCCTCAGAGAGTCTTTGGGCGACCTCAGTAACAGCTACACCACGGCTCTGCTGGCGTACGTCTTCACCCTGGCAGGAGACATGGAGGCCCGAGCTCACCTTCTGAAGCACCTAGACTCGGTCGCCATACAACAAGGTGAGTAGGGAGGCCCCCCGAAGCTCGGCTCTAAAGGCAACCGCTTCTACATGAGTAAAAACCAGGACCAGTGATGAGGGGCGGAGTTAACTGTTGTGATGTCATACTGCAGTTAACGTTAGTGACGTCAAACAGAGTCTGATCTCAAGATGAGGGCCAATCAATGAGAGATAATCACTGAGATCATTGATGAGCTGAGAATTAAGTTTAAAGGTTCAGAACTCAAGAAAGACTTTTGATCAGAGTATTGAGTTCTAGTATCCATAACATCCTAGCGATACCGTCCCTGATGTCGTCCTCCTGGAGGAACTCCCTCTGGCTTCATCTCTGTGAATGTTTTTGAACTTTGCGGCTGTTTTCAGGAGGTTTCCTCCACTGGGCTCAGACGGCGTCAGACACCTCGGCCTCTCTCTCTGTGGAGATCAGCTCCTACGTCCTGCTGGCTAAACTCAGCGCCTCTCCGACCACTGAAGACCTCGGCTACGCCGCCCGCATCGTCAGGTGGCTGGCCAGCCAGCAGAACTACTACGGCGGCTTTTCCTCCACACAGGTAGGAAAGACAGGACGTGGACAGGTGCATGGGGAGGTGGGACTCCTGCATGTTAAAGCTGCTGCATGCATCAACAAAAGTAAACACATTGAAGCTCATGAAGCGCTCTTTGCTCCTGTGTGTTGCAGGACACAGTGGTGGCTCTCCAGGCTCTGGCTCTCTACTCTGCTCGGGTGTTCAGTCCCAGCGGTTCGAGCACCGTGACGGTCCAGTCTCCCAGTGGTCAGCTGCTGTTTGAGGTAAACCAGAACAACAAGCTGCTCTACCAGGAGACGGAGCTGCAGGACACGACCGGGAAGTTCAGCCTGGAGGTGAAGGGCACGACGTGCGCTGTGATGCAGGTCAGTGGTCGCCACGTGCACGCCCACACACACTGATGATGTAACCTCAGATTATATAAACCTACAATTGATTCGCTAATAAAGTTAAACATTATGCCCTGAACCCACACCCCACAATGTTCTCCAAAATAATTGTTAATGGAGCCAATGGCTCCATTGGCTCCAATGGCTCCATTGGCTCCAATGGCTTCAATGGCTCCAATGGCTTCAATGGCTCCATTGGTTCCATTGGCTTCAATGGCTCCATTGGCTCCAATGGCTCCAATGGCTCCATTGGTTCCATTGGCTTCAATGGCTCCATTGGCTTCAATGGCTCCATTGGCTTCAATGGCTCCATTGGCTTCAATGGCTCCAATGGCTCCATTGGCTCCATTGGCTTCAATGGCTCCATTGGCTCCAATGGCTCCAATGGCTCCAATGGCTCCATTGGTTCCATTGGCTTCAATGGTTCCATTGGCTTCAATGGCTCCATTGGCTTCAATGGCTCCATTGGCTTCAATGGCTCCATTGGCTTCAATGGCTCCAATGGCTCCATTGGCTCCATTGGCTCCAATGGCTCCATTGGCTCCAATGGCTCCATTGGCTCCAATGGCTCCATTGGCCACAATGACTCCAATAACTCCATTGGCTCCATTGGGAGGTCAACTATAAGTAGCTAATGAAGACATAGTTGAGAAGCATGTGAAAATGGGACTTCCTCCCTCTGGAAAACAAGACTTCTCACGCATGATGCATCATGAATTTGAACCTATTTTGAGTCAAATAAATTCCTGAGATTCTTGTTCATGGATATTAAACCTCCCTCCTGCACCTCTTTCTCAGATTTCTCTTCACTATAACGTCCCGCCTCCCGTCGATGTCACTACTCTCAGTGTCGAGATCACACCAAAGGCCATTTGCACCAGCAAAAGACCCAAAATCTCTCTGATGATCAAGACCCTGTGAGTGATCAGCAAGCAGATCCACGTTCCAGGAGAACACCGATGCATCTACCAGCTGAACTCATTAGCTGCTGGCGGACATACGTGGGAGACATGTTGATAACTAAGTTTTTATTATGCTCGTATTTCAGATACAGTGGAGAGGAGAACACTACCAACATGGTGATCCTGGATATCAAAATGCTCTCTGGGTTTGTCCCAGGCCCAGAATCTCTGAAGAGCGTGAGTTATTACATTAATGTTCACCTTCAGGCTTCATCCACACGACTCTGTTTGCGCTCTGTCCAGACCACATGGAGTGGACGTAGTGTTGGTGATGTCACTCAGTGGTTTGTGGGTGTTTTGAAGGCTCTGGTTGGTTGTTTGGGGAGGTTTGTGTGGCCGTAGCCTCAGTAGAGATGTTAAAGTGTTCCGCTGTTGTTGATGAAGCACCCGGCTGACTGTCGTCTCCTCGCAGCTCCAACGTGCCGTGCTGGTGGATCGAGTGGAACAGAACGGGGATCACGTCCTGGTGTACGTCCAGGAGGTGAGAGGAGAACCCACAGCAAGGAGAACCAGAGGCCACTCTCTGAGAGTCCATACTCACGGTGTCGTCTGATTCTCTTCTCTCAACAGTTGCAAAAGGATACGCCCATCTTTTACAAGTTAGACCTCATACAGGAGCTCCACGTGCAGAACCTGAAACCGGCCGTGGTCAAGATCTACGACTACTACCAGCCGAGTAAGACCTGGAGAACCAACGAGCTCAGAGTATTGACTCTTAGCGGTACATGTTTTAATCAATCTCTCTTCTTCTTCCTCCTCCTCCTCCTCCTCCTCTTCTCTCAGGTGACCAGCACGACACAGAATACTCCTCCCCTTGTGTCGCAGGTAAACAACATGACAACATACGAAAGAAACTCTGCTGAATATTTTAAAACATTAAACGTAGTCAAGCCAAAATTATCCTCATTGCAACCTCAGAAAGTCGGCAGAACCTTTTGGAAATAAATCAATAGATTATTATAAATGTGGCATCTTTTAAAGCTGAAACCAGATGAAGTACAGGGCTAATTGTTTTTTATTATGTTTTGCAGGTTGAAGAGGGAAGTGGGGTCGGTCCTGATTAACTGATTAATTAAGGCTTCCTGGACTGTCTGTGGTCCATGTCCACAGACAGTCGTCACATCTCTGCCCGTCAGCGTTCTGCTACAATCCCTTTATATCAGGGGTGTCAAACTCATTTTAGTGACGGGGCCACATGCCGCCCATTGTGATCTCAAGCGGGCCGGACCAGTAAAATCACAGCATAATAACGCATAAATAACGACAATATTTCTATATGCTTAAATCATTGAAGGTTTTTGGATGATAAACCCTATGAATATTTCATGATAAAATCATTTTCTGAATTCCTCAATATGTTGGTTTTAATTCTTTGAGTCATCTGCAACTTGAAGACTGATGTGTTTCCACTCACAGCTTAATAACTCCATTTCATTTACATACATGTGTATTTTGTTTAGTTTCATGTCTGCTTTCGTATGTTTGTGATAAATCAGCATTTGTTACCTTGTCTGAAATTATCTCCTGTGATGAAGACCAACTTCCTGTAGGTGGCGGTGTTGTCTTTTTTCCTTTTCAACACAGAACTAAACCTCACTTGTTTCAAGGCCTCGTGTGAGTAGGAAGGAGAAAAAAGGTCTGGTACTCTTCAAATCGCTATTCTTCGCCACGTATCGCCACAAAGATCACGTCTGGGTCACCAATTGTAAGAGTTTAAAAAACCTCAGGTGATCGTGCGAAGATAAATAAAAAAAGATTTAATAAAAAAAAGGTTGACAACCATCAGCATACAGTTCTCGCTGCAAGGTTGCCCTGCTTCAGCAAAACACAGCCCACCCATAGTCTCACCTGCAAATAGTTCCTGTGTGTTGCATCCACGAAAGCAGACCCAAACAAAGTTTTCCGCGATGTTACTCTTCAGTCGCACAACACCTAGACATTTCACGGTACGTAGTTGGCAACGAGTATCACAGGGGCGGAGTCCTCCTCTTCTTCGGCCATAAAAAAACAAACATTCCACACATCAGTAGCTTCTCTACTTCCGGTGTTTAATGTTCTTACTCCGCCCTCCTGATCAACTTCAAAAAATAGTCCCTCCTTCAAGGAACAGCTACACAGTTCTGTCTCATGCAGCATCCTTGTTTTACACATACCATGCATACCTGAAACACCTCCCAGTGACCAAAAAAACAGTGACTTCCTACTTTTAATAATCCATATTTCATACAGCTTCATTAATATCCCTTATTGATGATGAATTATTATATCCCCTAAAGCATTGTATATTACACAGACAATCTTTATTCACCAATGTAAGTCATAATAAACTTCTTACAATTGTACAGCCTCTCCGTCTGTGAGTGTGACAGTTTATGAAGCTTCTTGTTTTTGAAAACTTAATAAACTGCCAATAGTTGGCAGATTGGCCAACCTGCCATTGATACAAAGCTGGTAGTTTACGACCAAACCTTTTCCACATGTTCTTCATCAAAGCTGCTGTGCCAATAGACTGTAAGAAGTGAACGTAGTCATTACGATGTCACCCATTGGTTTGTGAACCGATGTTTTGACGGCTTGAGTTCGACGATTTCGTCGTCGCCATCTTTAATTTTTTTTGCATCTGATTAAGTAAGTGACCATATTTGGAATTCGGACACTTAAATTAATTTGCAACATTTTGGCGAAATGGATTAAAAGGTTCTCTATTTGACATAAGAGCATTAATATCTCAACAACTATCATCTTTGTAAAGATATTGAGTAAGGTTTATCTGATAAGAAAATTAAGTCTCTCCCTTAACATGTGTTGTTATTTTTGGCTGAAAGAAGAACGCAATGTGGTTGATATCTTGCTGAGGCTTTGTCTCAGTGGTTCCGTGGGTCGATAACTTTTAAGAAAAGTGCGCTAATCATGTGGCATGAAGTGAGGGACATACGTTGTTTTATTTCTACAACTTGGAAGCTCTCTCGAGTCACTTTGGAGTCCTCTCGAGTCATATGTATGGTTGAATTGTGTTTTAAACATGTAACATGGACATGTATGCTCATGTAAGGCTCTGCATATTACTTACTGTGTTGTATAAACAAAATAGAGTAAGTCATGTTTTTTTGACCAATTGACAAATGTTTACTTACTTTAAAAGATGTTCTACTTTGGCCCATGTCATAAGGTTAAGAGCTGTTTGCATGACAAACATCCCACGCTGGGTAAAGGGCATTGTTGCAAATGTTTCATTTACGAGAATATATGACTCCACCCTAACTTTCTGGCATTTGCTCTATTTTTATTTTGTTTTATATGCACTATGAAACCTTATTTACATATGAGAGTTAATGTCTTAAGCATAAACTATTATTTATATATTAATAATATTTAATAGAATTCTGTTAATGTATAAATTTAACTTAGTACACACAATCATTTTGTGGAAAAACAAATATAAATCCGAGCCCTTGCCCGATTAAACCCTTGAAATTGCCTTCGATCTCCAGGCTATGGTAAACAACACAAAGTCTACAAATGATTGACTGATGGGATACCTGTTATTCCAGTAAGAGTTGCATGATGTGTGTGGGCGTAGAGTGGGGGTGGATTTCTCCAGCAGCGGCCATTTAAAAGATGCTGACCCAGGCTCATCCTCACCAGTATCCTCTCAGTCAGCCATGGGTCTCCCTGGGTGTCAGATGTGGACATGGACCCTTTGTGTTTTCTTCAGCTGGATGTTTGTGGGCCGAGCAGTGGCAGGACCGTAAGTTTACCTGAACTCTCTTGAGAAAAATAAGCAGCCTGTGGTTGAATTTCTTAAACATGAATCTTTGGGAGTCGTTGCTGGCTGTTGAGTTTCTTCCACGTCAGATCCAGTGAGGTCTCTGCTGCATGTGTCTGTGTCTGCAGGCAGTACATGGTAGCCATTCCTGCAACTCTTGAATCCGGGGCTGTGACCAAGTTCTGTGCGAGTCTCCTGCAGCCCAACGAGACTCTGGTCATGACCATCAGTCTGAAGTCCTCAGAGAAGAATACAACCCTCTTCGCACAGACGTCCAACAAGGATTTCCATAGCTGCACTGAGTTTAAAGTGAGATCTCAATATTTGATTAATTTGCTCATTTCCACAACATTCATTGAAAATGTGTTGATTAAAATACAGAGAAATACATGTTGTGTTCCCAACAATTTCAAGTTTATTTGGAATACATAAAACAAGTGACATACATTTATATGAAAGAAACATGTACCTTCTGCATATATGAAAAATTAACATTAGTTTATATGAGGAAGGTTATGTGAGCATGTATGTAAAAGTAAAATCACTCTATTGGGAAAAAAAAAACGTTAGCTCATGTGACAAAAGTTACGTTAGCATATTTGTAAAAGTAAAATTATCGTATGTGAGAAAAAATATGTTCTTGCATTACATGCTCAATATAAGGTAAGGTCATAAGACTTCATCAATTTCATTAATTGTTAATGTGTTTACGCAACACATACAGTACACACTAACAGATTTATGAACAAAAGCAGAAATTCCACAAATAATGTATATTATTCATGAATTATTATTTTTTATAAAAGAGGTTCTCACCATGTCCATACAATTTGTTTTTGTCACAGGTTCCTTTGGTGAAGAATGAAGACGTGCAGGAATTCGAGGTGGAGGTACAAGGCAACACTTATCACTCAAAGGAAGTCAGGAAAGTCTTGATCAAAGTCTATCATCCAAAGACATTCGTCCAAACAGATAAACCAATCTACCTCCCTGGACAAACAGGTAACCTGGAGTTCATGATCTACGACGTTGTATACAATAAATGTACCACGTTGTATATAGACAGAGTTCCATAATACAGAACACAGAAGCTTTTAAGAAAAAGTTTGCTCATATTGAGAAAGTTATGTTGGCATACATTAAAAAGTAACAGCATGTATAAAAAAAGTAACGTTAGCATATTTGATAAAAGTTACGTTAGCATGTATGGAAAAAGTTAGGTTATAAGACAAAAGTTGCGTTAGCTTATTAAAGAATTTACATCGGCTTGTATGAAAAAGAGTTTGTTTAGGATGTATGAAAAAAGTTCTTTGGGATTACAGGTTTGATACGGCTGCTCTCTATTCATGGTAAAAGCTAAAACAAAAATAAAAGCTAAAAAAAAAGTGAAGTAATCTCTTTATTTCTCTCAGTGCATTTCAGAGTCATCACACTGGACTCCATGTTGAGACCTTCCAATGGGCTGGTGAGTTTTTCCTTTCTTCAGGTGGCATTCACATAAAACAGTGTTAGTGATACTATGAGGCAACAGTGCCGGTTTTAAAGTTGCGCAACGAGGTGATCGATAAACTATGTTTACTAAATCATGAAGATGTGGGTCAATAGTACAACAACACTAATCCATCACCTCCAAACACTAGTTTATACTTTTTAAGGTCTGAATTTAGCCTAAGAACTATGTGGATTAAAAAAACATTTATTTCTTATTGAAAAATGTTGCAGTTTTTTTTCATTTAACTAAATTTATAAAGACTCTGTATGATGAGAGCAATGCAAAACAGCTCTAACAAATCTCCATATTCTTTTTTTGCAGTACGATATCATCGAAATTGAGGTAAGACTAAAAGAAAATATTTACCCTTATCCATCTTAAATCAAGTTAATTTAGTTTATCAAGTTTAAGATCACTGCATAAAGTCAAGATTTCTTTGTCAAACTACATTAAACTTTTTTTACATAGGATTTCATAATAAGAATATATAACGTTTATTTTTTCGAGAATTCATGTTTTTATATCTATGTAAATCTGTTTCTAAACTGTGATATTGTTATGTTACCATGTAAAGTACCTTTGAGTTCAAATAAAAAGACATTTGAACACGACACTATTTATTAAGTCAGGTGTGGTTTGAGATGCAATTTATTTTTTAGCCAGAAAAAAAGAGAAGGAACCTGCTGTCCCCGTATTCACAGGAGGTCCTCATGTTTGAATTCAAGTTCTTCATGTTCACGTTATTTGACAGGATGCTGACAGCAACCGGATTGGACAGTGGCTGAATGAAACGTCCAACAGTAAGATACTGCAGCTTTCATACGCCTTGAACTCTGAGGCCCGTGAAGGGAACTACCAAGTTATTGTGACGATTGGGTCGAATAAAATACATCACAACTTGAAGGTGGAGAAATACGGTAAGATCCTTCTTGTTTTTTTAACCTTCCATTTCAATCCATTTGTAATAAAGAAAGAATGCTAACAAACACATTTTGTCCCTAGTTCTGCCTAAATTTGAGATAAAAATAAATGCATCCGATAAAGTAAGTATTGATCAGGAGGAAATCAAAGCTGAAGTATGTGCAACGTGAGTAAGCTCTTTTGCTCGTTGCCCTCTTAAATAATCTGAAACAGGTCCAGTTTGGGGAGTGAATTAATGTTTTAATTTCTACTTCCTTATCATCAGGTATACATTCGGACAGCCCGTTCCAGGCAGTGTTGAGGTCAAGATGTGCAGACCTCTAAGGCACTACTTCATTCAAAGACCTTCAATCAACATTGACACTCAAGAGGTGGACTATGATGTAGTCGCCCCATGCCACAATGAGACAAAGCAGGTACTGTATCTGTAGCGTCTACTAAATAAATAGTGCATATACGGGTTAAGTCTCTTAAATCTGCAAGGTATAAATAGACTTCAGGGGTCCCTGGGGGATCATTACTAGGGTCTCTGGACATTTGTGTATTTCTGTGTCTACATGTGTTTTATGTGCATACAGAGAGAGAAGCGTTTCCTAAACTTTACATTCATAACTTAAAAACTTAGTGAAAATTAACATGTATTATGGAGTAATATGGGTGTTGAATGGGGGACATTTATTTTATTGAATCATATTTGATCTTATTTCATTGTTCTTTCTAGACGGACAACAAAGGCTGCGCCACGTTTATCTTCCAGATGTCAGCTTTCACAAGAGTGGCTCAAAAGGTTCTACGAGATGAATTGCAGCTCCGGGTCAAAGTGGAAGAGGAGGGCACGGGCAAGTCAGATAATATTTCATGTCATATTTATATGTGGAAGAGAGCGATAGTTACTCTGTAATGAAACAGTTGTAACATGGAGGTTTCTCATGCAGGTATTTCACGAGAACAAGAGCACAAAACAAGGATTTCATATGTGGTTGGAACGCTGTCCTTCATCGACACGCCCAAGATTTATGACCAAGGATCAAACTTGGAAGGAAAAGTAAGTTTCCTTCACTTGTTCGGCTTGATTCAGGACGCAGTGCATTCTTGGTGACATGACTCTGTGCTTCCAACAGGTTCAAGCGGTTCACTACAACAAAACCCCCATCGCAGACATGCCACTGTACCTGTTTGAGGGTAATAAACGGTCAGACCCGCTGCAGAATCTGACAACCAACAGCGATGGCGTTGCCTCGTTCTCAATCAGCACGGCTGAACTTGTAGGGGACCTCCAACTCCGTGTAAGTAGGAAGTAGCTGCAAGGTGCCGCCAAGTGGCAAGTAGCCATATTGGAATGTTTAGTTGTTTACAGTGTGACCCATGGGACATCATTTTGGAAATTGTGTGACTTTAAATTATATTTTTTCTTTTCAAGAAAGCCTCAGTTTGTTGTCTGGTAATTGGTTGCAATTTTTCTTTCCGACAACCGTAATCCAAGATGGCGATGGCAAAAATCGCTGAACTCAAGACTTCAAAACATCAGTCTACAAACCAACGGGTGACGTCACCATGACGTACAACCTTTGACGTGTCGTCTTTCTATTTACACATTTTTACCGTCATTACCTTCAAATATCTTACAACAAATTGAATATCTCTTGACGTGCAAAATAAATAAAGTCCCACGGTGGTGAAACCTGAACATTCACTGTAACTGTAAAAACCTTCTTCCACCTCCATGAGCTCCTTTATAGAGTTTCTTTTCTGCTCTCCAGGTGAGCAACCTGCCGACATACGGCTATGTCGGTCACAGAACGCCGTACTATGAGGCTGCAAAGCACAGCGTGTCGTTGGCCAGACCTTCAACTCCACACACTAAAACGATCAGCTTCCTGGAGGTGAAGAAGAAGAATAACCCACTTCCTTGTGACAAAGAAGAAGTCTTCACCATCCAATACACGGTGGTAGGAGAAGCCCAGGGCTCTGTGGACGTGATGTATCTGGTGAGTGAAGTCTCTGATGGAGGCGACGGGGGAAGATGGTTTTATAATGACTTTTACTTCAGATCACTGACATCTGGCTCAAAGGAACTCGTTAAGTACCTTTCGATCACGTAAAACACGTTTGTCTCTCGCTAGAGCCAGTGTCCCTTCTGGGCTAACGTAAAACACGGCGGTGCAAAGATGGCGGACTGGGAACACGACCCGCTCCCTTTGTAGATATAAAGGGCTTTTTTCGAAACTAAAGGTTATAAAGAATTCTACTTAAGGTCACAATTGACCCAGGTACACAGATCCCAGTACTAAAACTGAATGCAAGTCGCTTTGGATAAAAGCGTCAGCTAAATGAAATGTAACTAAAACATAGCGGTTAAACGATTAAAACTCGGTTATGAATATTGTTTTTCCATCAATCCCCCTAAATGTTCCACAATGTCCTTTAACAACACGGTAAATAAAAACACATGAGAGCAGCTGCAGTCTGCTGTTGACTGAGGTTTTTTTTACACCATTCCTTGTTTGCAGGTCTTAACACGAGGAGCCATCGTCATGCAAGGAGTCAAACGGGTCCAAGTGCAAGAATCCTGTGAGTAAAATGACCCTTTAACTGTAGAAAACATAGGGTTCCCTAATTAAGGGAATTACCTGAATCTTGCTCGCACCGTGAGGTCCATGTATTGTAAATGACTGTCTCCTTCTGCGTGTGTCATCTGACGTGCTTTCAGACGAAAAGATAAAAACCTGCAGACACCAATACTGATCACACAGTGCTCCCACCATTACTGTTAAACTCGGACTCTACAGTTACAAGGAAGTTACTTTGAGTGAAATTTAGCTGTTGTAAGGGGGTTTTAGTGAAACGTTATAATCACTTAGTCATGTTGAGGATCTTACAGAATTATCTTTAAGTAAAAAGGACACGTATCTTCTTCCAGTGCATTCACACAGAAACGCTTTTTTGCCTGATTTTACTCACTCGACATTATGTGGTTGATTTGCTTTTTAGCAACCATTTACGGCAGAAAATGTGCGCGGCCAAGTTACCCCTAAGTTACCAGCACATAGCCTTACTAGCTAACCTAAACTGACCCGGTCATGTTCCTGTAGCTAGCAGCACATAGCCTCACTAGCTAACCTAAACTGACCCGGTCACGTTCCTGTAGCTACCAGCACATAGCCTCACTAGCTAACCTAAACTGACCTGGTCACATTCCTGTAGCTACCAGCACATAGCCTCACTAGCTAACCTAAACCGACCCGGTCACGTTCCTGTAGCTATCAGCACATAGCCTCACTAGCTAACCTAAACCGACCCGGTCACGTTCCTGTAGCTATCAGCACATAGCCTCACTAGCTAACCTAAACCGACCCGGTCACGTTCCTGTAGCTATCAGCACATAGCCTCACTAGCTAACCTAAACTGACCTGGTCACGTTCCTGTAGCTACCAGCACATAGCCTCACTAGCTAATCTAAACTGACCCGATCACGTTTCTGTAAAAGTTTTCATTTCCGCTATCGACCATGGGACATTAACAACTATTTCTGCGTTGTACCTGTTGTGGAAATACCACAAAAGTGGGAACATCAAGCACACAGCTCCGACTCCTCCAGGACGAGTGTCTGGATGTAGCTGCTTCCAGCTCTCCTTCAGTCGGACCATCAGCAGTTGAATTCTGCTCCGGAAAATGGCGGTGACGACGGGCGCAGCTTCTCCACGCTGATTTGCGTTCGCAACTTAGTGTTGGGGCAAATTTTTCGCCCGAGTTGAAATATTTCAACTGAAATATTTAAACTCTGGCTTTTTCGCAACCATTCACGTCTGTGCACTTGATAACGTGACTCCGGGACGTGCACGGGACATGCACGGACTATACGTTTGATAAATCGCTATTCATAGTTTAAAAATATGAGTGCGGTGATGCTACGGAAAGCTCCTTTTCTGGTGCGTCTAACCAGCCTGGCCACGTCAAGTTGCGACACCCACAGCAGCCACAGCTCAGCATTTGTCCAGACAACAATCAGCAAATAAAGGATATGCAGGCAACTCACCGCTGAAGCCTCATTTTGGATCCATGTATCCATAACAGTCCAACAAAAAACGGTTTTCTTACGTTGTAAAAATGTCCAATATAAAAAAAATACCCCCCAAAAAATAGTCTAAAACACGTGATTTGACCATAAATATCCACTGACTGGTGTTGCATCTCGTCATATAAGCTGGAGATATGAAACAATATCGCCATGTTTCTGGCTGCAACTCGCGTCTCCTTTCCAGCACAGACTTCAACACGTACTCAAAATGGAGGCTGAAGCCTAACCTTTCCAACGAATCCTCACCTGAGCCAATAGGAGCTTCATGTCCTGACTGACAAGCTACTTTAGCCAACGAGAGTCAGCGATGAAGAACAGGGTCTGCCTATTCTTCCATATATGGGACAAGCCTGTCACGTGCTCTGATGACAGGCGTTTCAGATAGCCAATTAGCTGGCGGAAATTATGCAAGACTTAAAAAGGCTTTTTTTTTTATAGATATATAGTATATATTTAATGAATTTTGTTTTTATTCTCAAAGTGGGAAAACGTTAAGACATTTCATTAGAAAAACTAAAATATAAATTTTCTGCATTTTCTGGATCTTCTTTTAGATTAGACTGGATTAGGCTTCAGGCTATGGTTCCATTGTGTTGTTTAGTTCATAAGTCCCATTTATAGTCATCTGCAGGCATATATTTGCCAACAAATGTTTAGGCGTCAATAAAATTCTCATATTTATTATTTTTAAACTTATATAACTCAGTGTCAGCAGCAGTTAAAGTGATTGAGATTATTGAGGGGGAAAAGCTAAGAGTTTTTTCTCTCAAAAGATACCACAACCATACATTTACTTCAAATGGTTCAAGTACAGATTGTAATTTTCTTTGGGCTTTATTTAGGCGTTTTCTTTCTGCAAATGTTGTTCAAACATGAACAGGTTAACTTCACATGTAATCTACTCGCACCAATATTTCGCAACTTTTGGTGTGAATGCGGCATTTTAAGGGCGACAGCATTTTAGCACTTTAAATGAAATAGATCGGAAGTGTGGATGAGGAGACAGCAGAATTTTAGATTAAAAAAAACACACTTCTCATTTCCATCAGATCAGAAAAAAGGAGCTCGGACTTACAAGATTAAGTCATTAAATAGTTCTACAAATAGTAGACTGATGAAGGGAGGCAGGTGAGAGGTGGTCGTGGCTCATAGGAGTTGCTTTGTTGTTTCAGTGAACGAGGGCGAGGTGTCCTTCAAGCTGATGGTGTCTCCCGACATGGCGCCAGACGTCCAGGTCGTGGCGTACGCCGTCCTCCCCAGTGAGAACGTGGTGGCCAACAGCGCCGACTTCTCCGTCGAGAAGTGCTTCGGTAACAAGGTCAGTGAAGGCATCGCCCTGCTTGTCAGCTTATGAATCCTGCTGCTCTGATTGGTCAGACAGCTGGCTGAGAGACAGGCGACTGGTTCAGGTGAGGAACTCAAGTCTTCAGGGTCGGGATCGTCCATTGGTCATGTAGCGTGATCGGAGATCTCTCAACAGTCTGAACAAAGGACCCCAACGAATCTGTTGACTGTCCCTTTGTCGTATTGCTGTAACTCTGCCAAGGAGACCAGCAGGATTCACAACAACGCTGAATGTTGACTCTTCTGTCCCAGGTGTCCCTGGAGTTCTCTCCGTCCTCGGCCGTCCCGGGAGAGGAGGCCATCCTTCAGGTGACGGCTCAGCCCGAGTCGCTGTGCGGCGTGAGCGCCGTGGACCAGAGCGTCCTCATCAAGGAGCCGGGGAAAACTCTGGATGCAGAGAAGGTAGCTGCTGGAGTCCAACCACAAGAATCCATCTGCATTCACTCCACCAGTGGTCCAGCATGCACTTTGAAAATGGAAATAGTTATGATCACATATGTGATGATGTGAAGAGTCTGCCCTCAGGATTAAAGCCCTATTTTGACAAATAAAGTTCCCCATTGTCAGATCTTTATAGAAAAACAAACATTTGTCTAGTTATACCTTTAAAATATACCTTTTCTTTTCAGATATTTAACATGTTGCCCGTCAAAAAAGCCTCCCACATTCCTTACAATGTTCACGATTCTGTTGAATGTTTGCGTGTGAGGCCGAGAAGATACATCATGCCGCACCCCAATGAGCAGAAAGAGGACGCGCATACCATTTTCCAGGTACTTCCTGCACATGTGTGAATGCACAATATCTTTAAATCGCCTCTTCTTGTAGGTTTTGTTGTTGCACATTTCAGTGCCGCCTGTTTGTTGTTGGTTCCTCTAGAATGTGGGGATGAAGATGGCAACAAACTTGTTAATCCGAGTGCCTTCCTGCCTCCGCTACAAAGGAAGAGATTACCACAAGGGCCACGGATATGGCGGTATTTAGTTTTGATTTATTGCTCTATGAAGTGACACGTTGCTGAATATTTAAAAGGCTTCATCTTGTTCTGCTGGCAAATGTTCTGCTTTATTTTCAGGTGGGAGATACAAGTTACATCATAAACCTATCGTCATGATGCAAAGAAAATCGCTGTCTGGTGCTGCTGCAGCTCCATCTAGTTCGTCTGATGGTTCACCAATAGAGACAGTCCGTAGTTTCTTCCCTGAGACCTGGATATGGGACCTGGTGGCAGTTGGGTGAGTTTTTGCACCACAGTTCTTCTTTCAGACTTCCTCCACACATAAATGACATTCAGATAATTTACAGATGTTGCCTTTGAGACATTTTCTTCTTATTCAACCTGATAATGGCTGAAAGAGTTTGTGATGCTGCGAAAAACTTGAAACTAGGGACTGAGAACACATTAAGTCAATGCTTCATGTGTTAAAGCTGCATTCTCTCTCCTGACCACCAGAGGACGACTCCTCTGGTTGTATAGAAGTCTATGCTTCATGTGTTAAAGCTGCATTCTCTCTCCTGACCACCAAGGGGCGACTCCTCTGGTTGTATAGAAGTCTACGATTCATGTGTTGAAGCTGCATTCTCTCTCCTGACCACCAGGGGGCGACTCCTCTGGTTGTATAGAAGTCTATGCTTCATGTGTTAAAGCTGCATTCTCTCTCCTGACCACCAAGGGGCGACTCCTCTGGTTGTATAGAAGTCTATAATTCATGTGTTAAAGCTGCATTCTCTCTCACCTTGATGTTCTTTGACTAATCTGAATCATGTCAGTCTGATACAAGTTCACCGAATGCGTCGTTCTGCCGTTCCAGAGAATCTGGAGTGAAGGACGTGTCCCTCACCGTCCCGGACACCATCACCACCTGGGAGACGGAGGCGTTCTGTCTGTCCCCCCAGGGCTTCGGCTTGGCCCCCCGTAAGGAGATCACCGTCTTCCAGCCCTTCTTCCTGGAGCTCACCCTGCCCTACTCCATCATCCGGGGGGAGCACTTTGAACTGAAGGCGACCGTCTTCAACTACATGACCAGCTGCATCATGGTAACCTATGTCACGCGGACGGATGCTAACACTCAGACTGATGCTAACACACGGACTGATGCTAAACCAAAAAGGAGTGGAGTTTAGTCAAGTCGAGTGCCATCGGGTAGTAACGGCGCTAACGTGTAACGGCGCTAACGTGTAACGGCGCCAACGTTTTCTAATTAGCAGAACAGCTGAGCCTGATGGGAATAATCGTAGGATTTTGGTCATCAACCAGTGTTTTTCAGGACGTTGTTGTGTCTCCAGGTCACCGTGGCTCCGGTTCCCTCCACAGAGTACACACTCACCCCCCTCTCCGGTGACAAGTACACTTCCTGTCTGTGCGGCAACCAGCGCCGGACGGTGAGCTGGACGATGGCGCCCTCAGCTCTAGGTGAGCGCCGAGCTCTCATCCACACTGGTGTCAAACGGTACGACCCTTTTCTATCTGGAACATAAACCTGTTTTTCTTCAGGAGTCGTGAACGTGACGGTGACCGCCGAGGCCGTGGAGTCCCACGCTTCCTGTGACAACGAGGTGGTGAGCGTGCCGAAGAGAGGTCGCATCGACACGGTCACACAATCTCTCATCGTGAAGGTCGGTACTTCTAAACAAGAAGACTCAGTAAAAGTCCACCCAGCGTGCAGGTGGGAGGTCTCAAATGATTTCATCCCTCTCAGGCTGAAGGAGTTGAGATGTCAAAGACCTTCAACTGGCTGCTCTGCCCCAAAGGTCAGTTTGTTCACAGCAAGCGTCACATCATCTAATCTGGTCCTGAACTAGTCTCAGTCTAGTCCTGGTCCTCTATATCACCTCAGTTTAATGTAGTCCAAAGACCAAGAAGGGGGGCATGGGAGAACCAGGACTGAGAGGTCAGACCGTCAGACCTGCTGCAGTAGAATGAGAGGTTTTCTAAAGGGACCCTGGTGCTCAGAGACACTTCCTCTTTAGTCCACAGGGAGCAACAGAAACAACACTACGTGAAAGTTCTTCGTAGTAGCTTTAAATACAGTTCATCAAGCATGTAGCATCTCATTTCCAGTCAGAGCTCTTTCAGTAAATGATCCGTTGAATCTGAATGACTTCTTTGATTGATTGCTGATCTGTTTGTTGTCTACAGGAGAGGCTTTGAAGGAGGAAGTCGACATCCAGCTGCCTGAGGAAGTGATCGTCGGATCAGCCCGTGCTTCAGTATCAGTCCTGGGTAAACTACTGAATACATTACGGTGGCGCTTTGCTGTAAACCAAACACATCTTTACGTTAATCTTTATCTTCTTTTCCTGAATCGGTGTGTTTTTTTGGTGCAGGTGACATTCTGGGCCGAGCCCTGAACAACCTGCACGGGCTGCTGCAGATGCCGTACGGATGTGGGGAGCAGAACATGGCGCTCCTCGCCCCAAACATCTACATCCTCCAGTACCTGGGGAACACTCAGCAGCTGACCTCGGCCATCAACGACAAGGCCACCAAGTTCCTGACCAGCGGTGAGACAAACATTTAGGACCTTAAACTATTACAAATGTGCAGACACGACAACTTTTCTTTCCTCTAACTTCCTGTCATCAAAGCAATCAAGTCCCTAAGATGTTTCTCCTGTGACGTAGGCTACCAGAGGCAGCTGAACTACAGGCATCGTGATGGAGCTTACAGCACCTTCGGATCCGGAGCGGGGAACACTTGGTGAGAACGTTGACGATGGATCAGAAGATTTAAATGTGTGTGCGCGTCAGACAGGAAACCCCAAACCCGCCGGCGGGGTTGAAAGGCATGTTTTGGTTGACGGATCGTAGAAACTACGTGAACGTGTGACGGTGCTTCCTCTCCTCTTGTTTAACGTCTCCTTCCTCCTCAGGCTGACTGCCTTCGTGGTGAGATCCTTCACCAAAGCCAAGTCCTTCGTCTTCATCGACCCCGAGACGATCAAAGGGTCGGTGGTTTGGCTGAAAAATAAACAGAAGAAGAACGGCTGTTTTGAAAAGTCAGGAAAGCTCTTCAACAACAGGATGAAGGTAACTGAAGTCCTGGAGGAGTTTGTGTGGAAGTGACTGAGGATCACTGGAGATGCTGAAACATCTCAGTCCTAACTTTACTCCATGAGATCCTTGTTCCTCATGATCGGAAAAACATCCTCCATGTCCTGATTACATGTTCTCCTGGATACTGGAGGAGGAACCTTAGTTTGCTCTGTGATGTTAACGTTAATCCGTGAGATCAATAACGCTCCATCACTCTACAAGTTATCCGCAGTGATCGGCGCGATCTGAGCGTCTGCTTCCTGTTTCCTCTCTCAGGGCGGCGTGTCTGACGAGGTGACGCTCAGCGCGTACATCACCGCTGCTTTCCTGGAGATGAAGACGCCCGCAGACGTGAGTAGAAACCCTAACATCATAACTTCAGGTCAGAAGTTTCCTCACAAGGATTTCACACAAACCAAGAACTTTGCAATTTGCTGGAGATGTGAATTTGTTCACACAAAAGAGAATAACCGTTCTGTGCAGACCAATCAAAGGAGTTGAGACCTGAGGTCATTATTTATAATGTGATCCAGGACCCTGTAGTGAAGAAGAGCCTGTCTTGCCTCAGAGAGTCTTTGGGCGACCTCAGTAACAGCTACACCACGGCTCTGCTGGCGTACGTCTTCACCCTGGCAGGAGACATGGAGGCCCGAGCTCACCTTCTGAAGCACCTAGACTCGGTCGCCATACAACAAGGTGAGTAGGGAGGCCCCCCGAAGCTCGGCTCTAAAGGCAACCGCTTCTACATGAGTAAAAACCAGGACCAGTGATGAGGGGCGGAGTTAACTGTTGTGATGTCATACTGCAGTTAACGTTAGTGACGTCAAACGGAGTCTGATCTCAAGATGAGGGCCAATCAATGAGAGATAATCACAGATCATTGATGAGCTGAGAATTAAGTTTAAAGGTTCAGAACTCAAGAAAGACTTTTGATCAGAGTATTGAGTTCTAGTATCCATAACATCCTAGCGATACCGTCCCTGATGTCGTCCTCCTGGAGGAACTCCCTCTGGCTTCATCTCTGTGAATGTTTTTGAACTTTGCGGCTGTTTTCAGGAGGTTTCCTCCACTGGGCTCAGACGGCGTCAGACACCTCGGCCTCTCTCTCTGTGGAGATCAGCTCCTACGTCCTGCTGGCTAAACTCAGCGCCTCTCCGACCACTGAAGACCTCGGCTACGCCGCCCGCATCGTCAGGTGGCTGGCCAGCCAGCAGAACTACTACGGCGGCTTTTCCTCCACACAGGTAGGAAAGACAGGACGTGGACAGGTGCACGGGGAGGTGGGACTCCTGCATGTTAAAGCTGCTGCATGCATCAACAAAAGTAAACACATTGAAGCTCATGAAGCGCTCTTTGCTCCTGTGTGTTGCAGGACACAGTGGTGGCTCTCCAGGCTCTGGCTCTCTACTCTGCTCGGGTGTTCAGTCCCAGCGGTTCGAGCACCGTGACGGTCCAGTCTCCCAGTGGTCAGCTGCTGTTTGAGGTAAACCAGAACAACAAGCTGCTCTACCAGGAGACGGAGCTGCAGGACACGACCGGGAAGTTCAGCCTGGAGGTGAAGGGCACGACGTGCGCCGTGATGCAGGTCAGTGGTCGCCACGTGCACGCCCACACACACTGATGATGTAACCTCAGATTATATAAACCTACAATTGATTCGCTAATAAAGTTAAACATTATGCCCTGAACCCACACCCCACAATGTTCTCCAAAATAATTGTTAATGGAGCCAATGGCTCCATTGGCTCCAATGGCTTCAATGGCTCCATTGGCTCCATTGGTTCCATTGGCTTCAATGGCTCCATTGGCTTCAATGGCTTCAGTGGCTCCATTGGCTTCAATGGCTCCATTGGCTTCAATGGCTCCATTGGCTTCAATGGCTCCATTGGTTCCATTGGCTCCACTGGCTTCAATGGCTCCATTGGCTTCAATGGCTCCATTGGCTTCAATGGCTCCATTGGCTCCAATGGCTCCAATAGCTTCAATGGCTCATTGGCCACAATGACTCCAATAACTCCATTGGCTCCATTGGGAGGTCAACTATAAGTAGCTAATGAAGACATAGTTGAGAAGCATGTGAAAATGGGACTTCCTCCCTCTGGAAAACAAGACTTCTCACGCATGATGCATCATGAATTTGAACCTATTTTGAGTCAAATAAATTCCTGAGATTCTTGTTCATGGATATTAAACCTCCCTCCTGCACCTCTTTCTCAGATTTCTCTTCACTATAACATCCCGCCTCCCGTCGATGTCACTACTCTCAGTGTCGAGATCACACCAAAGGCCATTTGCACCAGCAAAAGACCCAAAATCTCTCTGATGATCAAGACCCTGTGAGTGATCAGCAAGCAGATCCACGTTCCAGGAGAACACCGATGCATCTACCAGCTGAACTCATTAGCTGCTGGCGGACATACGTGGGAGACATGTTGATAACTAAGTTTTTATTATGCTTGTATTTCAGATACAGTGGAGAGGAGAACACTACCAACATGGTGATCCTGGATATCAAAATGCTCTCTGGGTTTGTCCCAGGCCCAGAATCTCTGAAGAGCGTGAGTTATTACATTAATGTTCACCTTCAGGCTTCATCCACACGACTCTGTTTGCGCTCTGTCCAGACCACATGGAGTGGACGTAGTGTTGGTGATGTCACTCAGTGGTTTGTGGGTGTTTTGAAGGCTCTGGTTGGTTGTTTGGGGAGGTTTGTGTGGCCGTAGCCTCAGTAGAGATGTTAAAGTGTTCCGCTGTTGTTGATGAAGCACCCGGCTGACTGTCGTCTCCTCGCAGCTCCAACGTGCCGTGCTGGTGGATCGAGTGGAACAGAACGGGGATCACGTCCTGGTGTACGTCCAGGAGGTGAGAGGAGAACCCACAGCAAGGAGAACCAGAGGCCACTCTCTGAGAGTCCATACTCACGGTGTCGTCTGATTCTCTTCTCTCAACAGTTGCAAAAGGATACGCCCATCTTTTACAAGTTAGACCTCATACAGGAGCTCCACGTGCAGAACCTGAAACCGGCCGTGGTCAAGATCTACGACTACTACCAGCCGAGTAAGACCTGGAGAACCAACGAGCTCAGAGTATTGACTCCTAGCGGTACATGTTTTAATCAATCTCTCTTCTTCTTCCTCCTCCTCCTCCTCTTCTCTCAGGTGACCAGCACGACACAGAATACTCCTCCCCTTGTGTCGCAGGTAAATGTTTTAAAACATGAAACGTAGTCAAGCCAAAATTATCCTCATTGCAACCTCAGAAAGTGTGCAGAACCTTTTGGAAATAAATCAATAGATTATTATAAATGTGGCATCTTTTAAAGCTGAAACCAGATGAAGTACAGGGCTAATTGTTTTTTATTATGTTTTGCAGGTTGAAGAGGGAAGTGGGGTCGGTCCTGATTAACTGATTAATTCAGGCTTCCTGGACTGTCTGTGGTCCATGTCCACAGACAGTCGTCACATCTCTGCCCGTCAGCGTTCTGCTACAATCCCTTTATGAAGTGAAATGCATGATGGACAATAAAGTAATGTGATGTGAAAATGGCTCTTAAAACTGTCTTTTGTTGAACTTTTCACACCGTTTCATCCCAATATGAAGAAAGCTTTCATATTCTTTTATATTCTGGTAAAGACTCAGAAATACTGCAAAACCAGTGAAATGTTAATCAAATGTCTCAAAACACTTTCATACACAAACAAAAATGCGATAAGATTAGAAGTTTTCTAAATGGACTCTGGTGGTGGGAAACACTACCACTTTTGTCCACAGGGGTCGCCAGAATCAACAACAAAAGTTTCCTGTAGTAATTTTAATCCCTG
>NW_027175931.1:898137-913137 GCF_023055335.1 Clinocottus analis | reverse complement strand
GGTCTGGAGGGGTTTCCCACAGCTCCATTGTATTGGAGAGGAGGCCGACGTCTCCAACACTAACCCCCCGGCCCGATGAACCCTTATGAACACACAACCTGCTGCTGTGCCCCCAGGTACCACTCCTTGGTCTCCAAGTACGGGAAGCTGGAGCCGCTGGCCGAGATCGACCTCCGACCTCGCTACCGGGCCCTGGTAGAGGTTCACTGTGAGGACAAAGTGGAGCAGGTGAGTCTCTTTCGTGAATCTGGTTCTGGTTTTCGGCCTCGGTACAGCGTTCGTGACCCTCCTGAGTTCAGGCTACTTGGTATATATATACATATATGTATTTTTTATATATATATATATTACACACATACATACATACATACATACACGTGTCTGTGTCTCAGCTGAGCATCCGGTTGGACCAGACGGTGGCGGAGCTGAAGAAGCGGCTGACCTCGGTGGTCCAGCTGTCCACCGGCAGCATGAGGGTCTACTACATCGACGTGTGCGGCGCCTTCGGGCCGGAGGAGATGAAGTACAACAGCCGGGCGCTCCACTCCTACAGCATCCAGGACGGGGACCAGATCCTGGTGGTGCCGAAGACCAAGAGGCCCGCCGGATCGTCAGAGCGGCGCGTGGATTGATTCATTGGATTATCTGTTCATTGGTTAACCCGACGACACCACAAAATAATTGGATAAATGGAGCAGCTTCAGAGTTCAGGACGTGAACGCCACCGTGGAGAATGCACCAGCTGCTGGGGGGATGCGAACCAGCAGCCGTCGTGTTTTTATTTAGTTCAGCTTTTTGTGTTTTTGGGGTGAAACAAATCTGTCACGCTGGGAAGAAAAACAGGCCGAGGGAGCGACTCGCAGTCAGCTAGCAGCTTTAGCGCGAGCTGAGGCGTCGCTTCAGCTGCACGGCATCTTGGCACTCGAACCATCGCACCTGGAAAGCATCCAACAAACTGTCGCACCTGTAAAGGAACGCATCCAACGAACCACCACATCTGTAGAGGAACAGGTCCAACGAACCACCACATCTGTAGAGGAACAGATCCAACCAACCACCACATCTGTAGAGGAACAGATCCAACCAACCACCACATCTGTAGAGGAACAGATCCAACGAACCACCACATCTGTAGAGGAACAGATCCAACCAACCACCACATCTGTAGAGGAACAGATCCAACCAACCACCACATCTGTAGAGGAACAGATCCAACCAACCACCACATCTGTAGAGGAACAGATCCAACAGTCATCATACTTGCAGAGCACAGCATCCATCGCCAGAACACCATTTCATGACAGAATGGGCTTCAGGCGCCGTGATCACAGATTCCGTATTTTCAGGGCGATGCTTTCCTTTATGCTGTCGCGTGTTCTCTGGACTCTGGGAAGTCATGTGGAGCGTTTGGGGGGAAAGAAGAAGAGTCAACAACAACAAGAAGATAAAAGACAGGAAGAGGAGGGAGGGATGTTTTTTTGGGGAGCTCAGAATTTGCTCTTTGCAGACGATGTGGTTCTGTTGGCTCATAACGACCAGCATGCACTGGGGCATTTGTAGTCAAAACTAAAGGGGTTGTGATGAGTTGGCACCTACGATGTTAATATTGATTGTCAATTAGAGATATGAAGTGTCGATAAAAGTGCGATCGTTATATTTAATGCGTTATTTTCCAATCTGAGACCGTGAGTTTTATGATCCGTTGCAACACTGATGCTCAAAGGCTGTGCTCTGTGCTGCCCGCTGCAACACACACACACACACACACACACACACACACACACACACACACCAGGGTCCAGGTTAATAATTACGAGTTGCATTCATTGCGTAATTTATTTAAATACTTGCATACTTTCACAAACTCTTTTCAGCGCTTCATCCGTGCACTATGATCACGGTGTATTTCTGTATTACGAGCATCCACCCGACAGTGTTCCACGTCTCAGAATAACTCCCACCAAAGATCATCATCATAGGGTTATTATTGTTATGATGATGATGATATAATGTGGAATATACTCCGTGTGTATTACCCAGCATCCACCTTGGAGCACAGGAGTGCTGGTTTTTGGTTTTATGGATTTTTCCCTTAAAATACATATTCACGTTTGTGTCTCTCTACTTCCACCCTCCTGAGGTCTGTCTCATGAAGCTGCTTAACAAACTCTGGTTTCCCTCACTTATCCAGCTGCACTTAACCAGATGTCAGCGGTCTCGCTTTTTGGTCTCAGGAAGCTGGTTACCAGCTCGTTAAGTCCACCAGGAGTGTCTCTTCTAGATCTGTGCTCGTGCACATAAAAGGGGCGGAGTTAACTCCGTTAGACCAATCATCCACCACGAAGGAGAGAAACGTATTTTACAACGGAGGAGCAAATTACGATCTTAAAAATGTATGAAAAATATAGAGAAAGAATACAAGCAAAAAGCATAAAGCAACACTGCTGCAGCAGCCAGAAGCCGCAAGGAATCCTGGGAAAAAAACTGTGATTCTGTTAATGTGGAAATGACTGTGATTGTAATATTAAATCACTGTCTCAAATGTATGTTCTTATTTTTAATTACCTTGTCATTTTAACAATTTAACCTCATCTCAGTGGTAACCTCAGTGGAGCTAAAAGATCATGAGAGCAGTTAAAACAAACACAGGAACAAGGTTCAAAGCGCTCAGAGAGTTATTATAATATCTTCCAGGCTTCATGTGTGATGGATGGGTTTGCTCTCTGCAGAGCGCTGCTCTCACTATCCTGTCCTTCCTCAACGGGACTCTGTAGAAAGGGGCGGGTCTTGTTTCCAGGGCAGTGATTGGTCAGGAGGCGTCTCATGTCCCCGCTGAGATCTTATCCTGGAACTTAACCTGCTGGAGCCGGTTCAGTTCAGCGTAAGTTACCGGGGCAACGGACCCGCTAAGAAGTGAACCAGCTTCGTGAGACGGAAAACCCAGAAATTAATCCAGAAGTTAATCCAGAAATTAATCCAGAAATTGCCTCGCTAAAACGAAATCCAGCTTCGTGAGACAGGCCTCTGGTGTATCTTCACTATGTAAACACACACACACACACACACATATATATATACATATATATATACATATATATACATATATATATATATATATATATATATATATATATATATATATATATATATATATATATATGAAAGGTTTTTTATTTTGTGACACCACGGTGTAGGACAGCAGCATTGAACTCTAATTGAGCTGCAATTATTCATATTTCTTTGGTATAAATGTTATTTATTGATTTGCTTTGTTTGGGAGGAAATTGGTCACTTTACCTGCTGAGATTTATGAAATATTGAACTTTGTTTGTAAATTTATTGTTTACCTGCTGAATTAATCCATATTTGGTTGTTTTTAAGATCGGTGGGTTTATACTGTTATTTATTGATTGAATGTGTCACTAAACGTGTTTAGAGTTATGGAATAATGCACTTTTGTTTTACACTGTGGGTGTTTTTTAGTTGTTGTTATTTATTTACTGCTTCCTGTTGAACCTGCTAAGAAGCTATCTTAAAGGGACAGTTCACCCAGATCACACGCACCTGTCGTGTTATGAACCAATCGGATGGTGTCGTGATCCGGTAACGCTCAGCTGTTTCACGTAGGAACTATTTTCTTTCAACCATAGTTGAAATTTTAAAAAAAGAATAAAGAAATGAAAATGAAGATTCACGACTAATAAAGCAAAGACAGAAAACAAATGTTGTTGTTATTTATTTAGAATTTATGAGTGTATATTTTGTGAAATACAAAGAAATAGGACTTTAGTAGACAATGTGTTTCTGAAGAAGCTGTTTTTTTTGTGGACCTTTTGAAGGAACATTCCTCCCTTGGTTCTTGTCACTGTGGTTCTCTTTCCTCATTCAACTCTTTCACAAGGAGACATGTGTCCCAACCACTCAGCCAGCAGGAGACTCAATGTCCCAGAATGCATCATGTTGGGATTGTTTTCAACTCTACATTAATAACTTGCATCTATATCGTTTCTGGCCCCACTTTGAAACATCATCCAGAGATGAATGAGACATTTAAAGGGACTCTGATATTTTAGCTTTATGATTACATTGTTTCATCAGCACATTTATAAAAATGTCCCTTCAAAGGAACGTACGTACTTTCCTTCATTGACTTAAATGCAGTAGTATTAATTCATTTATTATATTTAACGGGTCAAGTCTGAGGCGAAAACTACCGGAAACTTGCAGATTCCCGTCTCTCCCATCGGCCCTGAAAGCATCAGTTTCCCATCTCTCCCATGTTGACGCTCGTCACCACGGTGAAGAGATAGGGGCGGGGCCAGCGTGACGCGACCAAAGAATGTGTGAACCAATCAGAAAAGGAGCTCTGCCGCCGGACTGACGTCAGCCGTTAAAGCGAACGTAACCGTTACTCGGGTCGCTGAAACTCTTCAACTGCAAAACCAAAAAGGTGGGTGTGTGTCTGTGTGTGTGTGTCTCTGTGTGTGTAGCAGGAGATATACGTATACATATCCGGACATTAAGGCAGGCGACGGTGTGACGTGGTTGTCTTATCGATCAGAATCGATCACAGCAGCTGTAATGAACGGCGCATAACGGCACCTTTAGGTAACCGAGGGGGGCGTGCACGGCCCGGCCGCATCGGGACGAGGAGGTGAGTGAATGCAGCACCACCACCAGCAATATAACCAGTACCACCAGTACCACCAGTACCAGCAGAACCAGCAGAACCAGCACCTTCCGTTCATAAAGTCTTAACCAGCTCCCGGAGATGCGAAGCTTTCGTTGCATGCCGGGACATTACGTGACGTCACCGAACCCCGTTTAACGCTCCCCTCCTCTTCCATGTGTAGTCGTTAAAACCCCGTGCTGACTGTTTAAAGGACTGCTGCTGTAACCGACTGAGTGTGTTTAAACACGTGAGCCGCCGTCTGTTTCTCACGCGAAAAGTTGTGTGTTTTACGGTAACGTGTGGAGACCGTAGGCCCCGCCCCCTCCCGCGCGTCACCGCCAACAGGCACACTGCGGAGCGCCGGGTGTCGCGTGTCCCGTCTCCTCTCTCGAGTGTCACGTGACCCTCACTGTTTCCATTGTCTTTACACTCAATGGGTTTCCTGTTTATGTGTTACTGGTGTACGACGCGGCCCGCTTATGATTATGCATTCACTAGGATTACATCACTTTATTGATTCCCGATGGAAACTATATTTTAAAATGACAAAAGAATACAAACGTTATCGCATGTGAAAAAAACTGTGTAATATTCATGATGCGTTTCAAAAGTAATATTGACACCAGTGCAACAACGGTGAAGTAAATATAGTACTTTAATTACAACAGATTAAAGTGTGTAAGAAAAACACACATACACACATGTACGTGCGCGCACACACACACACACACACACACACACACACACACACACACACACACACACACACACACACACACACACAGAAAGAGAGAGAGAGAACAGAAGTATAGAAGTCTTGGTGTAACAGACTTAATGTAACAGACTTGATGTAACAGACTTGATGTAACAGACTTGATGTAACAGACTTGGTGTAACAGACTTGGTGTAACAGACTTGATGTAGCAGACTTGATGTAGCAGACTTGATGTAACAGACTTGATGTAACAGACTTGATGTAACAGACTTGGTGTAACAGACTTGATGTAACAGACTTGATGTAACAGACTTGGTGTAGCAGACTTGATGTAACAGACTTGATGTAACAGACTTGGTGTAACAGACTTGGTGTAACAGACTTGGTGTAACAGACTTGGTGTAACAGACTTGATGTAACAGACTTGATGTAACAGACTTGGTGTAACAGACTTGTTACATCAATTCCTGTCCTGGCTTATAAACCCCTTCGCGCTGGCCCTTTAAGAGCTAATTGGAATGCCACCGCGTGTTGAGTGACCTGCGAAGGGTCACAGGCGTCTGCTATATTTACCGGCTCTGTAACTCGAGCTGTTGCATTCTGGGCCGCTGTGCTCAAACTATCCTCTATCAGCCGCCCGAGCAGCTCCACACTTTCCTCCTGCATCTCGGCCCGGCCGCTCAGAACCGACCGGGGTCCCAGAACCCACCGGGTGAGGGTCTCAGACCGACCGGGTGAGGGTCTCAGAACCGACCGGGTGAGGGTCCAGACTGACCCGGCTTCCTCCCTCAGGTAGCAGCTTGTTCGACGAATGCATTCTGTGTGGGCCCCCTAGGTGTTC
The DNA here is from genome assembly GCF_023055335.1 of Clinocottus analis. Taxonomy (NCBI): domain Eukaryota; kingdom Metazoa; phylum Chordata; class Actinopteri; order Perciformes; family Cottidae; genus Clinocottus; species Clinocottus analis. The sequence goes on along the minus strand of NW_027175931.1, from coordinate 906,909 downwards.
TAGAAAGTTCTGGATTGTTCCAGCACGAGTCGGAGAACCGTAGCGCCAGTGGAACAGTGGAACGTGTGGAACACGGAGCCGGCCTCTCCGCTTCCTGCTCTTCTTTTTTATCAGTTTGAGAACCTTTAATGGGCGGACATGAAGTCTGGATGTGTTGATCTGTACGTTCCCTCCATGCAGAACGTGATGGCGTAACGTCCTGTCCCACCAGATGGTTTGATATCAATGTTTGACAATATTATTGTGTACTTTTGTATTTATTCATATTTGTATGTATTAAAACACAGACATGTGGAATGCTGCTGCTTCACAGGTGTTGACAGGTCTGTCATGGGACATGTTTGTGTGTTTTCCACAGGAGTGATCCATGTCAGAAAGCCTGTGAGAGTGAAAGTGTGGTGTGTGTGTGTGTGTGTGTGTGTGTGTGTGTGTGTGTGTGTGTGTGTGTGTGAGAGTGAGTGTGTTTGTGGACACCACGGGGTAGCAACAGTAGGATGAGCTGCCCGAGAGCCATTACAGCCTGCGGGGACTGACACACACACCGCTACAAATACGGCAGGTAACTACACACACACACACACACACTTCTCTGGTTGTATAGAAGTCTGTGCTTCATGTGTTAAAGCTGCATTCTCTCTCCAGACCACCAGGGGGCGACTCCTCTGGTTGTATAGAAGTCTGTGCTTCATGTGTTAAAGCTGCATTCTCTCTCCAGACCACCAGGGGGCGACTCCTCTGGTTGTATAGAAGTCTATGCTTCATGTGTTAAAGCTGCATTGTCTCTACTGACCACCAGGGGGCGACTCCTCTGGTTGTATAGAAGTCTATGCTTCATGTGTTAAAGCTGCATTCTCTCTCCTGACCACCAGGGGGCGACTCCTCTGGTTGTATAGAAGTCTATGCTTCATGTGTTAAAGCTGCATTCTCTCTCCTGACCACCAGGGGGCGACTCCTCTGGTTGTATAGAAGTCTATGCTTCATGTGTTTAAACAGACCATAAAGCAGGGTATACTTTAGGGCGGGGCTATAAAGTGATTGACAGGTGCGGCATCTCTGCGCTGCTCCTTCTGAGTCCAAATATGGTCACTTCCTGTTCACCAGTTCCAATATGGCTACCATCACTGCGTTACAGGAAGTATAGCAGCAGAAGTGGTTCCTTTAGGAAGCAGAGTGTAGTGAGTGTGGTTGGTGGTTACTGTGGTCATACAGAGACTTTAAACCCTCCTCCATACACAGCTGAAACCCAGAAGTCATCAGATCCGTTGTGAGGGACAACTCGTAAAATATCTTTGCGGTGTCAATATTATTCATATTTGACAAGAGAAGTGAGTAACAGCTCGTTGCCACCAGGTGAAGATGCGTCATGAAGCTCTTCGTGAGCAGCTGGTCATGATGTCATCATGACCAGCTGCTCAGAGCATCATCCACGAGGACATGCAACTCAGGGATGAAAACAATTCTGTGTGAATCAGACCAGAGAAGGCTCTGTTGCCCAGGAGTCCAGTCTGGTTTGGTTTTAATGGGACCGGCTCGGCACTGGTTCACATTTCAGAGTAAATATAGCGGCGCTGCTCACAGAGCGTGACTGCCATGTTGTCACTGAGAGCACGACGTCCACGGGGAGTTGATCTGCTTCTGTGCTGCAGACGGATACACTTTTCTACTCTTCAAACACACCAGACTCCATTGATAAAAGCAGTGATTTAACCTCCAGGACGCAGGGGCTGCTGGTCTCCTGCTGCCGCCTTCTGGGAGTCAGTTTGGGTTAATGTGTGACTTTAGTATTTTAAAGTGTTCATTCAGACTCACCAAAGTTCCACAACAACACAAACACACAACATAAGAAGGCAACAGGAGACCAGCAGCTCCTGCGCCGTGAGAGGTTAAATCACTGCTTTTATTAATGGAGTCTGGTGGTTTTTACGAGCGCGAAACACTCTAAATGTAATATAACATAACATAGTACAGTATAATATAACATACCATAATAGAGTATAGTATACTATAATATTGTATAATATTGCATCATATACTATATTGCAACATAATCTAACATAGCATAGTATAATATCATATAATATTGCATGCTATAACATACTATAAGCAGGTACTAGTACATTAATACTAGTACGAGTCCCAGTATGTAGAATATTCTCACAGCTTTATTTTGCAAAGTGAAGCTTTTTTACATTCTCTTGAACACACCAGACTCCATTGATAAAAGCATTAATTTAACCTCTCAGGGACTCAGGAGCTGCTGGTCCCCTGCTGCCTCCTTAAGTTGTGTGTTAGTGTTGTTGTGTGACTTTACTGAATCTAAACTAACACTTTATAACACTAAAACAACACAAACACACAACATAAGGCGGCAGCAGGAAACCAGCAGCTCTTGAGTCCCTGAGAGGTTAAATCACTGCTTTTATCAATGGAGTCTGGTGGTTTTTAAGATGGCAAAATACTCTAAATATAGCGTTCACTTAACCTGATATAGACTATTTTAGGAGTCTAAAACGCGTCCGCAGCAGAACATCACTTAGCAGTGGACTGTGAAACCAAAGCGAGCGGCCGACGGTGTCTGAGGTCAGCTGGTATTGATCCACTCGTGAGGTGGTTCTGGTGTTGTGTGGGTGTTGAACCCGGTCCCGTGTTAGTGGCCCTGTGTGCAGTGGTTCCTGAAGGGTTCCTGTGGCTCCGGCTCTCTGAAACCTGCCCAGCAAGTGAAACCTCATCTGTCTGCAGAGCAGCGGTCAGCTGCTGGAGTCTGTTGACAGCTTTCTGACACGGAGTGGAGGTTCAGAACGCTTTCTAACTTCACCTCGTGCGGTTCAGCTCATCTACTGCTGGTGTTGTGTAGCTGTGTTGTGTAACAATAATACTCAGAACAAAAAGATCCTGGAATCCTTCAATAAGCGTAAAGTCCTTTAATGCGTCGGCGGCAAGCAAACAAGGAAGCCATGGCAACTACTGGTGAACACAACCTCGGGGGAGGTCTTTGTGTGTGTGTGTGTGTGGGGGGGGGGGGGGGGGGAGTCGAGGGTTAGAAGGACACAGGGTGCCCTTTTTTTAGGGTGGTCGAGCTCCAGCATAATCTTTAATAAGTCTTTGTTGGTGTTTGAGGTGTTTTTGGTCGTCAATCACCTTGTAGCCCCGCCCCTAAAGCGTCCCCTGCTTCCTGGTCTGTTTGACTCCAACAGACCATAATGTACTAAATGAACATCATGCTGTATAGAAGAAGACTAGAAACTAGAGATTGAGACATAAACTCATGTTTACAATGTTTACTGAGGGAATACATCAAGAGAGAAGTAGAGTTACTTATATAGACTTCTATACAACCAGAGGAGTCGCCCCCTGGTGGTCAGGAGAGAGAATGCAGCTTTAACACATGAAGCATAGACTTCTATACAACCAGAGGAGTCACCCCCTGGTGGTCAGGAGAGAGAATGCAGCTTTAACACATGAAGCATAGACTTCTATACAACCAGAGGAGTCACCCCCTGGTGGTCAGGAGAGAGAATGCAGCTTTAACACATGAAGCATAGACTTCTATACAACCAGAGGAGTCGCCCCCTGGTGGTCAGGAGAGAGAATGCAGCTTTAACACATGAAGCATAGACTTCTATACAACCAGAGGAGTCGCCCCCTGGTGGTCAGGAGAGAGAATGCAGCTTTAACTTTGCAGGCACTTGATAAACAACAAACCTCATACATGGAGCTGAGGTGAAGCGGTGTGTGTTTATCTGCCTTCTCCAGATCCATAAAGCTGAATTATTGATCAACTGTGTTCACAGAGAGAGAGAGAGAGAGAGAGAAGAGAGAGAGAGAGAGATAGAGAGAGAGAGAGAGAGAGAGATTAAAGAAATAAGAGCCTCCCCGCTGAACTAAACACGGATCACCAGATACTTTTATTTATTTATCTCTCTCTCTCTCTCTCTCTCTCTCTCTCTCTCTCTCTCTCTCTCTCTCTCTCTCTCTCTCTCTGTGTAATAATATAGGAAAGACTCACTCAGGTTGTGAAACCATTACATAATCTTGAGGACCTTTACATACAGAACACAGAAGAGTAAAGAAAAAACCTCACTGGAACAATAAGTTAAAAAGTGAATGAAAACATTACGGCGCTAATCCTTTAGCTAACGGGACAGTCTGTATCTCAGTGTTTTAGCTCTGTGGGTCTGTTTGCTGTTGTGTTCATATCGATGCTTGGTGGTTTAAGCTAAAGGATTTGAGTTAACTGGTTTAAGCTAACGGGTTAAAGCTAACCGGTTAGAGCTAACTGGTTTGAGCTAACGCGTGTCTCCTCTGTGGCTGCAGCCGATGCCGTCTCCCAGAGGCTCTCCCTCCTCCGTGGCTGAGCAACCAGCAGCATGTCCCGCGTGTCCTCCACCGCCAAGCGCTACGCCGGCCCGTCCTACAGCGGCCACTACAGCTCCTACGGCTCCTCCCTGACGCCGGGCCTCGGCTCCTACGGCGAGCGGGACCGGCTGTCCTCCTACCGGTCCCCCTCCTCCTCCATCCCCTCCTCCTCGGCCGCCGCCGCCTCCTCCTCAGGTTACTCCTCCTCCAGCTATCTGACCAGCTCCGCCGCCCGAAGCCGCAACTACAGCACGTCCTCGGACCCGGACCGCGACCGGGGTCGCACCGTCCCGCGCACTGACATCCTCGGGAGCGGCGGCATCGGCGGCCGGCGGAGCGAGAGCCTCAGCAGGACCCCGGTCAGGAGCTACGGGGGGGCGGGGCTGAGCGGGGGGTCGGCCTACACCGGCTACAGCTCCTATCCCTCTTCCTCCGCGGCCCAGTCCAGCTACCTCTCCTCCTCTTCTCCGTCGGCCTCCTGCATCGCGCTCAACCGCCGGAGATCCGTGTCCCAGAGCGACCTGAGCCGGGACCTGGCCTCCCTGGCCCTCAGCGATGCTTCCTCCTCCTCCTCTTCCTCCAACCCGTCCTCTTCCACCAGTGCCCTGCGGAGCTACCGCAGCCGGGCAACCGACGTGGCCAACTCCTACGGCGCCCGCCCGACCTACTCGGGCCTGTCGCGGAGCTCCACTCAGGAGGCCCTCTCGCCCAGGAGCTCCGCTCAGGAGGCCCCCTCGCGGAGCTCCACCCAGGAGGCCTTTAGCAGCAGCAGAGCGCTCAGCTCTTCGTCAAGGGAGCCGAGCAGTAAGGGCCTCTCTGCCTCCCCCACCAGAGACTCCACGGTAAGACATCCTTCTGCTCTTACGGGTGTTTGGGTTTCATGTCCGTGTGCAGGTGTTTCTTCATGTCTTTGGCTTCTCACACACATGTAGAAGCCCAACAAGGCTTTTGAGAGTTCAGGCTTTTCCCCTAAGTGAGGGCGCTAAGGTTCAAACTGTTTTAGAAGAACACGCCAAGACCTTTCTACCATCTCACTCCTTTAACATTCCTGGGTCGTATGACTCTTGATAAGATTCTTATTCTAACCAAAGGGTCTTTATTCCAGTAAGTAGCTCCACGCTCATGAAACCAGTATGGATACCACTACCCTCTCCCCTACACACCAGCCAGCTAACGCCTCTCAAGAGGTGGTGCAGGCCACCATCTCTACGCTCAGGAGTAATGACTCGAGCTTCCGCTATCGCACGTCAGGAAGCACAACTGTGACCCACTTCCTCCTCGGGATTAGTCCCCATAAGCGCTTACATGAGTGGAGGAGAAGGAGGGGGAGGAAGTGGAGAGTGGGTGGTGGGAAGGATGAAGAGTGGAAAAGAGAATTAGTAGAAAGTGCTCTTCCGGGGACGTCAGGTAGTTAGAGCCAAGAATAAACATTCACGCTGCTATTAATATATAATTAATAAAAAAGTTGTGCCGTCCTTCAGAAGCTCCGCGGTCCCCACATGGGACCTCATGTCAGAAACAAGGTGTGTGAGTCAAATATGTTCATGATCCTGTTTGAATTGCATGAATTGATCAATTTTTAAAGAGAACTTTAAAGTCAAGAGAGTCTCATTTTAGTTCTGTGTGAAACTGCGTCCGTGAGCTAACTGCTAGCTAATGTAGCTAACGTTCCAAATGTAGCATCAACCAGCGACTCTTTTTGATTAGAGTGAGACCTCATTGTTAGGAGAACATCCTGAAACACATTGTAACAGGGTCTGGTTTGTGGGTCTGGTTTGTGTGTCTGGTTTGTGGGTCTGGTTTGTGGGTCTGGTATGTGGGTCTGATGCGATCGGGCCAGGAGCCGAGTGAACGGGCAGTATTGATCAGATCCTCTGTATCGACGCCGGCTCGCTGCACAGCCTCCTCAGCTGTTTCTGCACTCTGCCAGAGGAGCGTTATTGAATCCGTCTGAAGGGTTCTGCAGCCGGTCTGGTTTCCAGTTGCTGTGCAAAAGAGTTGAGTCCGTCCTGAAATCCCTCCCACTTCCTCTCTGACCCCTCCCACGTACTGGCAGCCCGTGTCAGCAGGTTAAAGAGCGCTATGCCCCTTGAAGGAATGCCGTGCGTGGCCTCAGGCTGGCATCAATAAGGAACGGGCTGGCTCCGCCCCTCATAGGATCAGGCTCCGCCCCCTCAGAGGAGCGGGCTCAGGTCTCGGGGTCCTGGGTTCATCTCAGGAACCTCCTCCACACCGTCCCGTCGTTACAGCAGGCGGACCGACACCAGCTATCACAATACAAGGATGACCTTTTGTTCCGGCGCTCACGTGGAAGTTTTCCACCTCGAGGATTTAAACACACGCACACACTCACACACACACACACTCACACACTCAAACACACACACATACTCACACACACACACTCACACACTCAAACACATACTCACACACACACACAAATACTCACACACACACACACCCACACACACACACACACACATACTCACACACACACACACACATACTCACACACACACACTCACACACACACACACACACACACACACATACTCACACACACACACATACTCACACACACACACACACACACACACACACACACACACACATACTCACACACAAACACACACACTCACACACACACACACACAAATTCAGCCTGGTGATGGAATGTGCTGCCTGGTTATTTGTTGTGTACACAATCTTGAGCCTCGGTCATGAGATTACTGCTGGGACATGTTGCTCTCCTCCTCTCTCACTTCTCTGCAAAGAGAGCAGAGCCTCGTCCTTTACTTGTGCTCATGCTTCAGATTATATATATTTGTATAGGCGTCCCAGGGGGTTGTATAACAAGGACTTCTATACAACCAGAGGAGTCGCCCCCTGGTGGTCAGGAGAGAGAATGCAGTTTTAACACATGAAGCAGAGACTTCTTTACAACCAGAGGAGTCGCCCCCTGGTGGTCAGGAGAGAGAATGCAGCTTTAACACATGAAGTATAGACTTCTATACAACCAGAGGAGTCGCCCCCTGGTGGTCAGGAGAGAGAATGCAGCTTTAACACATGAAGCATAGACTTCTATACAACCAGAGGAGTCGCCCCCTGGTGGTCAGGAGAGAGAATGCAGCTTTAACACATGAAGTATAGACTTCTATACAACCAGAGGAGTCGCCCCCTGGTGGTCAGGAGAGAGAATGCAGCTTTAACACGTGAAGCATAGACTTCTATACAACCAGAGGAGTCGCCCCCTGGTGGTCAGGAGAGAGAATGCAGCTTTAACACGTGAAGCATAGACTTCTATACAACCAGAGGAGTCGCCTACATCCACTTCTTATATAAAGCCTGTGATTAAGACGCACGGTTAACATTTCTGATTTGTTTCACTTCATAATATTCATTATATTTCCTGTTGCACTGGTTGTTTATTTGATATTGTTTTTTTTCGGCCATATTGGATGTTTTTTTCCCCGGAGGATCTTTTGACTCATCCTCTTTATATTGTGAGTCACTGGTGAATCACCAGAAACATCCATGAACACTTCTCAGGCTGCAGCCTCTAAATTTAGAAGCATTATGCTGTAATGCTCTATTGTTACACCAATGTCGCCACTTAGGTTGGTGTCGCCATTTTGGATTTTTGCAACCAGTGAACAGATTTGGAGTCAATTCCATCGTTGTCGATGTAGGGTGCCACTGGAGTGCTTAAGTGTTTATTAATAGTAGTTATATATATATATAGTTTATATATATATATATATATATATATATATATATATATATATATATAGATAGATAGATAGATAGATAGATAGATAGATAGATAGATAGATAGATAGAGAGAGAGAATATATAGAATATATATATATAGAATATATAATTTATATTGACAGTTTTACTGTTGATTGGTATACATTGTCCCTGCAAAATTAAAAATTACATGTATATATAAAAATCTATCTATCTATATATATCTATATATATATATATAAAATATATATTTTATATATATATATATATATATATATATATATATATATAAAATATATATTTTTTAATATAAATACAATTAAAAAATATAAGAATTATATATATATATATATATATATATATATATATATATATATATATATATATATATATATATATATATATATATATATATATATATATATATATGGAGTGGAGTAGGATGGGCTATGACGTAGAGCTGGACGCGTTCGATGACGTATTTACCGCGAGCCAGAAAAGGGGGCGGAGCTCCAGTCCGGCGGAACGTAACGGGAGCGCGATGTGCGCGTTTATCACCTTGTACCGAGCGGCGCGCGATGGTCGCGCACCTGTCCGTCTTTAACCGGATTCTTCGTCATTTTTTCTACCGGTGAGAGCTCCCGTTCACCGGGACCGAGCGGCGCT
>NW_027175931.1:808137-890637 GCF_023055335.1 Clinocottus analis | reverse complement strand
GTGTGTGGCTGTCACAGGGCAATAATCCCATCTGACCGAGACCCTCCGGTGAATCTGTCCCTCTATGCACTGCAAACACACCTCATCTTCTTCTTCGTTTGCCTCAAACCGTTACAAACTCACTTGTTGCAATTCTGGTTATAATTTATACTGTTTTTATGTTGTTGTTGTTGTTTTTTTGTGGCATCGTCATCATCCTCCTCTTCATCAGCATCAGTGCATGGTAACTGGTCGCGATTACGAGGAGCTCCTCCGCCCACCGGCTGCTCGCCACTCGCGTCTTTCCCTCCTGCTGAAAACGCTCTTCTTCTTCTTTGGTCCCCCGCGGTGGCACTGTGAGCGCTCCTCGTTCCAGAGGACGACCCCTCTGGACTATGGACTTGTTTTTATTTAAGTGGTATCTCGTCGTGGCTGCTCTTATGTTTTACGGTCACTTCCTGTTCACTGGTTGCAAAAATTCAAAATGGCGACGGTCTAAATGCCGAACTCGAGGCTTCAGAGCTCTCAGTGCTGCGAGCGGATTTAACGGTGACGTCATCGTTGTTGTGAGGGCTTTTCTTCCTCTTTTGCTTCAGGCCATTGAACAACACGGAAAAGAATGTTTTCAAGAAGAAGAAACAAACACTATATCTGTATATTTTTATATCCTGATGCAATATAGAGAATGTACTATTCAACGGTGCTGAACACGACCCATAACTTTATTTCCCAGGTTTCAAGAGAGAAAAAAGTTATTATTTATGCTTACAGGTGATAAACTGATGAGTCACACTTTTTAACAGTGGCAGTCAAACACATGAGTATAATATATATGAATATATATATAAGAATGAATGAATGAAATAAAAGTTAACAAAAGTGGTTTTACTTTGTCTCTTTAATGATGAGGAATCTGCCGGCTAAGCCCCAGAGACACGATGACTCATACCTTCAAACTTGTCACCTTTCGGCGAAATTCGCCGTTTTGAAATCATAATCTGCCATCACGTGAATCATGGAGATCCGAAGAGTTTTTTGTGGGGTGGGTGGGGGAGGGGTCATCTGGCCGGGCAGCGTTTCTGAGATCGGAGTGAGTCGCGAAGAAAAGTGAATGTCGTGAGTGATCTTCGCAAATAAAACATCTTTGACGTGTCGAGTCTCGGCCAATCAGCGTTGTCTCCAGCGTCTACGTCACTCTCCAACGTTTCCTCCCTTCGCTCCAAGTTGAAGTTACCGTCGGTACAACTGGATCAGCAATGAACTCTAGTTTAGAGGTAAGTCTTGTTTGCTAGCAACAATTTAATATGCTGTTTAACTCACGAAGGTAACTCGACATCCAAGTTATGTGTCGGAATATTTTATCATGTTATCCCCATCAAATCTTTACCACCATGTTTTTTGATCTAAAGCTAGTCAGATTTAGCTTGATAATGACGTTAAAGCGAGTCAGCTTGATAACAACGTTAACGTCCGATAAACGTAGCGTCATGACGTTAGCGAACGGTAACGGAAATAACGTCATGACGCATCGCGTAAAATTAACGTAACGTTAACTTTACGTTATTATTATTATTTCCGTTACCGTTCGCTAACGTCATGACGCTACGTTTATCGGTAATGATTCTTCCGCAGGTTCAACAACGGAAACCTTGTTCCAGCTTTTACTTTAACGTTAACGGTCTGGTTCAGTTCACGCAGTCACTTCTTTAACTCACGTTGTAAAGAAGTAAATCTCGTAGTGTGACTGAGCTAACAACGTGATTTGAGCTAACAACGTGATTTCAGCTAACAACGTGATTTGGTGGTCAGGGCCAGCTCTTGATGAGATGATGCGGTCCGTTTCACAATGAAAGAGGAAGAGGAAGCTCTACATGTAGCTCCATGCAGGCTGAGATGCAGGTGGAGCTAAAGGCTAAAGCTAAAGGTGTTCACTCTCATGAGCACAGCCAGTTTACTTCCGGTCCCTACAGTCACAAGAACAGTTGCTCAAGGGCCTGAATGAAGAAGAGTTAAAGTGCATGTTCCTTCATTTCAGCAGCTTGTGAATGCAGAGGTGTGGAATAGATTGAAGCTTGCAGTTAAATCACAGCTGTTATTTTACTCTTGATAAACTACTTTAGCCAGATTATCATTTAAATTTCACTGGATTGAATGCATATTAACTGTGAATAGAAGATGGGTCACACCTCTAACAGCTGTACAGTAATAGTGGAAGTCCATTCATAAGTTTTACCAATGAAAACTAATCCTTTGGTTTAGTACAGGCGATGGTTCTGGCTCCATCGGTCCAGCAGGTCAAGGGTCAAGGCCCCGAGACAGATGAAGCTGCACAGAGCCACAGAGAGGAGGATGCAGCTGGATGTCAGCCCACAACATCTACCAGAGGAGATGAAGCAGGAGGTGGAGGCAGAAGAGACTTCCAGGAAAAGGCTCATGGCGGAGCAGCAAAGACAAGAAGTTCATGAAGAACTTCAACCTGACTGTGTGTTTAGTGTAAATGTATATGAGTTATTATCTTTAGGGCCTGAGCTCTGACCTGGTCGTAGAGGACGACCTCATTGTTCTTAACATGTTTCTTGTTATTATTAGGGTCAGATTATCTTCTCTGTGCATAATGTGTGATTCTGGGTAAATAAAATAATAAGTATCATGAATTTGCTGTGATTTGTATTTTATTGCCCCCCTTCTGCCTCCTTTTTCAGGACTAAACCCCAGAGACACAAAGACTAAACCACATTATTAAAGTGATAGTGAGGAAATTCTACAAGTTCCTGTACAAGTCTCATTATAGTCCTGGTTCTCTAGACCTCAGTGTGTGTCTATGCGCGTGTGCGTGCGTATATGTGTGCTTGTGTGTGTTTTACAACCTCATCTTGAGTTTTTTATGAAGCCACTTCTCAGGAACGTCTCTGTGACCTATGAGACATCATGTGACCAAACCTTTAGCAGGAAGTAAAGCGCTCACCGGAGGAGAGAAGAAGAAGAAGAAGAAGAAGAAAAAGAAGACTGGTTCTCGACATGGCTGCCGCTCTCGGTGAGTCCCTCACACTCAACCCGTCGTGTGCAGCCGAGTGTGTCTGACCGTGAGCTCCCGGTGGTTTTTCGGCAGCTCCGGAGGAGCAGAACCAGTCCAGAGTGGCGGTGCTGTTACTGGGAGAGCGGCTCAGTGGCAAGAGCTCGGTGGGAAACGTCATCCTGGGAACGCTAGCCTTCCGCCGGAAGACGGCCCACAGCTCCAGAGGGAGCGCCGCCGTCTGTGGAGCACAAGTGAATGTTTTAAAGTGATCTGATCCAGTCCCTTTTGGGTCTGGAGCCTCTCTCACGCTGTCTGGTCTGCATGTGACCCCCCTCCCCCTCTCCAAACCCCTCACAGGTGACGGTGGTGGACACCCCAGGGTGGCGGTCTCACTCCCCTACTCCAGGCCGAGTGTCCGTGGAGCTGAGCAGAGGTCTGGCCCTCTGCGGCTCGGAGCCCCATGTCGTCCTGCTGGTCCTGAACTCTAGCGCCCCCTTTGGCCCGGAGCAGTGGGGCGCCATGGAGGCCCAGCTCCGGCTGCTGCAGACACCCATCTGGCACAGAGCCCTGGTGATCTTCACCCACGGAGACCAGCTGGGTGAGGCCCGTTCTTTAGGATCACTGAGGTCCAACATGAGATCCAACATGAGGTCTGGTCTCTGCCTGCAGGACTTCCCATCCAGGACCACATCAGGCGACAGGGCCGGCAGCTGCAGTGGCTGCTGGAGCGCTGCCAGAACCGGTACCAGGTGATGACGGACCGAACCGGGGCCCCGGGGGTTCAGGTCTCGGAGCTCTTTGAGAAGATCCGGAAGGTGACGGAAGCCAACGAGCGTCCCGCGAAGATCCGGGATCAGATCTACACCCGGCTAAGGCGAGAGGCGAGGGCGAAGGAGGATATGAGGAGGTCGCGGGGAGGTCGAGAGGAGACGGAGATGGCAGCGATGCATGCTGGGAAACTGGGACGATGGGAGCCGACGGCCTCGGGGCGGACACGCATACCCAGAGGTACATGCATACCCAGAGATACTCGCATGCCCAGAGGTACGTGCATACCCAGAGATACTTGCATACCCAGAGGTACTCGCTTACCCAGAGGTACTCGCTTACCCAGAGGTATGTGCATACTTAGAGGTACTCGCAAACTCAGAGGTACTCGCAAACCCAGAGGTAATCGCAAACCCAGAGGTACTCGCATACCCAGAGGTACGTGCATACCCAGAGGTACGTGCATACTTAGAGGTACTCACAAACCCAGAGGTACTCACAAACTCAGAGGTACTCGCATACCCAGAGGTACTCGCATACCCAGAGATACTCGCATACCCAGAGATACTCGCATACCCAGAGGTACTCGCTTACCCAGAGGTACGTGCATACTTAGAGGCACTCGCAAACCCAGAGGTACTCGCAAACCCAGAGGTACTCGCATACCCAGAGGTACGTGCATACCCAGAAGTACTGAAATATGCAGAGGTACTCGCATACCTAGCGGTACTCATTAACAATTAAGGACGTGTGTTTTCGTTGAAGGATTCCTGGTGGGAGCCGTCGCAGGTTCGAAGCCCGCTCTGAGTCTTGTGCTGCTGGGGAGGAGGAAGTCGGGGAAGAGCTCCGCCGGCAACGCAATCCTGGACCGGGACGAGTTCCGGGTGGACGTGAAAACCACCCAGTGCTGTGCGGGCCGCGGCGAGGTCTCTGGCCGCACTGTCACCGTGGTGGATTCGCCCGGCTGGAGCCGGTTCGGTCTGGCCGACCCCAAAGAGGTCCGACTGGAGATTGGCCGGAGCCCCTCCCTCTGCCCCGAGGGCGTCCGGCCGCGCTTCCTGCTTGCCGTGCCCGTGGACTCGTTCGGGGAGGCGGACCGCAGCGCCCTGGAGGCGCACGTGGGCGTGCTCGGGCCCGCGGCGTGGAGGTGCGCCGCGGTGCTGTTCACCTACGCGGAGCAGCTGGGGGGGCGGAGGCCCGAGCGGCACGTGGAGCGGGAGGGCCGGCCTCTGCAGCGGCTACTGGACCGGTGCGGAGGCTGGTACCACGTGTTGGACCACACGGGAGGCAGCGTGGAGCGGCTGCTGGAGATGATGGAGCGACTCTAGGGATCATGCAGTTGATTTTACATGGACACTGGTTTTACATTTTAAAATAAAATGTTTTTTTCATTTTTCTTTTCTTAAAACAATGCTATTTCAAAGTGAAATTGTAACTTTTCCTTTTCCATTTTATTTTTTAAATTTTTTTATGAATCGACTCATTTTATGACTAATGAACTATATTTTAACCGTGAAATGTTCTTTTGTAAATAGTGTGTAAATAGTGTGACTTCAGCCGGTGAGTGACTCGTCGTCATCTTTCTGAACCTGAACGGCTTCATGATCATATTTACTGATGTTTCCACGTCACCTTTTACGACGTAGAAAAGGATTACTGGTCATTACAAGATTTATTGATCAGATAAATCACAACCCTGTGCTCTTAAGATCATATTCACATGTTCAATACTTTAAGAATAAACAAAAGAAGACTTTGTGCTCGTTTTTATTTCAAACTAATATTTAACAAAACGAGCGTTTAGGCCCTCATGTGGCAGAAACTGCAGGTATTTATACTGGCAAACTACTACAGATGTATACACTGTTCAATACTATATACTTTGTTCATGTTAATGAGTAACGAGGGATTCAGTATTTCTTCATATCAGTTTATTCTTTATTGCATTAAGTCAAACTTCATTCTGACAGAACAACACGATGTCTTCACAAGTGCCCAAAAAAATATTTCTCACTGACCTTTTGTTAATTATTATATTTGGCAACTTATACATCTCTGCTAAAACAATTAACAATATATAGACTGATTTATTCATGAAAAAATACATCGTCAATTTCCACCACGGATACCAGAGAAGGTACGCGACACGCAACTCAACATGCTACAAAGTAAACGACAACAATAACTAAACAACAAGCCGCTGAAGCTCTCTGACGCCCGGCACGAGGCGCCGGGTCTGCATCTGTACGGGTTCACATCCCGGAGGCGCTTTGCTCGTTACAGTGTGCACATTAACGTTTAGAGTTTAGATCCATATCGTGCTGGTCCTCTGAACCCGAACAGAACCAGGTCCACTTCATGTCAACAACAACAACACTAGAAAGAAAAAAGTTCAATATTTTGGGGATAAAACACACTTCCCTTCTGTGATGAGGAGATTAACGTCATCTGTGTGTGTCTGGATGTGTGTGTCTGTGCTTTGAGAACACGCACAGATTAAACACACGCGTGTGAAGCAGCTGAAGAAGGTGACATCACGGTGACATCATCAGGATGTCACGGGGCTCGAGGGCTAAACATTTGTAACAGAGTGCGACATAATTTACCGACAAAAATTAAATTTTCGGAATATTACTTAAAGATTATATCACGCATTGCATTGTGGGTAACGAGGGCCTCTTCCTCCTCGAGCGTAAAGAAAGTGCAATATTGAAAACTCATCACGCGCATCGAGGCGCCGAACGACACAAACGCGCGATGACGTCACAGTGTGCGACCCGCCGGAGGGTCTTCAGTTCTAGCTCACGTCTCAAGAGAACCTTCCCTGTTCTTTTTCGGAGCGAAGGATGGGAATCGAACCTGCGGTCGTCAGGCCGGACGTACGCGTAGCGGTTACGTTTATATAGCGTTGATCTACGTGAAGAGAGATGAGTCTGAGACGAGGACATTAAACTCCTTCGTCAGGAGAGTTCAAGCGACAAAAGTGCAAAAAATCTAAACGTCCGAGGCCGCTTCCCTTTATGCTAAGCTAGGCATGCTAAGCTAGGCTAACGGAGGAAGCTGATAAAACCACAACAAAAAAAAACTATTCTTGCTTTTGAAGCTCAGTCGAGTTCTTTTAGTGTTTTTTTTTGTATTTGTGCGACTCAGGATCCTGTTAAAGTGTTTAAAGTCAAAGCTGCATAAAGGTTCATGTTAGTGTTATTACATCGTTATGACATCATCACACTGCAACGAGGTGAGAGGTCACGTGACCAGGAACACAGAGGAACCAGGAAGTAAAACGAGAGGAAAATGCTTCACAAGGGAACAAACTAATACTTGGTAATAATGAATAAGTAGAAATACCTCGAGATGAAAAACTTCCAGTTCTGACATGAGAGACGCACAACAAGGAGTCTGGAATGATCTGTGGCCTCGCCAGGTAGTTTCAGGTATTTTCAAGTACTTTTAAGTGTGTTTTTTTTTTTTTTAAATTTTATTTTACTTCCGTGCATCTTTTTGCTATTTTTTCTTTTCGTCCAGAATGATGAGCGCTGAGTGGAATGAGAAGCCGTGGGTTCGAGCCCCGGGGGGGCGCCAGGCGGGTCGGGTCGGGTCGTCAGGAGCAGAAGGCGGACTGCAGCTGCTTGAAGGCCGCCTGCCGCTGCTTCTTGTCCACTTCCTGTCTCTTGCGTTCCTCCTTCTCCTCCTGGATCTCAGCCTCGAACTTACTGCCCAGAGACAGAGCCTGCATCTGGAGCACAGGGGGAGGGGTTACCTTCAGCCAGTACTCATGTTTACTGACAGGAGCCTGAACGCATCACCATGTAACTGAAGTGAACCTCTGCTGGTTCTCCGTTAGCGGAGCTGCTAACGTTACTAGCTCTCCTCCTGTTGGTTCTTCGTTAGCGGTAGCAGGTAAAGTACCACATAGAGTACAACATAGAGTACCACAAAGTACAAGTAGAGTACAACTAAAGTACCTTGGCTTCAAAGAAGTCCTTGGCTCCCATCACCCCCTCGGTGGACACGTTGATCTCAGACAGTCGGGCCAGAGCCATCAGGCCGCTCTCCTCCTGCAGCTCTCCGGCCGCCGCTCTCCTGAAGATCAACAGGAACTACGAGAAGGTTTAAGAATAATCATATCGACGTTGTAAATAATATTTTATATAATGTATATATATATATATATATATATATATATATATATATATATATATATATATATATATATATATATATATATTATTTTGGCTGCTGTGCATCTGGACACTCACCTCTCTGTAGCTCAGCTTGCCGTCGAAGTCTTCGTCCACCTCTTTGATCATGTTCTTCAGGCCCAGGTGAGTCTGAGGAGCGCCAAGTTTCTCCATCATCAGCTTCAACTCCATCAGGTCGATGAAGCCGTCTCTACCGGTGTCGTACCTGCAACCACAGACACGACACGGTGTTAAGAGGAGGCCTCTGGTTGTATAGAAGTCTACGCTTCATGTGTTAAAGCTGCATTCTCTCTCCTGACCACCAGGGGGCGACTCCTCTGGTTGTATAGAAGTCTACGCTTCATGTGTTAAAGCTGCATTCTCTCTCCTGACCACCAGGGGGCGACTCCTCTGGTTGTATAGAAGTCTATATAAGTGACTCTACTTCTCTCTTGATGTATTCCCTCAGTAAACATTGTAAACATGAGTTTATGTCTCAATCTCTAGTTTCCAGTCTTCTTCTTATATACAGCATGATGTTTGTTTAGTACATTATGGTCTGTTAGCTTTAGGGGCGGGGCTACAGGGCACACAACAACAACAGTTGACACATTCCGATGCGCGCCCACGTCTCTTAAAGGACCCCCTGTTGTTCCCAGAGGATAAAGACCACGTTCTTATGGGAACCATTGTGCCCAGTGGTTACTGGGCCTCATTTGCATAATGGGCTGATTCCAGCCAGAGAAAGGGCTTCCTGTCCGGGCCGCATTCCAACACGAAACACAAAGAGACGGACTGGAACCCTTTGTGGGAGCAGAAGAATGCAGCAGAACACCATGAGACCTCAGGAACGCAGGAACACTCATGTCAGAACCACAGGAACACTCATGACAGAACCACAGGAACACTCATGACAGAACCACAGGAACACTCATGACAGAACCACAGGAACACTCATGACAGAACCACAGGAACACTCATGACAGAACCACAGGAACGCTCATGACAGAACCAAAGGAACACTCATGACAGAACCAAAGGAACACTCATGACAGAACCACAGGAACACTCATGACAGAACCACAGGAACACTCATGACAGAACCACAGGAACACTCATGACAGAACCAAAGGAACACTCATGACAGAACCACAGGAACACTCATGACAGAACCACAGGAACACTCATGTCAGAACCAGAGGAACACTCATGTCAGAACCAGAGGAACGCTGATGATGTCAGAACCACAGGAACACTCATGACAGAACCACAGGAACACTGATGATGTCAGAACCACGGGAACCCTCATGTCAGAACCACGAGAACACTCATGATGTCAGAACCCTCAGGAACCCTCGTGATGTCATAACGTATAATGAAATGCACCTGAACGCATCACGTCGTGTGCCTCGTGCTTCCCGCGCTCATCACGTCATATCAACACCCGCGCGGACCGAACGGTCACGAGACCTCAGTGTGAGTCAGACTGACACCGCGCGCTGCCCCCGCGAGGCTTCACGTCACAGCGTCTTTATCCTCGCGAGCCTCCCGCGCGCTCGCTCGGCCACAACAACCCCCCCCCCCCCCCTCCCCTGCGCGTGCGTTCCATACCGTTTGAACATCGCCTCCATGTCTTTGATCTGCTTGCGCGTGAACTCCTTAAACTCCGTGTACGGGTTGAACACACGGGTCCTGCACGGGGCGGCGTTCCCGTCGTTGATGTCCTGTCGGCGGGTCAGCACGGCGGACAGCTCAGAGGAGGAGGACGGCTCTCCGCCGCAGGCTCCCTCGGCCTCCTGCTGCGGTTTGGGGGGTCGGCTCGGGCTCAGTCTGGGCTCCGGCCTCGGCTCGGGCTCGGTCCCCGGCCTCTCGGGCTCCTGCGTGGCGGCCAGCCGCGACTGGAGCTTCTTCGCCAGCTCTTCGGATGCCATAGCTGCGCGTCGCGGGCTTTAACAGTAGCGGGATGGAGCTGACAGCCGTCTCACGCAGCGACCGTTACACACTGAGCGATGACGAGCAGCGAGAAGACAGCGTGCGCAGCTTCCGGTTCCTTCTTTTTCAAAATAAGAGAGAGAAAAATTATAATAAAATGAATGTATTTAGCTGATTATTAGTGTCAATATGTGTTCAATAACAAAATTTAAAAAAAAATAGCATTCATGTTTGTTACATGAATGTAGTCTTTTCAAAATAAGACAAACATATATATATATATATATATATATGTATAGATATATATATATATATATATATATGTATATGTATATATATATATATATATGTATATATATATATATATATATATATATATATATATGTATATGTATATATATATATATATATATATATATATATATATATATATATATGTATATGTATTGGATTGGAGGAATGTATTTAGCTGATTATTATTGTCAATGTGCATTTTCTTCACCAAAGAAAAATCAAAAGAGCCATTTATGTTACATGAATAGAGTCTTTTAAAGATAAAACAGACATTTTTTAAATATATTTTTGTTGTCTTTGATTGAATGAATGTATTGGTATTGTATTGTCAGTATGTGAAATTTGTTCAATAAATAAAAATATTTTAAAAAGCTGAATGCTTTGGTTGAGGTTGACTCAACACGTGGCGGAAAGAGAAAACTTTAATATATATTAGGGCTGGGCAAGTTAAGGTCTTAATAATGTGCTAACTTTTTAATCCTTTAACAGCGTTAATAATTTTAAATCTCTCCAGTCGTAGTTCAGACCTAGCGTCTTACGGCTCTCGCAGTCCTGCTGTGTCAGGTCACTCAAACATGAAAATAAATGAAGTGGTTTATGTATGTGCGTGTGCTTCCGTAGCTTCACCGACAGGCAGTGTTGAGGACTTGCAGACTTGAGCCTGACGTGAAAGTCTTGTTGTGTAGTTTCTGTTCTTAGCGAGCAGCGGTGCTGCAACGAGCCGCTCCGCCTCACAAAGAGAAACACAGTCGGTGTCTCAGGAGCCTCGCTGCAGCTCACAGTCCAGACTGAACAGTAATGACATGCTGACACCTGTCAGCTGTGCTTCACGTCTCCACCTCATTCAACAGACTGCAGTGCTCTTGTTCAGGACAACACAGTATTTTATATGACTTTTGATGCTATGAATTGCATATCTATGAGACTGGAACAGTGTTGTGTGTCTCCACCGCCACGACCACAATGACCAACACAACAACACTGTACAGAAAGAAAGTTAGACGTTTAATGTGAATGAGCATACACGTTTCATCTTCTATGCAGTAATAATTTAATTTAAATCATACAGAAAGCTTCTTTAAACATTAAATAACGTCTCAGACCAGGAGGAGCATCCAGGTCTCAGGACATTGAAGTCATTCCAGAATAAATCAAAAGCAACGACGACTTTGTTTCAAAGCATCGGACCTCCGGCTGTCAAATCCTCCATGAGTCCAGCTCCTCGTCTTCCTCCTCGTCTTCCTCCTCGTCTTCCTCCTCGTCTTCCTCCTCGTCTTCCTCCTCGTCTTCCTCCTCATCTCAGTCACAAAGCGTCGCTTGTTCTCTAAACACAAACCATAATGTTATTGTGTCAAAATAAGAATGTGTTCCTGGAGGCAGACGGGACTCTGCACACACACACACACACACACACATGCTCTGTTCCCAGTATATACCTTAAAAAGAGGTTAAAGTTCCTGACTGATCCAGGATCTGGTTGTCTCTCGGTCCTGACCGTGGACCATGGGACCGTCCACTGCGTCTCCAGGGGGTTCCTCTTGGTTCTGGTTCTGCTCCTCGTGGAACAACAGGGGGGGAATGTCCAACTGCAGGAGAAGCAACAGGAAGAGATGAAGAGATGAATGGATGAAGAGATGAATGGATGAACGGATGAAGGGATGAAGGGATGAGGTCACCTGTCTGTAGAAGTCTCTCCCGGGCATGGACATGGAGGTGAGAGAAACCTCGTCGCCGCTCCTCCGGATCTCCCTGACGATGTCGTCGTGGTCCAGCGGCTCCACCGGCGCCCCGTTGACGGCCAGCAGCAGGTCTCCGTCCTGCATGCCCACGGCCTCCGCCGGGCTGCCGGCATCCACCTCCCTGAGCACGTGCACTGAAGGTTGCAGGGAAGGTCGTTGGTTTTTGTTGTTGTTGAATGAATCAACAGTTGTCATTGGATGGTTCATTTGTGTTGGATGTATGCTCAACTAAAATGTGTGATATTTCATCAACAACATTAAACTCTGCTCCTCAGTGAAACTATGACGTCATGACTGATTCACACTAGACCCCCTCACGTGACACTAGACCCCCTCACGTGACACTAGACCCCCTCACGTGACACTAGACCCCTTCATGTGACACTAGACCCTCCCTTGTGACCAGCCCCACCTCTCGCCCCGCCCCCAGGTGAGGCCTTGTGGTCTCGTGGCTCACCTGTCCTCTTGGAGCTGGCCAGCTTCTCTTGCCTCAGCAGGAAGCCGTACCCGGCGTGACCTTTGACCAGGTGCAGGGTTTTGGGGGCGTGCGGGAGGCCGCGGCACTCGGCCATGGCGGGCAGCACGGGGATCCTCCTCCGGGCGTTGCAGGACTCGCCCTCGCGGTCGATGACCAGCACCGTCACCGAGGCGCCGCTCCGCTTCACCTGAGGGCCACCACACAGGAGTCAGAACCAGGCTCACGTCTAAACACAGCTGTTTAGCTCAGGGCGAGCCGGACCGTACGGTTCTGTTGAGGGTGGACTGCGTCAGTGTGGAGGCCGGGACGCCGTTGATCCAGATCAGCCGGTCTCCCGCGAGGACGCCAGCTTTCTCTGCCGGACCGCCGGCCACCGTGTCCACAGAGAACTGGCCCCTCCCACCTGAGGAGCAAGCCTCACTATCAGGATCACTGTAATCAGGACGCGTCTGGTTTTTCAATACTCATAACTTCTAAAATATTTGGACTAATGACTCCAAATTTGCAGCATATAGACACATTGCATCCTGTAACATGCCATAAAAGTATCGGACAATTTAAACACTAGGGGGCGCTACAGTAATTCTGACAATTTTAGCATTTTTGTCATTTTTCGCCGTTTTCAGCTTTTGTAATTTTACAAACTTGTTCTACAATATTTATGCGATCGACTTCAATGCTGTTCAAGAATGATTTAAAGACCCTTCCGAGCTTAACTTGGGTTAATTGATCGGTGAACGGCCTCGAGGCGTGGACCCGAAGACACACCCATTTTTTGCCGTTCGCTATGTTACAGAAAGCTGTTGTAACTCCAGTGCACATCATGCAATCAGCCTGAAACTCCTCATGGATGAAGCCGGTTCAGGCCTGAGCACATGGACATGAAGAAACGTTCACATTGTCATAGCGCCACCTACTGGCAAAGAAAAGAAAAAAAAGCCAAACGGCATCGGATTTACATGACATTTACACAGCGTGGTCTACATTTCACGTAGAGAACCATGATGCATGTGTATCACGTGTGTTCACATCATCATAGCGCCACCTACTGGCAAAATAAAACAAGGTGTTTCATACTACTTATACAACACCCGCATGTCACATATTTCCTCATTAAAGAAGCTCTTGTAACTCCACTGGACTTCCTTTAATTTGCCCCAAACTCGTCACGCTTGATAAAAATCACTGCTTAAGGATATCGAGGAGTTCATTTTCACTCATAGTCAAAGCGCCGCCTACTGGCGAAAGGAAATCAGCGTTACATGACAAATGTATTGAAGCCCATTCCCGGCACACATATTAAAAAAAGAGGACCAAAAAAAATAAAAATTAGGACCCAAAAAAAATAAAAAATGAGAACTATCATTTTTTTTAAAATTAGTGACTTTTTTTTTCGTTGCCTTTTTTTTATTGACTTGAAAAAAGACAAAGAAAAAAAACGTTTTCCTATTTATTTTTTTTTGGTGTCAGAAATGGGCTTCCATACGCGGCATCGGATTCCTTCACCTTCCACCGGGGCGGCGCTCATCCCCAGGCCGAGCTCCGGGTCTCTGCTGACGTGACACAGTCTGGGTCTCGACCAGCCGGCCCCTTTGGACGACCTGGCCAGCGCCTGAAGGTCCAGACCCGCCGACAAGACCTGCAACACACGAGTCACCTTGTTGAAGTTAAAACACTTCAACTTCCTGTCAAGAATTACTCAAACGCGTCTCTTCTGCAGAATAACACGATGACGTCAATCATAAAAGTTTAATTTCTTTCATTATTTATTTTCACAAATTATTTTATGGATTCCCATTCAATCAATGCAGTTATTATGATCAATATGCTCACATTACCTCCGTGTACTCGTCCCGCCTCAACACCAGCAGCAGCAGGTGCAGCCCACAACACTGGATCTTCCTCACCACCTGTCAACACGACGAAGACGAGGAAGAGAATGATGATGTGTTTCGTTAAACTATTCAGATGTTTCATCTATTGAACTGTTCACATGTTTACAGCTCGTCCCTCCTCAAGTGGTCACATGACTGGTGGTCACATGACTGGTGGTCACATGACTGGTGCTCACATGAATCAATAATGACGTCATAGTTTCACTGAGGAGCTCAGAGTTTAATGTTTTACACATCTGATGAAAGTCAACACTGTATTTGGGGAGAGATTTGGCTCTTTATGCTGACTATGATGTTTCCTGAAGCTTCCGGCTGACAAACTCTTCAGTTTCATCGCTGGTTTAAAGAAGAAAAGACGCTTTTCATTCACGCAGCGTGTGTTTAGCATCATGAGTGTTTCTCTGCACGACCCACTGACCCGGCAGAAGTTCATGTTGTGCACAAACTCCTCGTTGACCTCGAGCACGTGGTCCCCGTCCTGCAGGCCGCCGCGCTGCGCGGGGCTCCAGGGCTCCACGGCGCCGACCTCCAGGCCGCGCCCGCCACGCCCGCCACGCCCGTCACGCCCGTCACGCCCGCACCGCAGGAAGAAGCCGAAGCTCTGACCCTCCAGACGCTTCAGGAGGCAGAGCCGGGGCCCGAGACCCAGAGGCTCTACACACACACACACACACACACACACAGTTAGGTCATTAGAGGGCGGGGTCAAAAGGTCACGTGAGGTCATGAGTTGCTCACCGGGATCGTCTCCGACCACCAGCGCCGGGTTATCGATGCCTTCCTTTGGGTTGAAGGTGAAACTGAGAGGACGAGGAATCAAAAACCATTTAATTCAGTTTCTCATTTACTTTTAAACACATAAAATGACCTCATGAGTGTTTACTTATTCTAGACTCTATCGTTTAAAACAACATGTGATCACAGAGCGTTGTTTTTATTATTTAATAATGATAACGCGTGGTCATCAAACACAACACGTCCTCAGAGGAGCCAGAAGATAAGAAGCTCACAGGTCAGCTGTTATCAGCAGAGCGGAGCGTCCTGAGAGACTGTTACACATGTGTTACAGACGTGTTACAGACGTGTTACAGACGTGTTACAGACGTGTTACAGATGTGTAACACATGTGTTACAGATGTGTTACACATGTGTTACAGATGTGTTACAGATGTGTTAGATATGTGTTATATATGTGTTATATATGTGTTATATGTGTTACAGATGTGTTACAGACGTGTTACACATGTGTTACAGATGTGTTACAGACGTGCTACAGATGTGCTACAGATGTGTTAGATATATGTGTCAGATAGGATGAACTGTACAGGTGAAGGTCTGGTCCCCTCAGCCTGCACACCGGGCCTCACCGTGGGATCTCCATCTCATGCTGGCAGCCTGCAGAGAGACGGGACGCGATCAGAAACCTTCAGGAGGAAGAAGCCCAGCGGAGGTCTGGGATCAACGCCAAGGAGCCGCAGAAGTCACTGATTGGCCAAGAGGCCGAGCACGAGAGGGTCAAGTCTCACAATCAATAACCTGAAGGGACCAAGTCTTCACCCAGCATGCAGGAAAACAACAGAAAACAACAAATAAACACAAACATAAACAAACTGAAGGCCTCCGGCCGGCTCTTTTTTGCACAAGAAGGATTCCTTATTTCCAAACCAGTGGGACCAGTGGGACCAGTGGGACCAGTGGAGCTCGAGGCTCCACACAAACACCCAGAGAGACAGAGAGGCTTCACCACGGAGCAGAAAACACCTGAAACCTTCAGGTGAGGTACGGCGACCATTTTAACCTGAACCCTGCAGACAGAGAGAGAGAGAGAGAGCTTACCTGTGGAGGTCCTCATGGAGTCCTGAGAGTGTGTGAGAGAGTGTGTGTGTGTGTGTGTGTGTGTGTGTGTGTGTGTGTACAAGGTTCACAGACAATAAAGACTCTTCAGCAGGTGAGATGTGAGCCGGCTCTCTTCAGGTTAAACATTTACATTCTGGAGGAGGAGACTCGGATCCTGAAGGCCTCTTTCAAACGTTCACGTTGATCACATCAGAAGCTGTGAGTCGTTAATCAGCCAATCAGAGGCTCCGAGGCCTGAAGGTAGAGTTGTGTCTTTTTTAACCGAGCACATTTCTTGTTTGAAAGTAAATTGTTTCCAAATCTTTGCTCTCAATTCAAAAAAACGCTCTCAAAATAAAAAACCTTAAAAAAAATGCTCTAAAAAAAACCTGCGTGTTTTTTTTTGAGAGCGTTTTTTTTTTGAGAGACCATTTTTCTGAATTGAGAGCAAAGATTTGGAAACAATTTACTTTCTAACAAGAAGTTTGTTCGGTTAAAAAAGACACAACTCTACCTTCATGCTGAGGCGTGAGAGACGAGCTGAAGGACAACACGAACGCTTCAGATCAACCATCAGCAAATATGTTTACACTCATGTGACTTTGAACGAAGACTGGAATAAATATGAAGCTGAAAGATGGAGCATGAAACACGTGAACTCAGAGGAATATCGACATTCATTCGTCATTTTTTTATTTGGATAAAAATGAGTACATTGACTGTTTGATGGAAAAAAACAAACAAATATAAAATTGTTCAAAACATGCTATGATGTCATCATGGTCACGTGATATGTCGCAGTAAAGTGCTTTGTTTGTTCGTATTTACGGTTAAGGCTTTAGGGGCGGGGCTTAAAACACATCTCATGTCATTTTAACAAAGTGCAACACTATTTAAATTTCATTTAAATAGTGAGAATTAATCCAGCGTTCCATCCCATAATCAGCACTCAAAACATGCAGATTTTACATTTTTCATCTGAAACTCAAATATTTATAATTTCAAGCTCTGGATAATATTATTGCAATATATTACTTTTTTTTAAAAAAAGGAATTTTCAGAGGACCATTTTATACTTTGCATTATTTTAAATATCCCTTTTTTAGTTTTTCTCTGTCACACATCAGAACCGTTTGATAGCCAAGTAAGTTTGTACGAACGAGGAATTCGTCCTATGATTCCACATAAAAAGTGACACAGGAAGTTCTCACCAGTGCTCTTCTGCTTCCAGAGAGCTTTACTGGTCAGAACCCAGTCAGAGCTTCTGTTGAGGTTTAAGTTGAGCTGAAGTGATAAAACAAAAGTCTCTTTGCTGGTTGTGTTGTTGTTTTTTACATCTCTTTGTGAATCCATGTGAACAAAGTCAGTCGCGTCTCCTCCTGGACGTCCAGCAGGTTTTATTGTTTGAATCCCGGCGGCGGAGGCGGGTTGTCCTTCTCCAGCATCTTCAGCGTCTTTCGAACGCCCTTCTCCACCCGGTAGAAGTGCAGCCTCTTCCAGATGCTCTGTTGGTGCTGGCGGCCCCAATCCAGATCCCTGAGGAACACCTTCAAGAGAAAAACAGGCATTATCAACACAGTGTTATCTTTTCATTCATTTGCTGAAGACGTCCTCTGTCTTTGGACCCTGTGCTAGCGCTCTACTTCCAGGCCTGATGGAGCAGAACTTTTACTTTGTAGAGGAAGAAAAAAACGAGACCGCAGAGAGAGAGAGAATCTTCCCCTCGTACCTTCAGCTGCTCTTGGACTCGTTGGCGGTTCCAGGACGAGGCGTTCTCCCGGATCACGGTGAGGATCGGGTGCCAGTCCTCGGAGATGTCGGTGCCCTCGGTGACTGAAGCCAGGACCTTGACCCGCCGGCCGCCGTGGCTCTTGGGAACGCCTCGAACGTACAGCGACTGTTTCCCCACATCGCTGAGAGCGTTCAGGTACAAGCTGCAGGACCCCGACAAAGAGACAACCGCTTTAACACACGAAGTATAGACTTCTATACAACCAGAGGAGTCACCCCCTGGTGGTCAGGAGAGAGAATGCAGCTTTAACACATGAAGCAGTGACTTCTATACAACCAGAGGAGTCGCCCCCTGGTGGTCAGGAGAGAGAATGCAGCTGTAACACACGAAGTATAGACTTCTATACAACCATAGGAGTCGCCCCCTGGTGGTCAGGAGAGAGAATGCAGCTTCAACACATGAATCATAGACTTCTATACAACCAGAGGAGTCGCCCCCTGGTGGTCAGGAGAGAGAATGCAGCTCTAACACATGAAGCAGTGACTTCTATACAACCAGAGGAGTCGCCCCCTAGTGGTCAGCAGAGAGAATGCAGCTGTAACACACGAAGTATAGACTTCTATACAACCAGAGGAGTCGCCCCCTGGTGGTCAGGAGATATAATGCAGCTCTAACACATGAAGCAGTGACTTCTATACAACCAGAGGAGTCGCCCCCTAGTGGTCAGCAGAGAGAATGCAGCTTTAACACATGAAGCATAGACTTCTATACAACCAGAGGAGTCGCCCCCTGGTGGTCAGGAGAGAGAATGCAGCTCTAACACATGAAGCAGTGACTTCTATACAACCAGAGGAGTCGCCTCCTGGAGTCTTACTGCAAGGTGTGAATGCTGGGATGCTCCCTGCAGGCGTCCACCAAAGCCAGGGCGGCGTTGTCCCCGATGTTGTTGTAGGCCACGTTGAGCTCCAGGAGCCCCGAGTGCTGCTGGAGCCTCCCGGCCAGCTGCAGGGCCCCCCGGTCCCCCAGACCCGTGTGCATCAGCGACAGGTGCGTCAGGGATCGGTTCTCCGGCAAAGCCTCCAGCAGGGTGCAGGCTCCCACCTCCAGCAGAGGGTTGTCACACAGTCTGGAGGAGCACATTGGAGCAATGAGGCCGAGAACAGACCAACCAGAGAGACTGTGGTGGACTGGACTCTGTGTAGTGGGAACACTGGGCCTCAAGCAGGAGAACCTTCACTCGTACGAGGGAGGGATTTTAGTTTATTTAATCTCTATTTTATAATCACGTGAAAACGTCTTGATTCATTCCAGTTCATCACCAACACAACATTTTACTAGATTACATGTGAACGCCTCACAAGCCCATTGTGTTGACTGTTGGTATAAAGAGGAATGTTAACTCTGCTGCCATCTAGTGGCTGTTCACACACACACTGCAGTGAAGGTCTGCTGTGGTTGATTAGTTGCTGATGTTAATGTCCAACAAGAGATTTGGCGCAACTGGTGGATTCTGTAAGTCGTAAGCTTTACAGAAAGGTGCGCTAATCACTGCGCGTGTAGCATCAAGCTAGCACGATGAAAATTCATAATTTCCATAACTTCAGGAGCTCTCTCAGAGTTGTTTTTTAAGACATCTTGTTTATACTTCATGGTAATATTTATGGTTGAATTGTGTTTCATGCTCTTGTAACTACAGGCGGCGCCGTCGGCAAACAGGATCAAATGGACAAAGGAAGGAGAACTCCAGGAGGAGAATTCTGCCCTCGTTTGAGGAGGACGTGTGGAAAGGTCTCGACTCCAGACATGAAAACATTGAACTCCCCCTGAAGAGGGGAAGTTAAAGACGTGGATAAAAGGTGTGGTCTTACTGTAGAGATCTGATCGAGCTCATGGGGTCGAGCAGCAGATCTCTCAGGAAGAAGCAGGACTCAGGACCCAGGCTGTTAAACTGCAGACTGAGGACAACAGAGACAGGCAGATGCAACAATCACTACACAACACACGCACACAACACATGCTAGACGAGCAAGGGAGTCACCCCAAGTCAAGAAAAATGCATTTAAATCCTGGACATGGTCATGTTCTGGACTCAAAACTCTAAAACATACAACCTTCATGATCGTAGGATTTCTTGCAGGCGTGTTATACCTCAACTTTGCTGTGGTTCAACAAACACTGGAACTTCTCTTAGTAGGACAACATGTACAATGCACATACAAAAACAACAACACACATTTCCTTTGTTGCTCAGTGCAAATCAGAACAGAAGGGTATCGGATTGAGTCTCACTTGAGGTTATGCGTGTGCCTGAAGGCCGGCCACAGCATGTGCAGCATGTCGCGGGTCAGGAGGCAGGAGGACAGGTTCATCTCCTCCAGGTGATAACTGCAGGAAGAGACCTCCATCAGCCATAAAGTACCGGACTCTCCACGCTGAACCTGTACCAGCACACTCAGGCTCTACCTCGCAGGTGTGCACGAGAACACAGAGCTCAGAACGAAGCACTTGAGAGGCGTCATCCGGATGTTGGTGAGTTTAATGGTTCTGATGGAGGTCAGAACCTCGGCGGTCACTCTGGGGTTCTGGATCTCGTACAGCAGGACGAGCAGGTCCATCAGCTCCTCTGGCGTCCGTGGCTTGCTGAGCTCTAGAGTTAAAAGAAGAAGTATTGCCAAAAAAAGGTATTTAAGATGTTTAGAGTTGACCCGTAACGGACCTCTGGACTTACCAGTGAAGAGTTCCTCGCAGGAACTTAATTCAAGTTCTTCAAACATGAAAAACTAAGTGTGCAGTAAAACCAGGACTGAGGAGAACACACGTTACCTCTGACGAGGTGGTTCCTCAGGGCCTGTGTGATCTGGGACACGGTGGTGCTCTGAATGCTGCAGCCGAGTTGCTGCAGGACAACTCGGTTCCCGTACTGCAACAGCCCGCCCATGAAGATGGGGTAGAGTTCGAAAGGCTGGGCCATGCAGCGCTGCTTCGGGTGCGGGCCGTGGACTCCCAGCAGGCTTTGCTCCACCTGGTCCAGGACGTCCTCGTTGTAGATGTCCTCGGTGCGGAACATCTCCGCCGCCATGGTTCTGGCAATGCTGCCTTTGCTGCGACTGTTGATTTTCTCATAGAGGTTCCGGAAAAGCTTCAGGATGTCGAACACGAGGAAGAACCGCAGGGGGGTGAACTTTGAGACGATGTTGACGACGGTGTTGACGTCTTCGCCCCATCCCTGCCCGATGACCTCGGACACCTGACCGGTCAGCTTCTCCAAAGCCGACTTGTTCTCCCCGAGCACCACGTAGAGCGCCGCCAGGTACTCCTGCATGGCCGGGACGGCAAACACGTATCGCTGCTCGTCCTGCTCGCCCTGCTCGCCGGGCGAGCGCGCGCCCCTTTCGACGCTGGGAGCCAAGAAGAAGTCGAGCACGTCGGTCCGGAACACGGCCAGCTGCCGGAGCTCCTCGTCCGTCTTGGTCTTGCCTCCGATCCACTGCTCCAGCTCCTTCTCCGAAAACGAGGTGCGCTTGTTGGTCACGCCGTCGAATGCGAGCTTCCCGACCGTGCGCACCACGTTCAGCATCAGGGAGCTGTGGTGCTTCTCGAAGGGCAAGTTGGTTTTCGCGCCGAGCACCTCGCCCCCAAAGTTCAGCCGGAGGAAGCTGGTGTAGATGCCGGTCAGCGTGCGGATGGGCGCCTTGGCGTCGGTGAAATGGAGGAAGTGCAAGGTGGCGCACGTGAGCCAGCAGTAAGACGGGAGGAAGCAGGCGGCGGCCAGCTGGCTCTCCCTCTGCAGGTTGAGGTACAGCAGCTCGATGAGGGCGTGGGCTTCCTGGCTCCGGGCCGCCTCCCCGCTCTGCTGCAGCAGGCGGCTGTTGAAGTAGGCCCGCTGGCGGTCCGGGTCGTTGAAGCCACAGATCTGAGCAAAGCGACTCACGTACTTCTCGGGGATCCGGTCCAAGGCGGACAGCCTGGTGGTGACCAGGATGCTGGCCTGAGGAACACAGCAGCCACCGGACGTTAACATCGAGATCACACATGAAGAAAAAAACAAAGAGTCAATAAATACATCTTTTACAAACTCCAAAGTGTGTTTTGCCAAAGTTACCTTCAGTCCAAGCCCCAAGATTTTTCCGATATTACACCGAAACATTAAAAAGGGATCGCTCACTGGAAAACATTAATGCTGATCTCCTGATCGCATATTTCTTATTGAATATCATCCGATGACGATGACAAGTAAAACTTTGTCACACTATGAAGGTTGAAGCCGACCGAGTTTAGAGAAACAGTGATGGTGGACTGTCCCTTACCTCGGGCAGAAGGTATTTCCTCAACAGGTTGACCACCACCACACCTGGATGCGCCGCCTCATTCGGATCACTGCAAAGCTCCGTGCCTCCGATTCTGAAATCCAGATTCATCTTCTCCATCCCGTTGAAGACGAAGAGCACATCCTTGGCTTGGTTTCCCTCCCCGCTCAACAAGGGGTGTTTTCTCAGGTGGAGGTACTTCCTGCCCACTAGGTCCCTTAAGGAAGCCACCCTGCGAGGGAAGAAACTCATCACTCAGTGCAGTTTGTAACAAACGGTCCCAACAGCAGTGTGATGCAGGTAATGTGGTCGGGTGATAGCTCCAGTCTGTTCCTTGGGTCAGGTTGGTTGGGAGGGTAGGTAAGCAGGTGGGGTAGGGAGTCAGCATAGGTAGTTAGGTCGGTCCGATCCGATCCATAGATAGACCTGCTGGTTGGTCAGTCGGCCTGTCGGTTGATTGGTGGGTAGAGAGGTAAGTCCTGTTGATTGGCTCTAATTCCGAGGAAAGTGACGACTCAACCATGGTTCCAAACGCAATATATGAAATAAACGTGACATTAGACAACGATGAAAAATGTCCCTGAGTAAGAGAAGATCATCTCACTTTGACAGTTGGGCGAGGTCCTCACAAGAAAAAGGGACCAGCAACTTGAAGTGGGTCAGGGTTCTGCCAGTGCACCAATCCAGCACCAGCTTCCGGACCACTGTGCTCTTCCCCGTGCCCACGGCGCCGTACAGCAGCACGTTGAGCCCCCGGCCCTCACAGCAGGCGCCGGTGGGCTCAAACAGCTGCTCCACGGTGACGGGGAGGCTGGAGGGCGTCTGGAGGGGGGAGCCGAGCACTCCAGCCCTGTCCTCGGCCTCTCTTTCCAGGATCAGTGGGTCCACGTGCATGGTCTCTGGGCTGAAGTAACCCCCAAACTGTTTCTCCTCCTGAGGAAGGTGGCTGAACCACAGGAGGACCTTCTGCTTGTGGACCTCTAAAGGGTCTGCTGCAAGAGACAAAGAAAAGGAGGTAGCACTTTTTTCTAGAATTTGTCACAGTGCTGCAATCGACTTTACACCAGGGGGGTGTCGAACTCATGTTAGTGAAGGGGTGCTGCCAATGGGGTGCTGCCACATGCTGCCAGTTTTGACCTCAAGTGGGCCGGACCAGTAAAATCACAGCATGATAACGCATACATAATGCAAATATTTCTCTATGTTTAAATCCTTGGTGAAGGTTTTTGGATGATAAACCCTCTTTTAAAAAGGTCTTTCTACAATAAACCAGAAACAATAAAGACCAAAAATGTAGACTCCTCTGCAGATTCCCTCGCTTTATGACGCCACTTCCATGACATGACCCATTTTTAACGGCCTGCAACGGCCTTGTGACTGTGGATCACTGGTTAGCATGCCCGTCTATCAATGAGAAGATTGGTGGTTTGAAGAAAACATGCTTTTCAATCCTGCTGGCGATTTGGGATTTGTATGTCGTAAACAGCAGCAGAGCTTGAAACTGAGTCGTGCACCTGGTCCTGAGGTGGTGCAGGTGGTGGAGCAGAAGCTCCGGCAGTGATAGCCAGAGGCTGCGTACAGAGAAACCTCCACCCTCCTCTTCCTCCGCCATGCTCGGAGCAGCTGACTCAGCGGTCTGCGGACAACAACACATCAGGTCGGAGACGAAAATTCACAGAGATGAGCTAGAAAGGTCACTTCATTGCCAACAAGTCAACCGTCCACATTCCTCTCAACGAGGCTCACTCAGACTGATCCCAGATCAGTCTGACATGGAACTGCCATTTGTTGTTAAGCCGTTTGCAGGTTACAGCAGGTTAACGACACGCCTTCAAAGCATTGACCTTTTCTACAAGCACGCACTACTAAGACGTGTCCAACGCTGCTCTGAGGGAACGAACAGGAAGCTCCACATCAAAAGAAACAAGGAACAAATGATTGTATTTGTATGTTTACATTTCCTTTGATGACAATACAGTCGTGTTAAGGAAGTATAATAACTAGTCAGGAAGTTAAATATCATAATTCATCTCTCATATCTACTTTATATTAATGTGAAAACATCTGTACTTATTCTAGCTCATCACCAACACTACATTTTACTGGATTACACCTGAACGCATCATGAGAACATTATCATATATCTTTCATCATTCTGACGCACCATGCGGGTCATAACAACAGTTACTTCCCTCTTCACAGGCAACTACTTCCTTTGGTTCAGACAAGTCTGGTTTGGAAAAAGATGTTAATACAACACGCAACTGAAGAACATGACCTGTGACACAAAACCCTCCAGCTCGCTCCCAACACGCCAACACGTTGCTATTGATCACACCAACCTGTGCAGCGAGCTCATCGTCCTGCTGCCTCTTCTGGTCCCGTTCTGTAGAGACACAGACACAACGTGAGAGACGCCACCTAGTGGACATCTACTCTTCTCTTCAAGCGACAACCAGGACGTCCAGTCCTGGTCCTCTGTAGTCTCAGTGTAGTCCTGGTCCTCTATAGTCTCAGTGTAGTCCTGGTCCTCTGTAGTCTCAGTGTAGTCCTGGTCCTCTAGAGTCTCAGTGTAGTCCTGGTCCTCTAGAGTCTCAGTGTAGTCCTGGTCCTCTAGAGTCTCAGTGTAGTCCTGGTCCTCTGTAGTCTCAGTGTAGTCCTGGTCCTCTTTAGTCTCAGTGTAGTCCTGGTCCTCTGTAGTCTCAGTGTAGTCCTGGTCCTCTAGAGTCTCAGTGTAGTCCTGGTCCTCTAGAGTCTCAGTGTAGTCCTGGTCCTCTGTAGTCTCAGTGTAGTCCTGGTCCTCTATAGTCTCAGTCTAGTCCTGGTCCTCTATAGTCTCAGTGTAGTCCTGGTCCTCTATAGTCTCAGTCTAGTCCTGGTCCTCTATAGTCTCAGTGTAGTCCTGGTCCTCTATATAGTCACTACCTCTTTAGTCCATCGGGGGCACTAGAACCCACATGAAAGTTCCCTGTAGTCACTTTAACTAAACTATATAATTTGTGAACAAAACCATTTGGATTAAAAGTTACACTTCTTATTTGAGTGTTTTAATCTCGTACTAGCAATCGACGGAGAACAGGGTCAGTTTATGAATGATCGTGGTCAGTTTGTATTTAATGACACACACTGACCCATGAAGACGTTTTGTACACACAACATAATGATATTTATGGTCCAAACATGAAGAACTTTCAAAACCATTAATATTTAAAGCCATTACATGAGTTAAAGGAGCCAACAGGAAGTCAGAGGAGGATCTGGTTGAGCAACTTCCACAGAAATGAATGAACACCCTCTGGCACAATTTGACATGTTATGCTCCGACATGTTGGAGCAGCTCCAGTGACACCAGAAACATGAGTGAGTTGTTCATTTGTTTCAAATACTCTGACAGGGAACTTTACAGACTCTCAGGTTGGGTGTCCAACGCATCTGAGTTCATACCCATTAGATACTCATGCCCATTTGGATCTCAAGTGGGCCAGACCGGTAAAATACTGGATTCTTACTCGTTCTGACCAAATTTACATAACTTAAAACCATTTTATTTTATGACTTTAAACCAAATGTCCATGAGCAAACATTGTGTGAAATGTGTGTAAACAGTAAAAAGTGATAAAATGTAGTATTTAAACTAACAATGAGGATTCAAAGCATACAGTAAACCTTTAATGACACAAATGAATGAGAGACAATAGTTTGATTCAAAGGATAAACATTTATATAGATGCCTGTATGGATGCTGCTGATATTTTGAGATTTTTTTTCAATGACATTTCCAGGCCTTGAAATAACCATCGTATTCAGGTCCTTCTCTCTGGTATGCCGTTATAATTAAAACAGAACATAGCGTCCCCACAGCAGCAGGACATGACACACTCCTCCTGCAGACCGGTGCATAATAACGGGTGTAATAACAAATAAATGGAAACTCACAAGCGGTACCGGTCAGATCGGTCCCTGAACGTCTCCCCGTGCCCGCAGAGGCTGATACCTAATCATGGACCATAAATAAAAGCACGCAGCAACACGTGTCCTCGTCCTGGTCTCCCATTGGTCGACGTGTCCCGGACGCCGCCGTTATCTTATTTACTTTATGATCTCGCTCTTCTCCTTCTTCTCTCCGTCAGTCCTGTGACCGCAGAGCTTCAGCGCGCGGCTTCAACTTCCGCCTTCCGAGTGTGAAATTCAGAGGAAAAATACCCGGATCTGGCCGCGGGCCCACGGCGCATGCGCACTCAGTGATTCCCTTTAACTCCGCCTCTCTGCCCTCGTTCTCGCTCAGCTCTGGATTCAGCCGTTACTGTGTTTTTACATTATTAATATTATTATTATTATTATTTTAGGACCTTATTGTTTAAATCAGGGCTGTTCACGTGATCATATTGGGACGTTTATTTAACTTTTTTTTTGTTTTAATCCGCTGAGTTACAGACGTCTTGTTTTTATGCGTCACGTGACAGACCCGGAAGTTGTAATTCCTCCGTTTGGCCACTAGAAAGAATTTCCTTCAAAATAAACTTGTTAAAACAGAACTCTCATGAATTGTTTTCTTTATTTGAGAGCTTTAAATTAACTCTCTTGGAATGTTTGCATTTCACTCATTTTAGTAATTTTGTTTATCTTTTTGTATTTAGTTTTCTTTTATTTATTATACCTTACATGTGTGATTACTAATTTGTTAATCCTGTTGATCTGTCCACACTGCTGCTGCTCTCCTGGATCAATATAGAATTATATTATCTTATTTCTTTAATTGTTGTGTTTCATTTGAATTTGATCTTTCTTAACTTGTGTTATGAATATTAATAAGTTTTCTTAGAGCTCTTTGACTGTGACACAGGAAACTACTTTACACTACTTTACCCTGCTGCTGGACGAGAAGATACCTGTGGAGGTGGATGCTGCTACCTGCTGTAAAACAGCACCACCATGGCTCTGTTACAACAATTATATTTCATTTAATTACATTACATTGTATATATTTATTTTATTTATTTAGTATTCCTGATTTTATTTATTATTGTTATTTATATTCATGATGTATTATATATGTGTTCGTTATTCATTTTATTTATCTATTTCACTTTCTTGTTTATGCCCCAAAATGTTGTGAGAGCACCATCATCTGGATTTTCAGAGTAAAACATTTAATGAACACATCAATTTGTTAATCCCAAAAAGAATTCTTGAACCAGAGTTAACAAACAAATAATAAAAAATCCTAGAATAAAAACCTTTATGAACAATAGAAAAACCTTTATTAAGTGTAAAGTAATAATACTAACACCAGTGCGAAATAGAACACAATAACAACAAGAGTAGGTACATCATTTAGATTTGTATTTACAGCAAAAATACATATAAAATAAAAATAACATACAAATAACATAGGACAAGAAATAGACAGAAAAACGTAAATAAATAATATAAGAAAGACAAAAAGGTGAAT
Organism: Clinocottus analis; assembly: GCF_023055335.1. Taxonomy (NCBI): domain Eukaryota; kingdom Metazoa; phylum Chordata; class Actinopteri; order Perciformes; family Cottidae; genus Clinocottus; species Clinocottus analis. The sequence continues at coordinate 863,028 of NW_027175931.1, read as the reverse complement.
CTGAAGCTCAAGTCCTGGTTGTGTAATTACAGACATATATCACAGACAATACTTTCTGATGGTTTTATTGTGAGACTAGAGTGTAATAGTTTTATATACAGTTAAATGAGTCGTAATAAAAACACACAAACAGGCATTTGGCTTGTAACTTACAGTATGGATGCAGAAGTTTCTGTGTTTACATCGTTGGGCTTTTTGCAGCAGCCGCTGTGTCTTCCGCAGTGCGCATGCGCCGCCGACGGCACGCGAGTGACAACCGCGGAGATTACCGCTACGTCACAGGCGGAGCGGCCGCTGATTGGCGAGCGCGATACAGCCTAATCCCACCGCCGAGGAGCAGCTGAGAGAGCAGTGGTGTCGCGCGCGTTCAACCATGTTGGATATTTATTTATAAAACTAAAATAGTTTCGCAGCGTCAGGTGGCGACGGAAGCGACGCCGCCGGGACCGAAAAGTAGAGCTCCTGAAGCGGGGCCGGCAGCGGCGGCGGCGGCGGCGGAGGGATCTCAGGTTGACGCGGCTCCGTCCGGTCGCCGCGGATGACCGAGGCCCGGGCCCGCGCGCTTGTTGTGGTCTGGGCTCGGATACGACTCCCTTGAGACCCGGATCAGAGGCGCTAATCACGGCTAGGAGATTACCCTGGCCTGCACCACCGGGAGCAGGGGGAGGAGGAAGAGGAAGAGGAAGAGGAGGAGGAGGACAAGCGGGGAGGCAAAGTTAGAAGAGATGAAGGTGCCGCTCCTCACGTGACCCGCTTTGACTCACACCTTGAATCCAGACCGGCTCCAGCATGAGGGACCTCTAGGGGTTTGTTGTTGTTTGTGTTTATTAAAGGGGAGGGGTGGGGGGTGGAGGGGTGCAGGTTGTGTTCTTCTTCTGTGGTCCGTGCTCCTGTGCATGCGGGACACTAGTTGAGAGGAAGTGGGTCAGGGCTGCAGATCTGCTTCCTATAAGTTCTCCCTCCTCCTCCTCCTCCTCCTCATCACTTCTCAGTGGATGGCTCTTTGCAGCGCGTCGAAATGATGGCCGCGTACACCGGAGGCTCCTCCGCGGTGGCCGCGCATCACCCGCACCACCACCACCCACACCAGCAGCACCTCCCGCCTCTCCCCCCCCACGTGCACCACCAGCAGCACCACCACAGCGGCCTGCACGCGGGGCAGCAGCACCTGCAGCACGGCGCCGCCGCGGTGATGCTCAACAACCCCGGGCAGCAGCCGTACTTCCCGTCCCCGGCACCGGGGCAAGCCCCCGGGCCGGCGGCCGCCGCAGCCCCGGCCAAAGCGCACCACCACCGGCAGCAGCAGCAGCACCTGCAGCCGCAGCTGGACATCGAGCTGGACCGGCCCATCGGCTACGGGGCGTTCGGGGTCGTCTGGTGAGTGCATGCACACCTGTGGCACTAACTACCTACATACCTACCTAACTACCTACCTACCGAACAACCTACCTAACTACCTAACTAATTATCCACCTACCTACCTACCTACTTACCTAACTACCTACCCAACTACCGAAGTTTTTACCTACCTACCTAACTACTCACCTACTTACCTACCTAACTACTTACCTACCTACCCACCTACTTACCTACTCACCTAACTACTCACCTACTTACCTACTCACCTACCTACTCACCTACCTAACTACTCACCTACCTAACTACTTACCTACTCACCTAACTACTCACCTACCTAACTACTTACCTACCAACCTAACTACTTACCTATCTAACGACTTACCTTCCTACCTACCTCCCTATAAAGTACATCATGCAGACGTGTAATAAGCTGTGGTTTGGATAATTAATCTCTCAATGAGCTCGTCATGGTTTGTCATCTCAATGAACATTACTCTGTTTTTAATACATGTTTAAATATGTATGTAAAATAAAAAGGTTATTTCTCAATATGGACCAATCAGAATGTGTCATTTAGAAATCAAGCAAACAGTTTTCTGAACATTTGTCTCCAGCCGTCTTCTTTGGTTCTGGTTCATCAAAAGAACCGAGAGCTGGACTCTGAACCACAAAGACCAGCAGCGTGTCGGTGAACCCGAGGCTCTTAGTCGCTGCCATCTGTCGGCCTGCGCTGATCCTCTTGGAAGCGGCTCGCTGCAGGTCGGGCTCAGCGGGCCGTCCTGCACTTTACTGGTTCTACTGGTTCCATAAGAAACGACCCAATGGGCCTTCGCCCAGTTTCACAAATCAATGTATTTATTTAAAGGGTCGAACAGAAGCATTCTGAATATCCACCGCGTGAACTACTTAATAACATTATATCATTGAAGTGAGTTAGATTCATTCGCCCGAGATGGACCGGAGAGGAGGCGGGGCTTAACTCCATAGATGAAGGGAGGCGGGGCTTGACTCCATCAGTTATGGAAGAACGTCTCAGTCCAGGGTCTTGCATGACGGTTTGTGTGCGTTCTTGTTTGGTGGTGAAGACCTCTGACCTGTGTCCTGTGTCCTGTGTCCTGTGTCCTCTGTCCTCTGTCCTCTGACCTGTGTCCTGTGTCCTGTGTCCTCTGTCCTCTGACCTCTGTCCTCTGTCCTCTCCACCGTGCAGGTCAGTGACGGACCCCCGAGACGGAAAGAGAGTCGCCCTCAAAAAGATGCCCAATGTCTTCCAAAACCTGGTGTCTTGCAAGAGGGTGTTTCGGGAGCTGAAGATGCTGTGCTTCTTCAAACATGAAAACGTGAGGACACGTCTGTCTGTCTGTCTGTCTGTCTGTCTGTCTGTCTGTCTGTCTGTCTGTCTGTCTGTCTGCATCAACCTGTGAAGACAGACCTTGTCTTTACCTCCGTCCTCAGGTCCTCTCTGCTCTGGACATACTACAACCTCCTCACATCGACTACTTTGAAGAAATGTATCCTTTGACTCTGGATGTCTTTTCCTGTCTTAGATAGACTTCTATACAACCAGAGGAGTCGCCTTCTGGTGGTCAGGAGAGAGAATGCAGCTTTAACACATGAAGCATAGACTTCTCTACAACCAGAGGAGTCGCCCCCTGGTGGTCAAGAGAGGGAATGCAGCTCTAACACATGAAGCATAGACTTCTATACAACCAGGTTGTCTCCTGGTTCAACACTAATTCAAAAGAGCATATCAGTCTTCCCTCCTTAACGTTCCCGGTCAGCTATGTGGTGACTGAACTGATGCAAAGTGACCTCCATAAGATCATCGTATCGCCTCAGCCTCTGAGCTCAGACCACGCCAAAGTTTTCCTCTACCAGATTCTACGAGGTGAGGCCCTTCTGTGTCCGTCACGGTCTCCCAAAGAGTCTCGAGGAACCGGATTGTAACGTTCCCGTTGTCTCTCCTCCACCAGGACTGAAATACCTTCATTCTGCTGGCATTCTCCACCGAGACATCAAGCCTGGAAATCTGCTGGTCAACAGCAACTGTGTGCTCAAGGTGCGTCGCCGCCCTGCTGGGCAGGACAGGAAGACGTGTCGCTAGCGGGACAAAAACTGGGCCCAGCATGTGTTTGGGTTAAAGAATCGGTCAAATTCTGTGTTCACGTTCACTTAATAGACCTGCTGGTAGTCTGATAAAGGGGCGTGTCTTGTCTGAAAAAATGACCGTGGTTAGTCTGACGAAGGGGCGTGTCTAGTCTTAAAAATGGGAGGGGCTGGACTCATGAATGGGAGGGGCTGTTCTCCAAGATAGCCGTGGATAGTGTCATAAAGGGGCGTGGCTGTTCTCCTAAATGGGAGGTGCCGGTCTCCAAGATGGCCGCTCTACGAGAAACGGTTCAGCATCTTTGAAACGCCACCGACGGGTAACGTGTGTTTGTTTGTGTCTTAATGTTGCAGACTCTCGTGGTTGTTGTTGCTGATGTTATCGTTTCCTGAGAGCATGCACTGACTCGTGAACTCTTCCAGATCTGCGACTTCGGCCTGGCCCGGGTGGAGGAGTCGGACGAGTCTCGGCACATGACTCAGGAAGTGGTGACGCAGTACTACAGAGCTCCAGAGATCCTCATGGGGAGCCGCCATTACTCCAACTCCATCGACATCTGGTCCGTGGGCTGCATCTTCGCCGAGCTGCTGGGGAGACGCATCCTCTTCCAGGCCCAGAGTCCCATCCAGCAGGTAGACCGGGACTTCATTCATTTAGTACATCTTTATGGTCAAACAGACCATAAAGCGGGGCATGTTCATAGAACTGGGGTTACGGTACCGTAACCTCTCCTCTCTGCAGCTGGATCTGATCACGGACTTGTTGGGGACTCCCTCCATGGAGGCCATGAGGACGGCGTGTGAAGGCGCTCGTGCTCACGTCCTCAGAGGACCTCACAAACAGGTGAGCCGAGAGCCGCCGCACCTGTTCCACCTGTCACACCTGTAATAAACCTATGATGTTGTGACCTGTGTGTTCCTGTGTGTTCCTGTGTGTTTGTGCGTGTCCGTGTGCAGCCGTCGCTTCCCGTACTGTACTCGCTGTCCGGCCAGGCCACCCATGAGGCGGTGCACCTGCTCTGCAGGATGCTGGTGCTCGACCCGGTGAGTCATCCTGTCCGTCAAACATTCCTATGAACGACCCGCCCCGTGAGTCAGAGTTATTATGGGCTGTAAGCGAGGCGTTCCCGTCACGAGGAGGATTAAGATGAGATTTATTTATTTATGAAGATTACGACGGAAGCACAGCCAAAAAACACCAGAACACAAACATATATGAACAATAGAATAACAATAACTACAGTAAAATGTGAGCTGGCGTTCTTCAGCTAGCTGCTGCTCGCCGGCTAGCTGCCGCTCTTCCGCCAGCTGCTGCTTGCTAGCTGCTGCTCGCTAGCTGCTGCTCGCTAGCTGCTGCTCGCTAGCTGCCACTCATTTGCTAGCTGGCGGACTAGAAGGGGATTTGGAAATATTTCATGTGAATTTTGTACTGTATGTCTCTGAATTTAGAATCGGATAAATCCACAAATTAGCCGCACCGGTATTTTAAGCCGCACGGGTCCAAATGTTCTGGTATTTTAAGGCAGAACTGGTCGGTCTAGAGCAAGGGAGATACACAGGGATGACCTGAGTAGCATGGAGTGTGTCATAGGAGCATTGTGAAGGAGAGTGATCTGGTGTCTCCGCAGGCCAAGAGGATCTCTGCGCGGGACGTCCTGGCCCACCCGTACCTGGACGAGGGCCGGCTGCGCTACCACACCTGCATGTGCAACTGCTGCTTCACCACGGCGACCGGCCGCGTTTACACCAGCGACTTCGAGCCCGTCACCGACCCCAAGTTCGACGACGGCTTTGAGAAGAACCTGAGCTCCGTGAGGCAGGTCAAAGGTCAGCGCGGCGACAATATCATCTAAATACATGTTTTATTAACGTTCATGTGACGGCTCGGCACAAAGAGAGGAAATCCAAGAAATGAACATAATTCTTTTGTGTCAACAAGTGTACGAATCCTGCATCTACTTCCTGTTTTCTACTTCCTGTCTCCTCCTTCCGGTGTCCTCAGAGATCCTCCATCAGTTCATCCTGGAGCAGCAGAAAGGGAGTCGAGTGCCGCTCTGCATCAACCCTCAGTCAGCTGCTTTCAAGAGCTTCATCAGGTGGGCGGCTCGTCATTCATTTATTCATAATGCAGAATGAATGACTTAATGATGCAGATCAGTAAAAAGTCTGAATTTATTCTCCGTCCCGTCTGTCAACGAGATGACGAGCAGACGACTTTTAAAACGCTGGTTTTCTGAATGGAGTCTGGCGCTATGCTATGCTATGCTAACGTTGTAGCTGCTCTAGCGACACTCAACACGACCTCTCTGTCCACAGCTCCACCGTGGCTCAGCCCTCTGAGATGCCTCCGTCTCCGCTGGCGTGGGAGTAACCTCCTCTTCCTCCTCCTCTTCCTCTTCTTCCTCCTCCGACTGACGAGCTGCTGAACCGGGAACAAGAAGGAGCGTCTGTCGCGTCCGGACGTCTGTCGCCATCGTAGCGTTTCACTGGAGCAGGACTCACAGGTCTGCAACAGGACTGTTGCATTATGGGTCCTCTTGTTACTGTTATTATGATGTGAACGCTCCGTAGACCAAATCCGAATGAGTCATCTGGTCGTTGCAGGTAGATGAGATCTTAGCCGTTATTGTACATTTGTTTTGCTATATATACATTTATTAATATATCAATATACATTTAAAAAAGATGTCTATTTTAACATTTTCCCGCTCGATCCGGCTCCCCGCGTTGAACACGGTGATACTAAAAATAATTATTCATAAAGAAGAGTTCGGCCGGCTCGCATCCCGTGTTCGGGCCAAAGTTTGTACTTTTTGTTAATTAATTAATTTGCCAAAGATCAGGATGTGTAAAGGACTCTGTCGCCCCCTGCTGGCGCTCGTGAGCACAGCGTTTAATATTTAATATTCAGCCAGACAACGGTCCGTGTGGACGGATTATTATTTTTAAAACAGAGAGAAGAATATATACGTTTATATACGTTAAAAGACGATTTAAAAAGAAGATGATTGAATAGATTTTCTGCTGGTTTCAGCTCTTCTGCCCCCTGGTGGTCAAAGTAGAGAACTTCAGCTTTAAACAGTTATTAAGGTTCCTTCATGTTCACATGTTAATGTGATGAACTGAGTCGACACGAGGCCCCTCACGACCTGTTTGTGAATGATGTTCCTCATTAATATTAACTTTCCCTGAAGAGTTATGAATCTGATCGGTGATCACAGATTAATTTAAGTTTCAATGTTTTTGTTTCCAAACGTGAACACGTGTTTTAAATTCAGGTTTTATTTTGATTTACCTGAAAGAGAAAAAACTCTGAGGGGGAGGGGCCACGTTCAAGGAGGGGGAGGGGCCACAATCAAAGAGGGGGAGGGGCTATGCTCCAAGAGGGGGAGGGGCCATAAGGGAACAAACTCAACATTAATTAGATTAAAATCGCAGATTAATGCAAAATAACCCCACGTTCAGAAGAGAGTTCAATAGTTTAATATATTTTTAGAGGTGTTTTCTATTTGTGTTGTGTACTCTCTCTCCCCCTCAGCGTGTACATATATATATATATATATATATATATATATATATATATATATATATATATATATATATATATATATATATATATATATATAAACACGTCGTATTGTTGTTTCTAAACGGCCCTGAAGTTCCTTTTTTATTTTTAAAAATGCAACAACTTGCATACAAATTGTGTAAATATATACTTTGTGTATTTGTACCCTGCGAGCCTCGTGAACCTCCGTCATGTGTTAGTTATTGGTGGTGATGATGATGATGATGAAGAGTCATCCAGCAGCACCGTGTGGATCAGAACCGGTCCACCGTGTTGGCCTCTACCTCCGGATCATCAATCAATAACTTTTGGCTTTTTCTTTACCTCCATCTTCTTCCTTAAATTACAACAAAAACAAACACTTGAATGACCATTTAAAGCTTTTATACTGAAAATTCTGTCACTTCCTGCCTGCTGACCCCGCCCACAACAAACACTTGACATCATTAAATGCTTGTTATGATTATTAATATTGATATTCACATGGATAGCCAAGGTTTCCTGACTGTTAGTCCACGCCGTCTCTCTTTTAAGAAGTCTGAACTATTATATTTATTCTCACATTGAAGCGTCGTGTGTGACGCATTGCATTGTGGGATACGTCCGCTGATTGGATCCTGTAATATTTTATTTTTGGGGTTTCATACTGAGATTCAAGAAGTACTAAAATATATAAAATGTTCTCGTTAAAGTTCAGTAGCATCTCGTCCAATCAGGATCCAGTATTACGTTCACTCGTCCAATCAGAACCTCTGATTTTGATTGAGCTTCAATTTGAAACCCTGACTCAGTTTTCTGATTAACTTTAAGTTTAAATATTTTAATTACCTGATATTTTGTGACGCTGTTTGTCAATAATAATAGTATTAATAATAGTAGTAATAATTATAGTAGTCATGTAACTAATAAATGACACTGGGACCCAGGAGATGGTTTCTGTTAAGTATTTTCTTAATTATTAAGTTCATAATAAACAGCTCTAGTTTTTAGCGCCTGCTTCACTTATTTAGTTCATTAAATTAGAATAATATTCTAATTTATTAAGTTGTGTTTCTTCGTTTGCTGTGATTCTTCATTTTAATGGTTTTATAAATATTATTAAACGTTAAAGGAGAAACTTCTCCACTGAACTTATTTATTACCCGACGAGGCTCCACATCTTTTCTTTTCTTTCATCTTTTAGTTTTAATCAGGTTAAAGTTGAAATCAAAGGCCCGTAATCCTCCCAGTTTATTGATCGTATGAATTATGAACTATTGGGTCTTTTTCTCAGGAATGAACTCTGACCCGTATGAACTGTAGATAATATTGTTTTCTTTGTGTTGTGACATGATTCTCATTTTAAATATTAATAACTAACCACTCAAACAGCGACTGGGTTCCTCTGAGCTGCTGTCATATACAATGTTTGTATATTTGATGTTTTAATCAGATGCATTGTAGTTTGAATAAAACCTGCAGTATATATATCTATATAAATATGAATATATAGACGTATGTATGGAGCTGCTCTGTAAATCAGAATAATGACGAACATTATTAAATATGACGTTTGAAGAAGCTTGTTGTTTGTTTTATGTGTATTTGTGTTTTTACTCAGGAAGAAGTTTTTATGAGTTAATTATTAGTTTGAAGTTGATTTTCTGATTAAAATCCACATGTTATGGTTTAATAACCTTATCTTAGTAAATACTTTATAATAAGTAGTTTCACATCCAACATTACTTTTATTATAACTAAACCAATCAATAAAATATATATTATTACACTTTGATTACTTTATTTCTACTTTATACGTGCACATTTAAAATCTGTTTATTTATTTACGTCCTATCTGGGCTTTCCAAAAATAATATTTCATATTTTTATCATGCACATAATATCTCACATATTATGTTTTTCTCCAATTAAAATGTATAATTGTGTTATTTTGCTGCCTGGAGCTCTTTTTTATTTTTTTTATTTGTACAATAATGTTTATATGAAGGTTAAAATGTAATATAAATGAATGTTATATATGTTTATAATTATAATAATAATGGAATTCATATGAATATTTCACTCTAATGGCAACGCCTTCGTTTGGCGTTTTATTTTGGAGGGGTTGACCGGAAGCGTGCTTTGCGTCCCCGCCCGCCAGCTTCACGGCGCTGTTCCCCTCGAGCTGCCACGTCGAGCTCCGCGAGGAACGTCGGCTTTTTAAAAACAACTTACTGCACTTTCCGCCATCACCGAGCCCCGACGTCCCGGAGGGAAACCCCGTAGCAGCGGGGAGCCGGCCACCGCGCGCCCGTAAGAGAGCGTCCGCCGCCGGACTTTAGTTTGTGGATCCGTCAGCAGAATGTAGTAACTTAAGCAACGTCAGCCAACTGTTTCTACGTTACGTTACGTTACGTCACGCCCATCGACGTGACGTCTCTTGTTTATGTTGTTTTTACTCGGAAGTTTCCTGTTTATTGTCAACAGTGTCGTTATAGTGACCTCTCGGTCACGTGCTCTCAGTTTAAAACACCGTGCGTGAGTTTATTACGCGTCGGGATTCATAAAAGTCACGGTGACGTCACAGGTGACGGTGTCATGCTCGGGTTCGTCCCCGTGTTCTTTCGAGTCCTCTTGAGGACGTGACGTCACTGGTTTTGTTTAGGTACAGGTGATAAAACTGGATTTTGGCAAAATATTTCTGTCTCTCTCTCTCTCTCTCTCTCTCTCTCTCTCTCTCTCTCTCTCTCTCTCTCTATATATATATATATATATATATATATATATATATATATATATGTGTGTGTGTGTGTATATGTCCCATGTGGTCCTGACTCTGTCCCCCTGGTGCAGGTTCCTGTGAGCAGCAGCAGCAGCAGCAGCAGCAGCAGCAGCAGCAGCAGCAGCAGCAGCAGCAGCAGCAGCAGCAGCCGCCATCATGAGGCAGCTGAAGGGGAAACCCAAGAAGGAGACGTCCCGGGACAAGAAGGAGCGTAAGCAGACCATGCAGGAGGCCCGGCGGCAGGTGGCCACCATCGTGCTGCCCACGCTCGCCCTGCTGGTGCTGCTCATCGTGCTCTTCGTCTACGTGGCCACCCGGCCGGGCGAGGTGGAGTAGCCGTTAGCTAAACACACTGTGACACGGACTCCCACGGGGAACATGCGGCTTCACCCAAAGGATTGAAGAACCAAAGAACCGGTTCCTTCAGACGGATCCACAGAGAACCAAAGGACTCGGAGCACATAGGTGTTGAAACTATCGTTTGAAACTTTATTAAACTCTGCTGCTGCGTGAACAAAGATGGATTCCGTAGAAACATCCCCCCTGAATGTAGAGGAGGAATGTGTGAGCCTCTTCATCTCCGATGTGAATGTTTTGGCCCTTGTTTGTTCTCCGATAAGTTATTGTCGCTCCGGGTCGCTCGTGACAACGTGCCTTAACAGATTCTGTATTGTTGCAGCTCAATAAAATGTTTGTTTTTTTAAAGATCGTCACACTTGTCTTGAATCACGTTCCTTCAGTTTTGGGTCGAAAAATGTTGTTTTCTTCATTAAGGTAGTCCACAAATAAGCAAAGCCAAGTATCAGCTGATCAGAGCCAGGGGGCGGGACTTATGCTATTATGGTTAGTGGACTAATCCACCATTTTGTTTTTATGCAACCAGTGAACAGGAAGTGACCATATATGGAGTGACCCAAAGATGCCGTTCGTCTCTCTGACCTGTCAATGACCTTGTAGCCCCGCCCCTAAAGCGTCCGTGCTTGACGGTGCGTTTGACTCTAACAGACCATAATGTACTAAATGAACATCATGCTGTATAGAAGAAGACTAGAAACTAGAAGTAGAGTCACTTATATAGACTTCTATACAACCAGAGGACTCGCCCCCTGGTGGTCAGGAGAGAGAATGCAGCTTTAACACATGAAGCATCGACTTCTATACAACCATAGGAGTCGCCCCCTGGTGGTCAGGAGAGAAACTGTATATATATATATATATATATATATATATATATATATATATATATATATATATATATATTATACAAAGTAAGAACATCATTTAGAGTTAAGGGAAGAGAGGTAAGTGGGTAAGTGTGTGTGTATATATAGTGTGAGGTTAGGTAGTAATATGAGACACATTTCAAATACACTTAAATACTGAACATCTACACAAATATATATATATATATATGTATATATATATATAGAAAATTATATATATATGAATATTTTATTTATGAATAAAGCTGATTGATAAATTCTGATTCTGAAAATAGAAAGAGCTTGGTTTCTTTTTTGGATCAAAAATCCTTTTAAAATACTAAAATAATCTTTTCATTAAACAAAGTCAAGTCACTGAGAAGGACAAAGAATTGTTAATGAGAGCAGAAACCATCCTGATAGGCCTGCTGCTGTCTGGCGCATGCGCACCACGCGCCCCACCAAGCCCACCGAGTTTACTCCGCCACAACCGGAAGTAGGAACGGTGTTACTTCAAAATAAGACAAACAAGAACGACACCTAGGTAAAAAAAAACTATGTCGGTTGGTTGAGCAGAACATCTAAACTCGCGTTATGATGTGGGGTTATCGATATAAATAAATACATTTTAATGTATACGTCACATGTTTTATAAACACACGCAGAAAATGTACTTTTAATTGAAAAATTAGTTTTCTTTTCATTTTCTTTTTTCCAAGTGTATAATTGAGCTTCCGTATGTTTAAAAAAAATGTTTTAAAATGTTTTTGGGGTGAATTAATTCGACATAAATTCCTGGATGTGGTTCTCTCCCGTCACTCGGGCCAGCTTGACCCGTCGGCTCTCTCCGCCGCCTCCCGTCGCCTCCCCTGAAGAAGACTTCCGGTGGTGTGTCATGGCGGTGGCATGGTGAAGCCTACAGAAAGGGGAAAAAAAACACTCGCCCCCTTCCGTCCTCTCCCATCGAGTCGGGACAGATTTTCATTCATAAATAAGCCCGTCGGCTGCGGGACTCTCACCTCCGGATATCCAGCGGCTCGGCGTCGAGCCTCCCTCCCGCCATGGCGGCGCACAAACCCGTGGAGTGGGTCCAGGCCGTGATTACGAGATTTGATGAGCAGGTAAGATGGGTTGATTCAGTAGGATGGGTGTAGCGAGATGCTTCTCTTTGGGGGGGCGGCGGAGGGGGTAGCGGACCCGAGGCCCCTCCAGTCCGGGTAAAAGTTCCCCTCACGCACCAGACTCCCTTTAAAAAAGAGCCGATTTAAGGAACGCTGTTTTTCCTCCCCGGGATAGTTATTCTCCGGGATGGTTATTTTCCGGGATAGTTATTTTCCGGCTGAAACGCGATCCGTTTCTCGTCCCCAGCTGCAGAAACACTGATGAGGAGCCTCTTTTCCTTTGCGGGCTTGCGCCGTGTCGTGGGGGGAGGAGGGAGAGGGGGGGTCAATCTGTGTTTAACACAATAAATAACACGCACTACAACGCTACACGTTCGCGTGCATGCGCGTGCACCGCGTGTCATCTTTTAAAGTGCCCTTTAGAGGAGCGGTTAGTCTCGTGCCAGGCTAGGAAGCTAACGTTAGCAGGCCTAGCTCTGTAATGTAAACAAATAGCAGTGTGCTCAAGTGAAGGAAAGAAACCAGCTGAGGCTACCACAATAAAAGCTTTACAGGTGAGGCTACAACAATAAAAGCTTTACAGGTGAGGCTACCACAATAAAAGCTTTACAGGTGTGGCTACCACAATAAAAGCTTTACAGGTGAGGCTACCACAATAAAAGCTTTACAGGTGAGGCTACCACAATAAAAGCTTTACAGGTGAGGCTACCACAATAAAAGCTTTACAGGTGAGGCTACCACAATAAAAGCTTTACAGGTGAGGCTACCACAATGAAAGCTTTGAATACAGTTCACATGAGCAGGTATTTATATTTGCCGTGTCTGTAGGACTAGCTTAATTTGTCGTCACTATCGAGGCAAAGCAGGAGTTTGGTCACAGCGGCGGCCATCTTTTATTTTTGTGTATGTGTGTATTGTTGCCATTGTGACGTCGCGGGCTAGCTTGCAACGAGTGCCTTTTTTTGTTTGACTGTAGCACTAAAGCATGGTGGAGTTAGCTTGCTAGCTGGCTGGTAAGCTAGCACACAGTTGGTCAAGCTAGTGCTACATGCATTAAAAGAAAAATAAGGCACGTGGCTTAATTTCTTTTAACTCATGTAGCACTAAAGCATGGTGAAGTTAGCTAGCTGGCTGTCTGGCTAGCTAGCACACGGTTGGTCAAGCTAGTTAGCGCGCTGGCGTCACATGCTTCAGTGCTACACACGTTATAGAAAGATGCCCCTCCACGTGAACGGACAAGCCGACAGCTAGCTAGCTAGCTAACTAGCCGCCCGTCTCCAAAACACTCTGCTGGCCCCGCTGATGTGTGCAACAATCAACATTTTTCTACTCCTATTTATATTCTTGTAACTAGGAATGCTAACGTAGACACACACGCTACGTGTTTAATAGTTACAACTGGTAGATATCAGTCATCTTATCAAGAGTATATGTCTTTGTGTGTGTGTGTGCGTGTGTGTGTGTGTGTGTGTGTGTGTGTGTGTGTTGGGTGATTAAGTGTTTGCCATTTAAAAGTAATTTGGCTTTAAGTCTCCAGAAGTCTTTGCCTCTGGTGTTGGTGGATTACGGTTTGTGGGGTGTTAGCGGCTCAGCCTGGATTACCAGCGTTGGTTTAATGCGTTGCATCCGCGTCGTGGTCATCGCCGCCTGAGCGCCGGCCTTCCTTCCGCTCCAGCTTTCCTCAACCGACACGCTGGGTTTGTTTTAGTGATACTGAGATTGTTTCCTCTTGACGCGCTGAGCGTAATCCGGCGAGATTAAATAATCGCGGGGCAGATTGTTGCCTCCCGTCCACTTTCAGGTGTTATGGGAGGAAAGCGACAGGTGTTGTCGTCACAGCGAGCGACGGGAACGCTGGTTCCTTCTCATCTTATCAGGAAAAAATACTTCAATTATAAAAATGTGTCCACATTTCTGTATTCTTCTTGTACATAAACAAACTTTCTTTATTGAGTTTTAAACCTTTAAACTGAATTCTCAGCTCATCAATGACCTCATTGATTACCTCACTGACGTTACCTGATGTATGACGTCACTAACGATGATGTCATCCATCATCGTTCGTGACGTCGTTACGATAAACCAGCAGGTGGGCGCGACCGAACGTGTTTCACTTGTTGATGATAATAATAATGTTTCTGACGTGTTCAGTGAAAACATCAAACGGTGTGTCGGCTTCACCGCGAGCTGAACAGTGTTGTTGTTTGCGTCATCGTCCTCTTCCTCCTCTTCCTCCTCCGTGTCGTCCTGCAGCTTCCCATCAAAGTGGGACACCAGAACACTCACACCAAAGTCAGCACGGAGCACAACAAGGAATGTCTGATCAACATCTCCAAGTACAAGTTCTCCCTCGTCATCAGCGGCCTCACCACCATCCTCAAGAACGTCAACAACATGGTGAGCTCTGCCTCTCCCAGACGCCATCTTCTGGGTTGGATATGGGTCATGACATCATCTTCTGGGTTAGATATGAGTCATGACATCATCTTCTGGGTTAGATATGAGTCATGACATCATCTTCTGGGTTAGATATGAGTCATGACATCATCTTCTGGGTTAGATATGAGTCATGACGTCATCTTCTGGGTTAGATATGGGTCATGACATCATCTTCTGGGTTAGATATGAGTCATGACATCATCTTCTGGGTTAGATATGGTCGCGTTGGGGCGTCGACCCCAGAGGTTGTGGAGCTGGGCCTCCACAGCTTTACTGGTTCAAACTGGTCTTCATCTGTTACTTAATGATGAATCCTCACTTCTGAAGGATCATCCGAGTGTTTAGAGTCAGTGAGCCGATCCTCCAGATTATTATTATTATTATTATTATTATTATTCTTTATCCTCTTGAGGACATGATGATGACTTTTGTTGTGTTCTTCACCTGTAGCTGTGACATTTATACTTAAAGTGTATTTTTTTGCTTCGTCGTCATCTTTTCATATCTACACGACTGACATGTTTATGATCACTTTTATTTCTTTATTTAAATAAATAAATCGTGAATCCTGATGTTCTTCACAGCGGATATTCGGGGAAGCTTCTGAGAAGAACCTCTACCTCTCCCAGCTCATCATCCTGGACACTCTGGACAAATGCCTGGCCGGGGTGAGTAACTTGCCAGTTAGCGCGCTAGTTAGCTCACTGGTGAGCACGCTAGCCTGCAACTTTCACCACGACTTCATGCTACGTCAACATACAAACACCCAGGAAGTGAAAAGGGACGAGGACGGGCTGCTGAGAATAAGCGCCACAACGAGCCTTTCCTGCCTATTCTGCTAGCTTGCTAGTTAGCTCGCTAGCCTGCGACTTTCACCACAATTCCATGCTACGTAAACATACAAACACCTGCAGGAAGTGCTGGAAGTTAAACATCATGTGAAAACATCTGGATTCATTCTAGTTCCTCACCAACACTACATTTTACTAGATTGCACCTGAATGCACCATGAGACCTGACCATGTACCTTGGCCCAGTGCTCGTGTTCACTGGGCGGAGCCTGAACGCACCGTGAGACTGTCTCTGCGTCCTCAGCAATCCAAGGACTGCCTGCGTCTGGACGAGACGATGCTGGTGAAGCAGCTGCTGCCGGAGATCTGTCACTTCATCCACACGTACCGCGAAGGCCACCAGCACGCCGCCGAGCTGCGCGCCTCCGCCTCCGCCGTGCTCTTCTCTCTGAGCTGCAACAACTTCAACGCCGTCTTCAGCCGCATCTCCACCAGGTAAAGACCTCGTGGCCCCTTGGCCTCTTGACCTCTTGACCTCGTGACCTCATGGCCGGCCGTGAGAAGCGCCCCGCTGACCTCCCGTGTGTCCTCAGGCTGCAGGAGCTGACGGTTTGCTCCGAGGACAACGTGGACGTCCACGACATCGAGCTGATGCAGTACATCAACGTGGACTGCTGCAAGCTGAAGAGGCTGCTGCAAGGTGGGGGCGTGGGTCACGGGTCCTTTTAGACGGGGTTCCAGTCCCTTCTCGGGGGCTCGGGTCCCGTTTCACACCTGAAGAGATCTGACAGCTCTGTGCTCGTTTCTTCTCTTCCAGAAACCGTGCTGAAGTTCAGAGCGCTGAAGAAGCCGGCCCAGCTGGCCGTCATCAACAGTCTGGAGAAGGTAACTTCCTGGTTCTGTTCCTGAGCTTTTGGGTCGTGACCTTTTGACCTTCTGCTGCTGCAGAGCCTGACTCTTCGTCTGAAAGCTCGTTAATCACATCATGTGTTCCTCCACATAGTTCTGTCTTTTCCTGAGATTGGAAAGTATTTTAGTATTTCAGCTGTGTACATGTTGTACTTGTACATGTTGTACTTGTACCTTTTTAATGTACGTGTTGTACTTGTACCTTTTTAATGTACGTGTTGTACTTGTACCTTAATGTACGTGTTGTACTTGTACTCATGTTGTTGTCGCTCACAGGCGTTTTGGAACTGGGTGGAGAATTACCCCGACGAGTTCACCATGCTCTATCAGAGGCCTCAGGCCGATATGGCAGGTGAGATGGACACACACACACACACACTCACACTCACACTCTGCATCAACGATTACATCGTCCTTTAAGAATCCACAAACACCAAATACTCTCCTAAAGTTTCAGAAAGGCCTGAAAATCCTGCTGCCATTAACTGTGTGTGTGTTTGTTTGTGTCCGTTTGTGTGTGTGTGTGTGTGTGTTCGTCTTTGTTCAGAAGCTGCAGAGAAGTTGTTCGACCTGGTCGACAGCTTCGCAGAGAGCGCCAAGAGGAAGGCGGCCGTGTGGCCTCTGCAGATCATCCTCCTCATCCTCTGTCCTGAGATCACACACACCATCTCTAAAGACACCGTGGAGGACAGCAAGGCCAACAAGGTACACACACACACACACACACACACACACACACACCATCTCTAAAGACACCATGCACACCGCAAGACCAACCAGGTGAACGGAGCATACACAAACTCTCTAACACACAAACTTGGACACCTTTTCTCAAACTCTGTGTGTGTCTCTCTGTGTGTGTCTCTCTGTGTGTGTCTCTCTGTGTGTGTCTCTCTGTGTAGAAGCTGTTCCTGGACAGCTTGAGGAAGGCTCTGGCCGGTCAGGGCGGCAGCAAGCAGCTGATGGAGAGCGCCGCCATCGCCTGCGTGAAGCTGTGCAAAGCCTCCACCTACATCAACTGGGAGGACCACTCCACCATCTTCCTGCTGGTGCAGTCCATCGTCATGGACCTCAAGGTGGGACTTCATCCAGCGCTTATCACCGGTCGTAGCTTCTGACGATGACCTTTAGTGACCTTCAGCGACCTTGTCCTCCTCAGGCGCTGCTCTTCAACCCGGCGAAGCCCTTCTGGAGGGGGACGGGCAGCCAGAACGCCGACGTGGAGCTCATGATGGACTGCTTCGTGTCCTGTTTCCGCATCAACCCTCACAACAACCAGCACTTTAAGGTCCGAGGGGAGGCGGACCACGCCCTTCAGAATAAAAGCCCTGCTCCTCTATTCCTCCTCTGCTCTCTCCTCATCTCCTCTTTCCTCTTTTCCTCACTCCTCCCTCCTCTGTCTTGTGTCCTCTGTCCTCCCTCCTCCTTTCCTCTCTCTCCTCATCTTCTCTCTCCCCTTTCCTCTCTCCTTATTGCCTCTTTCCCTTTTCCTCTTTCTCATGTCCTCTCCTCATCTCCTCTTGTGTTCACTTCCTGTCCTAGTTCCTCCTCATGTGGTCACATGAAGCTTTTGTCACACGATGTGTTCAATGACTGTCGGAAAGAGGACAATCTGACGATGACGAGCTCCTGGGTGACGACCTGGAGTTTGTATGAACTTGTGTTGTTGTTGTGTTGTTGAGAGTGAAAGTGCCTCCTCTGTGTTGTGTGTGTGCAGGTCTGCCTGGCCTCCTCCTCGCCCTCCACCTTCCACTTCGTCCTCGTCAACTCGCTGAACAGAATCATCACCAACGTGAGTCTGCAGAGCGCCTTCACGCCGGCCGAGACGCCGCTTCAGCTCCAGTATTGATCAAGAGAAGACAACAGAGCAGATCTTGTTGTTGTTGACGGGTGAAATAAGCTGTTACATATTAAAGGAAAGAGATCTAGTGGCCTCTAGTGGCGAGGTGGCAGATTGCATCCAACTGAACCGAACAGGCTTCAGAAAAACATGAAAACCCAAATGTGTGTCTACAGAGATATAAACGGTGCAACAAACTTAAATAAAACCCGGCTCTCAGTTCGAGGTCTTCGCTCTGTGAACACAGGCAACGTCTGAGTCTGACGTGCTTCCTCTCCCTCGTCTTCCTCTCCAGTCTCATCTGGACTGGTGGCCGAAGATCGACGCCGTCTACTGCTACTCCGGAGAGCTGCGCTTCATGTTCTCAGACACCCTGAACCGGGTCACCCAGGGCGCCGGCACCCACCCGCCTCTCCGCATGACCCCGGTGAGAACGACTATAACAATATGTTTCGTCTACGTTTTCATGAAGAAAAGAACATAAGTGATGTACCATGTGCTCCTCAGAGCCTGACCTTCAAGGGGAAGATGTCCACCAGCCTTAAGTTCAAAGAGAAGGCCACCGAGCTGGACACGCGCAGCTACAAGTGCCTCCTGCTGGCGCTGGTGAAGCTCATCCACGCCGACCCCAAGCTCATGCTGCACGTGAGTCACGCCGCCGCCGCCGCCGCCTTCTGCTGCCGGAGCCGCCGCCGGGTCTGAACCTCTTGTTGTTGTTGTGTGTTCAGAACCCGGTGAAGCAGGCTCCAGAGATGCAGAGCAGCACGGCGGAGCTCATCACCGGCCTGGTGCAGCTGGTGCCGCTCACCAACACCACCCAGCTGTCACAGGAAGCCATGGAGGTCAGCCGCTGCTGCCGGTCCTTCAGAGGACCGGGCTTAGAGTCATTTTAACAATATAACTGAACATTATGGTGTAAATATGTATTTTACGGTATAACTACAACCCTGTGTGTGGTTCTGGTTCCAGGCTCTGTTGGTTCTGCACCAGCCAGAGACCATCGAGCTGTGGAACCCCGACGCCCCCATCGAGACCTTCTGGGACATCAGGTACTGAACTCGTCTTTGCATGGAGAACAAATCCAAACATTTACATTATAAGGAACCTTTCCCCCACAATAAATGTCTGGATTGTGTGACAAACGTGAATTTTTTACCATCCTGCACTTTCTGAACTCGTTGTTGGAGGTTTTCATGATCCCTTCCTTCCTCCCTTCCTTCCTTGTCTCCTCAGTTCTCAGGTGCTCTTCCTTATCTGCCGCAAACTGATCGGCCAGCAAATAATCAACGGGACAGAGGTTCTGAAATGGCTGAGGGAGATCCTGATCTGCAGGAACAAGTTCCTGCTCAAGAACAAGGTACGGTCCAACAGCACCTCTTGACAAAGAAGTCCGAAAGGTATAGAACGTCCTGATCCTCACCAGGGCCTAAAGGTATAGAACGTCCTGATCCTCACCAGGGCCTAAAGGTATAGAACGTCCTGATCCTCACCAGGGCCTAAAGGTATAGAACGTCCTGATCCTCACTAGAGCCTAAAGGTATAGAACGTCCTGATCCTCACCAGGGCCTAAAGGTATAGAACGTCCTGATCCTCACCAGGGCCTAAAGGTATAGAACGTCCTGATCCTCACCAGGGCCTAGAGGTATAGAACGTCCTGATCCTCACCAGGGCCTAAAGGTATAGAACGTCCTGATCCTCACCAGGGCCTAAAGGTATAGAACGTCCTGATCCTCACCAGGGCCTAAAGGTATAGAACGTCCTGATCCTCACCAGGGCCTAAAGGTATAGAACGTCCTGATCCTCACTAGAGCCTAAAGGTATAGAACGTCCTGATCCTCACTAGAGCCTAAAGGTATAGAACGTCCTGATCCTCACCAGGGCCTAAAGGTATAGAACGTCCTGATCCTCACCAGGGCCTAAAGGTATAGAACGTCCTGATCCTCACCAGAGCCTAAAGGTATAGAACGTCCTGATCCTCACCAGGGCCTAAAGGTATAGAATGTCCTGATCCTCACTAGAGCCTAAAGGTATAGAACGTCCTGATCCTCACCAGGGCCTAAAGGTATAGAACGTCCTGATCCTCACTAGAGCCTAAAGGTATAGAACGTCCTGATCCTCACTAGAGCCTAAAGGTATAGAACGTCCTGATCCTCACTAGAGCCTAAAGGTATAGAACGTCCTGATCCTCACCAGGGCCTAAAGGTATAGAACGTCCTGATCCTCACCAGGGCCTAAAGGTATAGAACGTCCTGATCCTCACCAG
This sequence comes from Clinocottus analis, assembly GCF_023055335.1. Taxonomy (NCBI): domain Eukaryota; kingdom Metazoa; phylum Chordata; class Actinopteri; order Perciformes; family Cottidae; genus Clinocottus; species Clinocottus analis. Next base: position 842,672 of record NW_027175931.1, on the reverse strand, counting down.
GGCCTAGAGGTATAGAACGTCCTGATCCTCACCAGGGCCTAAAGGTATAGAACGTCCTGATCCTCACTAGAGCCTAAAGGTATAGAACGTCCTGATCCTCACTAGAGCCTAAAGGTATAGAACGTCCTGATCCTCACCAGGGCCTAAAGGTATAGAACGTCCTGATCCTCACCAGGGCCTAAAGGTATAGAACGTCCTGATCCTCACCAGAGCCTAAAGGTATAGAACGTCCTGATCCTCACCAGGGCCTAAAGGTATAGAATGTCCTGATCCTCACTAGAGCCTAAAGGTATAGAACGTCCTGATCCTCACCAGGGCCTAAAGGTATAGAACGTCCTGATCCTCACTAGAGCCTAAAGGTATAGAACGTCCTGATCCTCACTAGAGCCTAAAGGTATAGAACGTCCTGATCCTCACTAGGGCCTAAAGGTATAGAACGTCCTGATCCTCACCAGAGCCTAAAGGTATAGAACGTCCTGATCCTCACCAGGGCCTAAAGGTATAGAACGTCCTGATCCTCACCAGGGTAGAGTGTGTCAATGTAGAGTGTGTAGAGTGTGTGTGTAAAGTGTGCGTTGTCCTCCAGGAGTGTGCCACTATGGGCGGGGCCATCCCCATGTGCCGGCAGGCGCAGACCAAGCTGGAGGTGTCCCTGTACATGTTCCTGTGGAGCCCCGACACCGAGGCCGTGCTGGTGGCCATGTCGTGTTTCCGTCACCTCTGTGAGGAGGCGGACATCCGCAGCGCCGCCGACGAGGTGCCGGTCCAGAACATGCTGCCCAACTACCCCACCTTCAGCGAGCTGGCCTCCGTCAGCAACGTGATGGGCCCGGGTCAGTACCGGCACCAACAGTCTGGGTCTAGTCTCTACTCACAGTCTTGGTTTTGTTAGTCTTTACCAACAGCCTTGTTCTGCTCCCCAGGCCGGTCCACCTCCCAGAAGAGGGTGATGGCTCTGCTCCGGAGGATAGAGCACCCCACACCAGGAAACATCGAGGTAAACCCGGGTCAGACTCGCGCTTCTCGACGTAAACGCCATGTTTTCTGTGTTTCTGACCCGCTGACCGTCCGCCTGCAGGCCTGGGAGGACACGTACACCAAGTGGGACCAGGTCACCAAGCAGATCCTCAACTTCCCTAAAAACAAGGCAGAAGACGGACAGGTAGGCCTTGAGACGATTTAACCTTCTATTTACTGCTTATTTACATGAATTGTGTTGTTGGCGCACCAGAAGAATCAGCGTCTCAGACTGTAGCCAACGAGAGCGCATGGATAACAAGAGAAGGATGTCGACATGTGTATATAACAGGGTTCATACGGTCATGGAAAACCTGGAAGAGTCATGGAATATTAAAACTGTTATTTCCAGGCCTGGAAAAGTCCTCAAAGTGTAGTAAAAGTTGTGTAAATGTGTTTTATTTACATTTCACTACATGTTTGCTCATGGACATTTGTTTTTTAAAGTCATGTAACTTTGGTTAAAAGTCATGGAAATCCATTGGTTAGAATGTGTATGACCCCTGCTCTGAACCCGTTCACCTCTCTGCCGCCCCCTCCAGGAGTGGATCAACATGACGGGCTTCCTGTGCGCTCTGGGCGGCGTGTGCCTGCAGCAGCGCAGCACCCCGGGCCCGGCCACCTACAGCCCGCCGATGGGCCCCATGAGCGAGCGCAAGCCCTCCATGGTGCCCTGCGACGCCTCCAACCCGGTGGCCTCCACCTCCTCCTGCTCCTCCTCGGCCTCCAGCGAGACGCCCGTGGGCCGCTTTGTGGACCGGCTGCTGGCGCTGCTGGTGTGCGGGCACGACCGGGTCGGCCTGCACGTCCGCACCAACGTGAAGGACCTGCTGGGCCTGGAGCTCAGCCCGGCGCTGTACCCGATGCTCTTCAACAAGCTGAGGAACAGCATCGGGAAGTTCTTCGACATGCAGGGACCGGTGGGTATAGAGGTTGTTTTTTTAACTCAAATCAAATAATTTTCTCTGAAATGCCACACGGCCTTGAGGGGGAAACTGATGGAACAGAATTTTCAGAATATCTCCCTCTACAACTTCTAAAGTACCCACAGCAGAACCGATAACTCTGAACCTCGTCAATACTCAAGAGTTAAAATAACCAGGAACTGGTTTTGTTCCTGCACTCAGCTGTTCTCCTGTTTCCAGGTTCCCATCAACGACACCAACACCCAGTTTGTGGAGCAGACCATCGCCATCATGAAGAACCTGTTGGACAACCACACAGAGGGCAGCTCTGAACACCTGGGGCAGGCCAGCATCGAGACCATGATGCTCAACCTGGTCAGGTACGCTCTGAACCATCCTCTGGTTGTATAGAAGTCTGTGCTTCATGTGTTAGAGCTGCATTCTCTCTCCTGACCACCAGGGGGCGACTCCTCTGGTTGTATAGAAGTCTGTGCTTCATGTGTTGAAGCTGCATTCTCTCTCCTGACCACCAGGGGGCGACTCCTCTGGTTGTATAGAAGTCCGTGCTTCATGTGTTGAAGCTGCATTCTCTCTCCTGACCACCAGGGGGCGACTCCTCTGGTTGTATAGAAGTCTGTGCTTCATGTGTTGAAGCTGCATTCTCTCTCCTGACCACCAGGGGGCGACTCCTCTGGTTGTATAGAAGTCTATGCTTCACGTGTTAAAGCTGCATTCTCTGGTATTGATCCGCGCTGCATCCCTCAGGTATGTGCGTATCCTGGGCAACGCGGTCCACGCCATCCAGATCAAGACCAAGCTGTGCCAGCTGGTGGAGGTGATGATGGAGAGACGGGACGACCTGTCCTTCTGCCAGGAGATGAAGTTCAGGTCAGAGGGGTCACATGATCACTCATGATCCATATTACCGGAGGCTGAAGCCTTCGTTTGAACGCATCACCATGTAACTGAAGTGAACCTCCGCTGGTTCTCCGTTAGCGGTGCTGCTAACGTTACTAGCTCTCCTCCTGTTGGTCTTAACACTGAGCCACATCAAACTCTTCTTCCTCCTCCACAGGAACAAGATGGTCGAGTATTTGACCGACTGGGTGATGGGAACCTCCAACCAGGCGGCTGACGACGACATCAAGTGTCTGACGAGGTGCGTGAACGCAACATGAACGCAACTAAAGCTACGAGAGAGAGAGCTTCCTCCTCACTGTGTGTGTGTGTGTGTGTAGGGACCTGGACCAGGCCAGCATGGAGGCCGTGGTCTCCCTGCTCGCTGGTCTCCCCCTTCAGCCGGAGGAGGGAGACGGAGTAGAACTCATGGAGGCCAAATCTCAGCTCTTCCTCAAGTAAGAACTCACCTGCTCTCATCTTCCTCATCCTCACGAATTCACCTGAAACAAAAGAGAGTGAAAGAATACACAAATGAGTAAAAGTTGTTTTAACATTGAATCAAACTTCTCTCCGTTTTCAGTTATAATCAGAAGTTTGGTTGAAAGTCATGAAACTGTTTAAAAGCCGTGTCAGTCCACTGGTCAGCGTGTGTGTAACTGGCGCCCCCCGCTGCGCCGTGCAGGTACTTCACCCTGTTCATGAACCTGCTGAACGACTGCAGCGAGGTGGAGGACGAGGGCCAGGCGGTGGGCGGGCGCAAGCGCGGCATGTCCCGCCGCCTGGCCTCGCTGCGCCACTGCACCGTGCTCGCCATGTCCAACCTGCTCAACGCCAACGTGGACAGCGGCCTCATGCACTCCATCGGTGAGCCCCCGCCCCTCACAATGCATCCTGCTCTGTATTTAAATGCTACATAAACCCCTCCTCCCTCCTCCCTGCAGGTCTGGGCTACCACAAGGACCTGCAGACCCGGGCCACCTTCATGGAGGTGCTCACCAAGATCCTGCAGCAGGGGACGGAGTTCGACACGCTGGCGGAGACGGTGCTGGCCGACCGCTTCGAGCGGCTGGTGGAGCTGGTCACCATGATGGGGGACCAGGGGGAGCTGCCCATCGCCATGGCGCTGGCCAACGTGGTGCCGGGCTCCCAGTGGGTGGGTACCGCATGGCCCGTTTTCACAGAGCGGCGCCTGAACGCATCATGAGAACGTCAATCGTTTACCTTCAGCCCAGTGCTCGCTCTCACTGCTGCTAACGTCACCAGCTCTGCTCCTGTTGGTCTAAACACTGGTATGTTGGCTACAACCTACATGTTAAAAGTCTAACACTTTGGTGTGTGTGTGTGTGTGTGTGCGTGTGCGTGTGTGTGCGTGCGCACAGGACGAGCTCGCCCGTGTCCTGGTGACGCTGTTCGACTCGCGGCACCTCCTCTACCAGCTGCTGTGGAACATGTTCTCCAAGGAGGTGGAGCTGGCCGACTCCATGCAGACGCTCTTCAGAGGAAACAGCCTGGCCAGCAAGATCATGACCTTCTGCTTCAAGGTGAGGAGGAAGAGTTCACTGCAACGGGTAAAAAACGATGCCGAAATAATGACTTCATGATGAAAATGAGTAAAAAAAGTCTGAATTTATTCTCCGTACGTTCTGTCGACGAGACGACGAGCAAACGACTCTTAAATCGCTTGTTTTCTGAATGGAGTCTGGTTCCATCGATGCTATGCTAACAGTTCAAACCTGTGCATTTGAATGTGTGTGTAACCGCGTTTGGAGTGAACACGTGAAGCATGACGTGTGCATCATCATCACTATATCTATATTATAACTGTAACACCTGTGTTGCGGGTCAGGTGTACGGGGCGGCGTACCTGCAGAAGCTGCTGGAGCCGCTGTTGAGAGGCGTCATCACGACGCCCGAGCACATCAGCTTTGAGGTGGACCCCACCAGGTGAGATCAGCCGGACCGACAGGAAGTCGGCCGGACCGCTTCCTGTGAGTTTCAGGTCGTTGAAGCGCCGGGAAGATTTCCAGAGTTGATCTGAGAGAGACGGAGGATGCGTTCAGTGTCTGTAAATGACAGTTCTGAGTTTACTTCTGTGCACGCGGTGCATCCTGGGACATATAGGCAGGAGGGGTCAGCTGTCTGGGTCCTTTAACTGCACTACGGGGGATTTAAATTACCGATTTTTGATGCAACAAAATATGGAAAACGGCCTAAAGGGGGCGCTAATAAACGTGAGGGTGCAGGTCTCTCAAGCCGCCAGCAGAGGGCAGCAGAGAGGACAGACTACACAACCCTTCACTCTTCTATACCTTCACCTGCTCGTCTCTGACTGGATGTTCCGTGTTCCTCCTGCTCGTCGTCTCTCAGGCTGGAACAAGGAGAGAACCTGGAGGAGAACCAGAGGAACCTGCTGCAGATCACAGAGCGGTTCTTCCAGGCCATCATCGGCTCGTCCAGCGAGTTCCCTCCTCAGCTACGCAGCGTCTGCCACTGTCTCTACCAGGTAGTCTCTCTCTCTCTCTCTCTCTCGCTCTCTCTCTCTCTCTCTCTCTCTCTCTCTCTCTGTCTCTCTCTCTGTCTCTGTCTCTCTGTCTCTGTCTCTCTCTCTCTGTCTCTGTCTCTCTCTCTCTCTCTCTCTCTCTCTCTCTCTCTCTCTCTCTCTCTCTCTCTCTCTCTCTCTCTCTCTCTCTCAGCTGCTCTGCCTCACCTGTGTGCAGCATCACTGACACATTTCAAGCTCCGCCTCCTCTACTTCCTGCTCTCTGTTTGCACATGCTCAGTGCTGCCGAGGGCCAGAAACCCTGTGACTCTGAACCAGGACCTTGTTTTTATATTTATTATTATTATTAATAATTATGAGCAATAGCAGCTAAATATAAACATTTAAAACCCCAGTGTGATCACACCTAAACCTAAGACCTGGAGTCTTTAAAGCTGCATTCTCTCTCCTGACCACCAGGGGGCGACTCCTCTGGTTGTATAGAAGTCTATGCTTCATGTGTTAAAGCTGCATTCTCTCTCCTGACCACCAGGGGGCGACTCCTCTGGTTGTATTCTTTTACCTCTAAACGGTGTATTAGGTGTGATCACAGTTGTCGCTCCGTCTTATATTATTAAATATATTTATTTCCAACTGCGCTCACACACACACACACACACACACACACACACACACACACACACACACACACACACACACACAGGAAGCTCCGTAAAACAAGGTCTGGGTTTTCTGATCACCGATTTATTTCATTTATTTTTTTGTTGTATTTTCCATTTGTTGACATCTTTGATTTATCATTCTCCATCTTGGATTTCCTTCTTGTAGACACGCACACACACACACACACGCACACACACACGCTGGCTCATGCATGGACACGCTTGCGTCCCCTCAGCGGTGATGGACACTTTTCTAACGGCAGCTGTGATTTAATTTTCCTGTGTTTTACTAGATGTGATGGTCGTGTGTGTGTGTGTGTGTGTGTGTGTGTGTGTGTGTGTGTGTGTAGCCGGCGCTGTGACATGACTGTGCTCATCTCTGTTCTGTAGGCTACTTGCCACTCTCTACTGAATAAAGCAACAGTAAAAGAAAAAAAGGAAAACAAAAAAGCAGTAAGTTTGCAGAATCTATTTTCCCTCAGAACCTTTTTCCCCTAAAGCAAAAAAAAAAAACGGCTTTTTTTTTTTTGCATTTTGACTCATTTAATTTGTTTTGGTTTCTTCATTTTGTTTGCCAGACGTTTGGTGTCTCTGGATGTTCTTGTTTCTGTTCTCATGCTCGGCTCTCCGTCTTCTACGATCATCTACTAATGTCGACGCCTCATCTGACGTCTTCGATTAACAGGGAACCTTCTTCTCTCCCGGAGACGTTCTCGCAGAACATGTCCTCACGCTCTGGCTCGTTTCAACACGTCGACCTGAAGGCACCTGAACGCCTCGGGCCGACGCGCGACACACAGGCGGGATGAAATGTTCTGGCGAGCAGGCCTCCGTCTGCCCGGGGGTTCGATTCCTTTCCTCTTTCCTCTCCGATGGTTTAATCTCATGAAGTGGCCTGCTGGACTCTCAGCGCTCTCACGCCCGGTTCTGTATTCAGAGAACCCGTTCAAAACCCGTTCTGGTTCTGAAGCGTGGGTTTTGGTGTTCGTCACTACTGATTTTCAGCTTTACAACGGTCCTTGAACGCACCGTGTGTGAGGAAACGCTTCAGAGCAGACGACTAAAAGCTCAACGTTGTGATGGATCATCAAAAACATGTTATGGTTCTAAAGACGTGTTCTGGTTCTAAAGACATGTTCTACCTCTAGTTCTGGTTCTAAACATGTGTTCTACCTCTAGTCCTGGTTCTAAAGACATGTTCTACCTCTAGTTCTGGTTCTAAACATGTGTTCTACCTCTAGTCCTGGTTCTAAAGACATGTTCTACCTCTAGTCCTGGTTCTAAACATGTGTTCTACCTCTAGTCCCGGTTCTAAAGACATGTTCTACCTCTAGTCCTGGTTCTAAACCTGTGTTCTACCTCTAGTCCTGGTTCTGTTTCCAGAGAGCAGGGCTTTTATTTTGAAGTCTGAAACCAGACCACACAGCTCTCCGGCTTCAGAGTGAAGGACTCGTTGGTGCGTCTGTGGTTCCTTCTTGGAACCAGGAAGTCCACCCCGATGGGGCCCTGCACCATTTTGTGTGTGTGTGTGTGTGTGTGTCTTTGTGTGAATGTTGACATGTCGTGGACTAGAAAGGGACCTTATGTTAAAAGCATTTAATCCTTCACATGTAAATACAATAAAACCACAGAACTTCAGAGTAAGAGGAGGTGAATGGAGCCGTTTGGGTTTTGGTCTCAGTCTTTTCTCTTTTCTCGTCTCGGTGCCGAAGCATCAAAGAGCAGAAACTGATGGAATAGATATCCGCACACTTCTATGCAGACGACACGTTGTTCTCATCTTTCATCATGTTCAGGACTTCAACCAATATAAATGAGTCAGTGAGCCAAACGACAAACACTAAGCGGCTCCTGACCTGTAGAAGAGTCAGAATTCATCCAGAGGGTTCTGGGTTCGGAGCTTTTGAGGCAAACGGTCGTCTGATGTTTGGCTCTCGAGGCCGAGAAAGACGGGAGGGTGTGATCACCTCTCTGGGTTCACCTCCCCATCCACTGCTTCATCACACTCATGGCTCCGCCTCCTTCCTTCGTTCTCCAGCAGCTGCCCTCCTCTCTCGCCCCTCCTATCTCTCTCTCTCTCTCTTTCTCTCTCTCTTTCTCTCTCTCTGTCTCTCTCTCTCTCTTTGCACTGTAACCGGGTCGAGAACCTTTCGTCCTCTGGTTACAGCCCAAGGGGAACTGGGCTCAAAGTCTCTCTTCATGCGTCCTCCTCCCTCAGACACCTTTTACCTCCTGCTGCTCTTCCTCCTCCTCCTCCTCCTCCTCCTCCTCTGCTGCCCACATTGATTCATGTTTATTTGGTTCATCACTTCTTTCCTTCTGCTCTTCAAATGTACTGAGAGATGTCTGAACCCCTCTCTCTCTCTTCTGCTCTACATTCCCCTGTTTGTTCCCTCCCTTGGTCCCTCCGTCCTCCCTTGTTCCCTTCCTCCCACCCTTGGTCCCTGCCTTGTTCCCTCCCTTATTCCCCTCCGTCCTCCCTTGGTCCCTCCGTCCTCCCTCGTTCCCTCCCTCCTCCCTCCCCCTCAGGTGGTGAGTCAGCGGTTCCCTCAGAACAGCATTGGTGCGGTGGGCAGCGCCATGTTCCTGCGCTTCGTGAACCCGGCCATCGTGTCGCCGTACGAGGCCGGGATCCTGGAGAAGAAGCCCCTCCCCCGGATAGAGCGGGGGCTCAAACTCATGTCCAAGGTAAATACAGACAGGTAGATAGCACTGGGGGGCGGGGCTATGCTGCCTTCCAGACCGGACAGGAAGTAGAAATGTGCTGACTCATGTCTGGGTTTCAGGACTCAAACTGGTCCGCTTCACCTTCAGAGCCACTTTCCTTCAGTCTGCTTTAAGGAACGAGACCAGCGGTTTATTTCTGGCATTGTTTTTGACGCATGGTGCACATTTCCTGTCTTTTCCTTTCTTTTAGATTCTGCAGAGCATCGCGAACCACGTCCTGTTTACGAAAGAAGAACACATGAGGCCCTTCAACGACTTCGTCAAGAGCAACTTTGATTCGGCCAGAAAGTGAGACCCTCGTCCCGCCTGACCCTCGACCAGTATTAACCTGTCGTAAAGCCAACCGCTTGTTCCTTTTACCCATAAACCTTTGCGTTTGTGGGTTGTTTCCACCCAGACTGCCCCTAAAGGGGCAGATTGTTATATAAAACTGTAAATCATAGCTTGTTTTATAAAGAAAAAGCCCCAAACTGCTGTATTTGGATGTATTGAACACCAGAAGTAATATACAAGTTAAATATATGGTCTGGTACATGAGAAAATTCAAATAGCCCCATTGGGTCCATTGGGCCCCAATGAACCCATTGGGGCTATTGGGCCCAATGAGTCCTCTCCTGAATGTTCTCGGTTCTAAACCCTCTGTAACTTTGTTCTGCTGTACTTTATCAAAGTCAACCTTTGCAGAAAGAATGTTCACATATAGACTGATATTCACACATCAACATTGACATTTTCGAGCAAGGTGTTTTTTCAAAGTGTTACCTCTCCCTCTCAGGTTCTTCTTGGACATCGCCTCCGACTCCCCGCCCAGCGACTCGGTGAACCACAGCCTGTCCTTCATCAGCGACGGCAACGTCCTGGCCCTCCACCGGCTGCTGTGGAACAACCAGGAGCGCATCGGCCAGTACCTGTCCAGCAACAGGTGCGGTGCGACCCCCAGTTCAGCCAGCTGGTGGCCGGCTCTGTTCCCACCCCTCGTGTTTGGTTGACGGCGGTCCCTTTTCTTTTTTATGATCCAATCCCCAGGGACCACAAGGCCGTGGGCAGGCGACCCTTCGACAAGATGGCCACCCTGCTGGCCTACCTGGGGCCTCCGGAGCACAAACCAGTGGCGGACACGCACTGGTCCAGCCTCAACCTGACCAGCTCCAAGTTCGAGGAGTTCATGACCAGGTAGCCTTCCTCCCAGCGACGAACTGGTTTTCTGAGTTATAAATAATGAATCTGCTCTTAAAAGAAAGAGACTCAAAATATCAGCAGCATCCATACAGGCATCTATATAAATGTTTATTCTTTTCATCAAACTATTGTCTCTCATTCATTTGAGTCATTTAAGGTTTACTGTATGCTTTGAATCCTCATTGTTAGTTTAAATACTACATTTTATCACTTTTTACTGTCTACACACACATTTCACACATTGCTCATGGATATTTGGTTAAAAGTCATTGCAATTTGGGTAAAAGTCATGGAAATCCATTGGTCAAAATGTAAACTCTGCAGTCACATGATCGGCGACTAGAGAAACATCCCATCGTCCGGATCAACGGTCCGTTACACCACTTCCTGTGAAACACGTGAGGGTGAGACTGATCCTCGGGTCTCTGGTTCGTCTTTTAGGCACCAGGTCCATGAGAAAGAGGAGTTCAAGGCCTTGAAGACCCTCAACATCTTCTACCAGGCAGGAACCTCCAAGACCGGCAACCCCGTGTTCTACTACGTGGCCCGCAGGTACGTCCCGGTTCCCTTTCGGGTCTGACTTGTTTCGAAGTGGTGCCGGGTCGCAGGCGAGCCTTCGTCTGAAAGGTTCTAGCAAAGCAGGAGAAGCTTTGTGTGTGTTTTACGGAAACATTCCTGACTGAGAGGAGGATCGTTGGCTTGATCCCGTGAGCTGAAGAGCTTTTCCCGTGTTACTGCTTCATGCTACCCTTCAACCTTGTTCCCTCTGCCTTTCCATCGGGGTGTGACGTTAGCGCTTTTACTGCTTCATGCTACGCTTCAACCTTAAAACGCTCCGATGTTTCTCTACAACAATATCTCGTCAACCTTTTTGTCATCTACTTGGTCTGCTATACGTTTACTTGATCCTCTATATATATTTACTTGAGCTTTAGGTACATTTTAAACCCGATGTTATGTTGGACATCGGCACCAATGAGCTGTTAGCTCACGTTCAAGGAAGCAAACGTACAAAAAAAATCAGATCAGATCTTTTTTTTTACGATCATCTACCTTTATTTAGTTTGTGTTGATAATCAATCGCTTTGTTCTTCTTCGTGTGTTTTTTATTTGGGATCTCTGTCCAGTCAACAGTCCGTCTGGAGGCGTTGAACCTCACTTTAATGGCGTTTCGTACATAGTTGGTTAAATCTTTTGACATTTGATAGAAAATAGCCGGTTGAACTTCTTCTCTGAGTGATGGAGTTTAGTTTGAGTTCATTGAATCCTCGTCAATGGCACAAACACTGCAGTCGTGGTTCAGATTTTACCTCGAGACCCATAACGTCCACCAAGTTCTCTTCCCTTGTCGGACCGGAGGTCTGCTGAAACTTGTGGCTTTCTGTGGTATTTTCCATGAAATCCTATGGGATTCACTGTATTGTCCTGGAACACCTCCAACCAGTCCAGGAGGTCTTACTGTCACTAAACTAGATGTTCAGATATTTAGTAGTTCTTTCTTGTTTGCGTCAGAGACATTAAAACATGGAGATACACTTGATGATGGGTGACAGAAGGCAGTAACAGTCAGAGAAATGAAAATGAAGGAGCGAGGTGGAGTCCCCAGCAGGTTCTGGATCCATTACTTGAGGTTCAGAAGGTGTTGAGGGCCGTCAGGACTAAAACAATCAGCGGAAACGTTTGAGAGTCACTGAGGAGTCCGTGACTCTTGTTCCTGGAACTCGCCGCTCTGGACTTGTTGGTACCGGGCGGTCGTGCCGTCGCGCTCGTGTGCGTGGAGGCCCGGCCCGAGCTGGTGGGCGGCGTCCACGCGAACGCCTCTCGGCCCGCCGAGTCATTGGCGCCCCATCGGTCCTGATACTTCCCCGCCTCGAAGAGGGCCCAGTCGGCCGGGTGACCAGGCGACGGCCCGTCGACCCAGAGTGGCGGCTCCTCCGTGAACGGCGCAGAGTGTCGCTCCCTCCCCGCCGCCGCCTGGCGCCCGCAGACGGGTTTGGTGTAACAGGGGCAGCCCAGGACGGTGGCGCGGGTTTGCTCCGCCCACGCCAGGAGCTTGGCGATGTTCTCCTCTTCCTCGCAGGCCCAGGGGTTGTCCCCGAGCGTCAGCACCTCCAGCGCCGCCAGCTTCTGGAACGCCCCCTCCGGCAAGCGGGAGAAGCGGTTGGCGTGCAGGTAGAACCGGGTCAGCCTCGGCAGCCGGTCCAGCGAGCCCGGCAGGATCCGCGCCAGGTAGTTGTGCGACAGGTCGACGCTCGCCAGGTTGTGCGGCATGTTGGTGGGCACGGTCCAGAAGCGGTTGCGGCTGAGGTTCAGGTGCCGGAGGCTCGGCAGCGTGTTGTTGATGAAGACCACCCGCTCAAGCTCGTTGTCCGACAGGTCCAGCGCCTTCAGGTTCCAGTGGTAGGCCGTGTCGTTCTTGTCCAGCCAGCGCAGGTGGTTCCCCGCCGCCCGGATGTCCCACAGCGAGCGCGGCAGGCCGGGGGGCAGCGCCTCCAGCCGGTTGAAGGACAGGTCCAGAGTCCGCAGGTGGGCGTAGTGGGTCAGCTGGCTGTCCAGACCCTGCAGGCTGCCAGAAGGGTGGACAAAACACATTAGATGTACTTTACAGTGTTTACTGAGGGAGTGAACCAAGAGAGAAGTAGTCATTTCCTCATAGACTTCTATACAACCAGAGGAGTCGCCCCCTGGTGGTCAGGAAAGAGAATGCAGCTTTAACACATGAAGCATAGACTTCTATACAACCAGAGGAGTCGCCCCCTGGTGGTCAGGAGAGAGAATGCAGCTTCAACACATGAAGCATAGACTTCTATACAACCAGAGGAGTCGCCCCCTGGTGGTCAGGAGAGAGAATGCAGCTTTAACACATGAAGCATAGACTTCTATACAACCAGAGGAGTCGCCCCCTGGTGGTCAGGAGAGAGAATGCAGCTTTAACACATGAAGCATAGACTTCTACACTAAAAAGCTGCAGACAGTTTACTTGTGACTCCGCCCCCCAGCAGAAGAGCCGCTCACCTGTTGAAGGACAGGTTGAGGTAGTTGATGTTGTGCTGCAGGCCGGGCGGCAGCTTGGTGAGGCCCCTGGAGGAGCAGTCCACCATGCGGTGGCCCCGGCTGCAGGAGCACACGCTCGGGCACACGGACGCCACCCGGCCCGCCAGCAGCCCGCCCAGCAGCAGCAGCAGGCTCATGGTCCTCACGGCGCTGCAGGGCGACACACACACACACACACACACACACACACACACACACACACACACACACACACACACACACACACATTAACACAATGAGCTGCAGTCCTGCTGAGAGCCACTTGAAGCCCTGCCAGAGGGCCGGTGCTGCAGTGGACTCGCTACATAACCGCAGAGCTGCTGCGTTCCTGTGTGTGTGTGTGTGTGTGTGTGTGTGTGTGTGTGTGTGTGTGTGTGTGTGTGTTCTGTCCATCGCTACATCCCTCCGTTTACATTGCATGCTGGACTTCTTCCCCACAGTGTCCGGACACAGCTAACAGCAGCAGATCTGCATAGCGCCGTTGTTTACTGCATTCAGAAGGAATGTCTCTCTCTCTCTCTCTCTCTTTGTCACTCACCTCATCCTCTCCTCTAGCGCTGCTCGCTCATCCCTCCGGTCGGTTCCTCCTCCTTCGGTCTCTCGTTCTCTTTCCTCCTCGCTGCTGTGATGTTGTGGCTCTAGACATGCTGCCTTAAGCCCCGCCCCCTCCTGCTGCCACTCAGCTTCTGATGCAGCTGCAGGTTTGAGGAAGAGGGGGGGGGGGGTATTGCAGCAGCAAGCCGGCCCATTGTGTGTGTGTGTGTGTGTGTCCTAATTTGGTGCAGTTTGGATGCGTTTACTGTTACTAAACTATAAACTTTGAATAAACAAACACTCAGCGCTCTGAGCAGTGGGGGCGAAGGGGGCGGAGCCTCAGTGTTCTGTGCAGCAGTGGGGGGTGAAGACATATATATATATATATATATATATATATATATATATATATATATATATATATATATATATATATATATATATATATATATATATAAATAAAATACAAATATATGTTCACAAATATATACAAAATATATATATTTATTTTGGGTGGTTTTCTTCACGTGGTGCTCGTGTCGCTGTTGGTTCATTTTCAGTAAAATTCTTTAAAAACTTTTAAAAAGACGGCTTTGAATGTGTTTAAGTTGGTCATTGGAGGCTGTAAAAGTATGACATTAAAAGCATATGTCAAACTACAACACACAAAACTATCTCCGTCTTCAGAAGCAATAAAACAAACAAATTAAACTTCTCGTTCAACAAAATGTCTTCAAGACGACTTCTTTCAATCTCAGGACCTGAAGTCTCACGCTGAGAAACCACAACACACTTATTCACACATAGACACACTTATACACACTTATACACACGTACACACACGTACACACACTTACATGCACATATCAGCCTCAGACAGAGACCGTTTCGTTTCATAGAGTTTAATAAACTAACATTATAAATACTGCAGGAAGACACATACAAACATAACTTGCATACATGTGTTAAAATGTAATTCTACTATATATATATATATATATATATATATATATATATATATATATATATATATATATATATATATTACTTTTTTAAATATGATGCTTTGGTAACTTCCATGTCAGGAAAGCCACATTAAATTAAATTGCTAAAGAAAATCACAAAGAACTGTGGTTTAGAAGCAGGTTGACTGATTTATGATTCATGATCTTTTTGCTGTTTGTGGTATAAAAGTATTTTCTCACTCTTTAGTGATGAAAACGTTCTTCTGCTTTTGTAACATTTTAGCAGAAGAGACTCAGATGAAGATCTTCTTCTTCTTCCTCTCGATGATTTCCTCAATCGATGACGAAGCGGTTTGACGCGTCCCCGCTGACGGGCGCGTTGGTTCCCTCGTGGTCGTCAGGCTTCGCTCTCCGCCTCATTAGAGCCGGCGGGCGAGTCTGCAGAACGGTTCTGAACCTCTGAGATGTCGCCGTTGTTCTCCGGAGCGTCTCCGTTGCTCTGCGTTGCGTCTGGACCGAGTCCCGCCGCCGCCGCCCCGCCGCCCTCTCTGGGGAACCGACTCCCTCTGCGTTCCCCTCCGAACGTGCTGGCCGGCGTCATGGCGTCCACCTCCTCGTCCGCCCTCGGCGCCGCGGACATCCTCCTGGACAGCCTGTGGGTCAGGAGGCTGGAGAGGGAGATCCGGTTGAACGACCTCACCGCCACCCGGCCGTTCTCGTCGTTGGCTCCGCCCTCCAGGAACGGCGAGGGTCCGGCCCAGTCGTCGGTCGCCATCTGCTGCTTGCGAAGCGTTCGCTTCCTGACGTAGATGAGCAGGAACCCCGCCAGCATGACCAGCAGGGCGCCGCCGATCAGCCCCGCCACCACCCGGCTGTGGGCGGATCCTTTACCGGCCTTCTCCTTCCCCTTTGTCCCCGGGCGGGTTTCCGTCGCCTTGGCGGTGGAGGCGGACGCCTCCTTCGGCGTTGTGTACGAACCCGGGGGCGGCGTTGCACCGGCGGTTCTGGTCTCGGTGGGTCCGGTAGGCGTGTTCGGGGTTGAGTTGGGGCTCGCAGACGGCGTTGAGCGCGCGGGCGGTTGGGTCGCTGCCTCGTCGCTGGATGGCGTTTGGGCGGAGCTGCTTGGCGTTGACGTTGCCCGCATGGTTCTGGTCCGGTCGCTGCCGTCATCGGTTGCAGCGGTTGTTGTTGTTGTTGTTGCTGCTGACGCCGTGGAGTTGAACGGGTTCTCCGTCCCGGACTCGCTGCCCTCCGGCGATCTGTAACGAGGCGGCGTGGAGTTGGTTGGCGACATCGCCGCCGTCTGAATCCTGGTGGAAGACTCCGGTGGACTCGCCTCTGAGACGTTCCCCCGGCTGGACGCCTCCCACGCGGTCGGCCCGTCCTCGGTGAGCTCGGCGGGCGCCGTCACATTGGTGTCCTGGCCGGCGGTCAGCGGTAGCAGCCACAAGACGACGAGGCCCAACGAGGAGACGCTCATCGTCGACTTTGTGCCCGGTTGCTGCGTCTTCGCGGAGGAACAGAGGAAGTCGTTCAGTCCGAGGCAGAGCAACTCGGTCTGAAGCAACGCGCGGTGTCGCAATGTCTCGTTTCCTCTAAATGCAACTTTAAATAGACGGCTCCTCTCTGCAACGCAACAACGGTCGTTTGAGGTCGTTATCGTTTCTCAGCTTCAGTTGTGATGCGTTCAGGTACTCTGCAAGTGGACGGGTTCTCCTTAGGGCGCCCCACTGCCCCTGAAGGCCACGCTGACCCGGTGATGTTAAAGGATACTCACCGGAGAGCCGTGCGGCTGCAGGACGTCTTCAGAGCGAGGCGTCCATGTGCAGCCTGCAGAGCAGAGTCCTTCTGGCCACGCCCACAGGAAGTGTGACGCCAGGAGGCCGGCGCGCTCGGTCTGACGAGCTAAACTTAGTTCATGTTTCACACTCAGAAAGAAGTGACTTTCCTTTTGGGTCACGCAGAAGAGTGAAGGAAACATGAACATTTAAAATGAGTTATGATAATTTCCCCTTTCAGAGGCTGATAATGCTCTCCATCATCATCATCATCATCATCATCATCATCATCATCATCATCATCATAATAATAATAATAAACCTCATCATTAAGTATACTTGAGTGTATTTTAAGCGTTCCTTAAAGAAGCCGATCACCATAAAGACTTTGTGGTTTGATTTGTGCAACTTTATTTAAAACAAACGACACTGACGAGATGCAAAAGTCCATTTGTTTATTTAGACGTTGTGACAGTTGTAAAAGGTTCATTTGTGTTATGAAAGAACAGAAGCATTAATCTGCAGGACGTCATAAATATGCATGAACACAAACCAGATGCTATGAGACGTCTCAGCGTGGCTCTGGGTCGGGGGTTTGAATCCCTCTGATGCTCTACAGGTGTTCATTTACTTCTACATTGTTCCCGCTCATTTTGTAAAGTTGAGCCAAATCAGTGTGTGAAACTACGAAACTTATAGAATTAGACGTTTAAAGGTTAAACTTTAACAAAGTCTTGAAGTAATTACATAGTCATGTACTTCAAGTACTTCATATGAATACTTCTCCAACATTAAAGGCTTTTCCATCAGAATCAAAAAGGGCTTGATCTCAAGTCTTTTTATATACTATTTACTATAAGTATAGTTTAAAAACTAATACCTACAACAAGCGTTGTACATGTGTACACACTACTTGGGTGTCGAATACTTTTTGGTACAAATCAAAATGTAAAAAAACGTAACCTTCAATTAAAGATGTTGAGTCCCAAAACTGACATTGAATGCATTTGTAAACTTTATGATAAGTTGGATGAACGTTTATACTTTAAGAAGTAGTATTTTGCCAGATTATTTTGAGTACTTTGGCTTTTTGAGTGAAAAAAGAGGTTAAGCTATGTATTGATATTACTATATTTGTTGGTGTGGCTTCAGTAACTCGGGTGTTAAACCAGCACCAGTTGATAAAAATATGACAAGGAGACGACCTAAAGACAAGTAGATGACCGTCTGGGGTTTCCTGGTCACACCACGAGGGGCATATCCTCCAGGTCCCGGGGGGTCTCCAGACAGGAGTCTCTGGAGCTGGAGCTCTGCATCTGCTTCTCCTCGTAGCCCTTTGCCGCCCCGTCCTCCGGCCTCGCCTGCCGTCCTTCGGCCCGCCTCTCGGTCTCCGGCTCGCCGTCGGCTCTCACCTCCTCCAGCACGACGCTGGCGTCGCACGGCCCCAGCAGTCCTCCCGCCTCCTCCTCCTCCGGCCGGTCGACGACGCCCCAGTACCCGGTGCTGCTCACCAAGTCCATGTTGGACCGGGAGGCTCTCGGGGCGCGACCCCGGCGCTGGAGGACCCAGATCTGACACGCCAGCACCGCGGTGGTCACGAGCAGGCAGACGATCAGCCCGCCGGCCGAGCCCACGGCGATCAGACCCATCTCGGTGTCGATCAGGCAGTCTGCTCGGGTGCCGTTGGCGTCGGCGGCCGGCGGGTCCGTGCGGCCGGCGGTCGCCCCGTTCGTTTCGTACGATTGCGGCCACTCGGTCGACACGGTTGGGTCTGCGTCCGCAGGGCAGAGCGGCAGCTGGATGAGCAGCAGGAACAGCCAGAGGGTCGTTCTGGTTCCTTCCATCGGGCTTCTGGAATGAAGAGCAGAAAGGTCACCGGTTGTATCGCGCGCAGAGCGCTCGGACCGGCGGGCTCTCGTCGTGCCGACGGTACTTACTGGATGTGGTCTCTCGTGGAGCTGCTGCAGGCGGACTGTTCGGGCGCTCTGAACGTGCTTTCTGACCCGTCTCTGCTTCTGCTCGGGTTATTTTCGAGGGCCTCACGTTGACGCTGACTAGCTCTTACAGGAAGAGACGGAGACGAAAAAGAAATGCAGTTTCTCAGAAGCCAAAAAAAGACTTCATTGCTGTGAACAAATGTAAACGGTACACCGCGACTAACCCCACACACATGCAGACTCCTCTGGTTGTATAGAAGTCAATGCTTCATGTGTTGAAGCTGCATTCTCTCTCCTGACCACCAGGGGGCGACTCCTCTGGTTGTATAGAAGTCTATGCTTCACGTGTTAAAGCTGCATTCTCTCTCCTGACCACCAGGGGGCGACTCCTCTGGTTGTATAGAAGTCTATGCTTCACGTGTTAAAGCAGCATTCTCTCTCCTGACCACCAGGGGGCGACTCCTCTGGTTGTATAGAAGTCTATGCTTCATGTGTTAAAGCTGCATTCTCTCCTGGTGAACAGGTCTTATCGGTACACTTCGACTACCCAACACACATGCATTGTGTTCATAAAGATCTGAACTTTATGCGTCTCCTCCTTCCTGTAGGTTCAAAACGGGCCAGATCAACGGGGACCTGCTCATCTACCACGTGCTCCTCACCCTCAAGCCCTACTACGCCAAGCCCTACGAGATCGTGGTGGACCTCACGCACGTGGGACCCAGCAATCGCTTCAAGACCGACTTCCTGTCCAAGTGGTTCGTGGTCTTCCCCGGCTTCGCCTACGAGAACGTGGCGGCCGTCTTCGTCTACAACTGCAACACCTGGGTGAGGGAGTACACCAAGTACCACGAGCGGCTGCTGACGGGCCTGAAGGGCAGCAAGCGGCTGCAGTTCATCGACTCGCCGGCCAAGCTGGCCGAGCACATCGAGCCGGACCAGCAGAAGCTGCCCGCGGCCACGCTGACCCTGGAGGAGGACCTCAAGGTGTTCCACAACGCCCTCAAGCTGGCCCACAAGGACACCAAGGTCTCCATCAAGGTGAGGGCGCGGCCGGAGGGCCAACGTGAGCCGGGTCGCTGGTTCAAGACCGAGTGAGGGAGTGTAGACTGGTTACTGTACAGGTAACCGCTCCCAGGGTACTGGAGAGGAGCTGCTTTGTACGATCACGTGATGTTACAGGGTTTCTACGGTCATTATAAAAGTTTTGGAAAAGTCATGGAAATGTGGTTAAAAGTCAAGGAATTTATTTCCAGGCCTGGAAATGTTTTGGAAAAGTCATGAGAATGTGGTTATGTCATGGAATTGATTTCAAGGCCTGGAGAGGTCCTTGGAGGTTTTGGAAAAGTCATGGAAATGAGGTTAAAAGTCATGGAATTCATTTCCATGCCTGGAAAAGTCCTTTGAAAGTCATGGAAAAATCATGGAATTTATTTCAAGGCCTGAAAAGGTACTTTGAAAGGTTTTGAAAAAGTCATGTGAATGTGGCTAAAAGTCGTGTGAATCCGTTGGTCAGAACGTGCATGACCCCTGACCCCTGCTTCCTGCTTCCTCTCCGCTCAGGTGGGCTCCACCGCGGTCCAGGTGACCTCGGCCGAGCGGACCCGCGTCCTGGGCCAGCCCGTCTTCCTCAACGACGTCTACTACGCCTCCGAGATCGAGGAGATCTGCCTGGTGGACGAGAGCCAGTTCACGCTCACCATGGCCAACCAGGGCACGCCGCTCACCTTCATGCACCAGGAGTGCGACGCCATCGTCCAGTCCATCATCCACATCCGGACGCGCTGGGAGCTGTCGCAGCCCGACTCCATCCCACAGCACACCAAGATCCGACCCAAAGACGTGCCGGGCACCCTGCTCAACATCGCCCTGCTGAACCTGGGCAGCTCTGACCCCAGCCTCAGGTCGGTTCAACCCTTTTAAACCAGCGTAACCTCGCCAGCTCAGGAGGGAAACTTAGAAACGCCAACGACTTTCTTTGTTAATGTTGTGTAAACTTCCCAGAGAAAGCTCATCTGTTGGGTGTGAAATGCAAATGTGCCTTCAGTTCAGAGATAAATGACACATCGATGTCCGAAGAGCAAAACATCTGAAAATGCACTTTTTGAAGAAAGAAGATAGTCGATTTCTTGCAGAATGCCATTCAACCCGTTACACTGGTTTCCAAAAGTTTAAGGATACTAAACCCAAATTAAACACAAAGTCTGAGTTTTGCACTTTGGCTATCGATGTAAAGAAGCTCTTATTTCCACCCAAGTCAACGCAGCGACGACAGACTTTAAACGTTCGGAGGTTGTTGTTTTATTTTGGCGGGACTTGAACCCTGGCACTTGTTTTGCGTCCCTCTTTCAGGTCGGCGGCGTACAATCTCCTGTGTGCGTTGACGTGCACCTTCAACCTGAAGATAGAGGGCCAGCTGCTGGAGACGTCGGGCCTCTGCATCCCGGCCAACAACACCCTCTTCATCGTCTCCATCAGCAAGACTCTGGCTGCCAACGAGCCACATCTCACCCTGGAGTTCCTGGAGGAGTGCATCTCTGGCTTCAGCAAGTCCAGTGAGTCCCAAAGCTGCATTCTCCCTCCTGACCACCAGGGGGCGACTCCTCTGGTTGTATAGAAGTCTATGCTTCATGTGTTAAAGCTGCATTCTCTCTCCTGACCACCAGGGGGCGACTCCTCTGGTTGTATAGAAGTCTATGCTTCATGTGTTAAAGCCATAAAAACATCAGTTCACAGACCAATGTTTACTTTAAGTGTGTGTGTGTGTGTGTGTGTGTGTGTGTGTGTGTGTGTCCTCTCAGGCATCGAGCTGAAGCATCTCTGTCTGGAGTACATGACGCCCTGGCTGCTCAACCTGGTCCGCTTCTGTAAGCACAACGACGACGCCAAGCGCCAGCGCGTCACCGCCATCTTGGACAAGCTCATCACCATGACCATCAACGAGAAGCAGATGTACCCCTCCATCCAGGCCAAGATCTGGGGCAGCCTGGGCCAGGTGGGTCCTCCGCACCAAGAGGGACCGACCTCTACCTATAACCCCCGACCTCTACCTGACCTCTGACCCTGTCCCCGTGTCCTCAGATCACCGACCTGCTGGACGTGGTTCTGGACAGCTTCATCAAGACCAGCGCCACCGGAGGACTGGGCTCCATCAAGGCCGAGGTCATGGCCGACACCGCGGTGGCTCTGGCTTCTGGGAACGTCAAGCTGGTCTCCAGCAAGGTGAGCGGCCGCTAACGGACGGGTCAGCGTTGTTAAAGGTCTTTTCCTCAAAAGATGTCCCGACAAACAGAAGCCGGAGGAAAGTTGGAGGAATGAAGCGTCAATTTGGACCAAAGTCAGGAGATTAGAGCAAAGTGAGCCGGCGCTAAGAGTAAAAACTGTAAAAAATGATAATAATTACTCATTTATTTTATGAATTTAAAAAAAAAAAAAAAAATTAATTTCATTATTTATTTAAGAAATAAACAAATTTATTGACAAACAACATTTTTTCTTTAATTTCTTAATTATTTTTTTTATTTCTTTATTTCGATCGTTTTTCTTCATTTCTTCTTTATTTATTTATGTCACTTTTTGACATTTTGATGGTTCATTGACTTAATTTCAAATGTCGTTCTGCTCATGATGAAAAGTTAAGTTTTCTCTCTATCCAGAGGATCCATGACTCATTACAACAACTCCGCCCACATAACGTCTCTTTGGAGGTTTTATCTTTAAATCTTTGCAGGATCTCGTCCCTCAAATCCATAAACGTCGACTCGTTAAATATAATATTTACTTACTTGCTAACGGAAGAAAGAAAAGAATCCTCAGCTGCTGCGAGCGGCTCCGCTGTTTCAGAGCGACGTCAGCGGTGTCCTCCGAGTCCCGCCGCCGCTCAGAGAAACAAACACAACACACACACACACACACACACACACACACACACACACACACACACACACAGCAGAGCTCTCAATGGGGCCTTTGTGAGGCTTGTTGACCAAAGAAAAGCCGGCGGTTCGATGCTGCTGAGTCTCGTCCCGCCGCGCGCTCCGTGTGGTTTCACCTCGGCGTGCGTCTGACTTTCAGAACTTCTGATCATCTGAAATGTTTTAAAGCGGCTCGTCGGGCCGACGCCAGGCTTTCTGTCTGTTCTCCGCGGCGCTGCGGGCCGAGGTCGCGGCGCACAAAGAGAACGTTGTGCGCTGAACGCTTTGTCTCCCAGAAGAACATAATCTGCTTCTTATTGTCTGAGAACACGACCACGTCCACGCGGCGACGTCGTTACTCACTAGTGTTGCAAACAGACCTGGAACCCACGAGAACCTCAGATCAATTACTCAGATCAATAACTCAGATAACCGCTAACCGTCAGCGTAAATAAAGTTTTCTCCTCCAGCAGACCATGCGACTTTGTAAACAACCAATCAGTGTTTAGACCAACAGGAGGAGAGCTAGTGACGTTAGCAGCTCTGCTAACGGAGAAGAGCTAGTAACGTTAGCAGCACCGCTAACGGAGAACCAACAGGAGCAGAACTAGCGACGTTAGCAGCACGTCTGAAGTGCAACGAGCAATAATAAGTGGGTTTTTTCTGCACTAGTAGCAGCAGCTGAACCCTGTTGACGTGTGAGGTGCATTGTGGGATCTGCTGTTCTCTGTCCGGCAGGTGATCGGTCGCATGTGTAAGATCATCGACAAGACGTGTCTGTCTCCGACGCCCACGCTGGAGCAGCACCTGATGTGGGACGACATCGCCATCCTGGCGCGCTACATGCTCATGCTGTCCTTCAACAACTCTCTGGACGTGGCGGCCCACCTGCCCTACCTGTTCCACGTGGTCACCCTGCTGGTGGCCACCGGGCCGCTGTCCCTGCGGGCCTCCACCCACGGCTTGGTCATCAACATCATCCACTCGCTGTGCACCTGCTCGCAGCTCAACTTCAGCGGTGAGCCGCGGCGTTGCAGATGTTCATGAGTGTGTGTGGTGTGTGGGAGTGAAGCGGCATGACCGTCCTCTCTGCTCGTCCTCAGAGGAGACCAAGCAGGTTCTCCGGCTCAGCCTCACCGAGTTCTCGCTGCCTAAGTTCTACCTGCTGTTCGGCATCAGCAAGGTGAAGTCGGCCGCCGTCATCGCCTTCCGCTCCAGCTACCGGGACCGGTCCTTCTCGCCCGGCTCCTACGAGAGGGAGACCTTCGCCCTGTCCTCGCTGGAGACCGTCACCGAGGCGCTGCTGGAGATCATGGAGGTGCAAAATATATCTAGATGAAAAGACTTTCATCAAACACAGTTCTTATAAATGAAATGTATTTTTATATGTGTAGATATAAAGATTTAGGTATTTCAAGAAAAAAATAAATATATTTATATTTATATATATATATATATATATATATATATATATATATATATATATATATATATATATATATATATATATATATATATATATATATATATAAATAAATAAATATATATATATATATATATATATATATATATATATATATATATATATATATATATATATATATATATATATATATATATATATATATATAAATAAATAAATAAATAAATAAATAAAGCAGACGGTTCTTTAAGGTTCTAACAGGTTCTGCTTCCTCCTGCAGGCGTGCATGAGAGACATCCCGGCCTGCAAGTGGTTGGACCAGTGGACAGAGCTCGCTCAGAAGTACGACTCTCTTTGAACGCATCACTGTTTCACCACCTGACGGCTCTCTCTCTCTGTCTCTCTCTCTCTCTCTCTCTCTCTGTCTCTCTCTCTCTCTCTCTGTCTCTCTCTCTCTCTCTCTCTCTCTCTCTCTCTCTCTCTCTCTCTCTCTCTCTCTCTCTGTCTCTCTCTCTTTTTTTCTCTGTCTCTGTGACTTCTCTCTAGTCCTCGTGGTGCGTTCAGGCTCTGCTCTGTGAACATGAGCACTGGCTGAACGTCCTCGTTGAAACAGTAGATTCTTCATGTTGAGTCACTTTGAGGAAGTTTATTTTGATCGCTTTTAAAACTGAAGCTGACAAACTTTCATAACCAGCTTCCTGCTGCTGCTTCCTGCAGCGCTGCACCGTGTGTGTATATTTATCTGTGTGTGTGTGTGTGTGTGTGTGTGCAGGTTTGCGTTCCAGTACAACCCGTCCCTGCAGCCTCGGGCTCTGGTGGTGTTCGGCTGCATCAGTAAGCGGGTCAGCCACGGACAGATCAAGCAGATCATCAGGATCCTCAGCAAGGCCAGCCCGCTGCTGAGCATCGACCGGGTGAGGCCACGCCCCCTCCCTCAGCGGGTCACGTGACCCGTCCCGCCCTCAGCGGGTCACGTGACCCGTCCCGCCCTCAGCGGGTCACGTGACCCGTCCCGCCCTCAGCGGGTCACGTGACCCGTCCCGCCCTCAGCGGGTCACGTGACCCGTCCCGCCCTCAGCGGGTCACGTGACTCGTGTGTAACTGTGACTCGTCCTCAGGGTCTGGAGAGCTGCCTGAAGGGGCCGGACAACTACAACAGCCAAGTCCTGATCGAGGCCACCGTCATCGCTCTGACCAAGCTGCAGCCGCTGCTGAGCAAGGTGAGTGCCTCGTCCTCCTCTTCCTCCTCATCCTCCTCATCCTCTTCCTCCTCCATCTCCCCCTCTCCTAAAGGAGACAGACTAAAGGTTTCAGGTGTCTGAGAAGCAAAAACATCCCTTCTGTTTGTCATTAATTGCAGCTGTGTGTGTGTGTGTGTGTGTGTGTGTGTGTGTGTGTGTGTGTGTGTGCGTGTGCGTGTGCAGGAGTCCCCGATGCACAAAGCTCTGTTCTGGGTCGCCGTGGCGGTGCTGCAGCTGGACGAGGTGAACCTGTACTCTGCAGGAACCGCTCTGCTGGAGCAGAACCTCCACACGCTGGACAGCATGCGCGTGTTCAACGACAAGGTACACACACACACACACACACACACACACACACACACACCTGGAGCTCTCACAGCTTCATGGTGTCGGCCGTTAGTTTTGTTTTTATACAGAAAAAGAAGCACAAACTAAAACTAACGTCTCCATGTTTCTATTAAACGCTCCTTCTTCCTCCTCCTCTTCCTCCTCCCCAGAGCCCAGAGGAGGTGTTCATGGAGATCCGGCGTCCTCTGGAGTGGCACTGTAAGCAGATGGATCACTTCGTGGGTCTGAACTTCAGCTCCAACTTCAACTTCGCTCTGGTGGGCCACCTGCTGAAAGGTGAGCCCAGAACCACTGGTCGTGTTCCCTCCGTGTTCCCTCCGTGTTCCCTCCGTGTTCCCTCCGTGTTCCCTCCGTGTTCCCTCCGTGTTCTCCTCATGCTAACGTTCTCCGTGTGTCTCAGGCTACAGACACCCGTCTGCCACCACGGTGGCGAGGACGGTGAGGATCCTTCACACGCTGCTGGCGCTCATCAGCAAACACCTCAAGTGTGACAAGTTTGAGGTCAACACGCAGAGCGTGGCCTACCTGGCTGGTAGGCACACACACACACACACACACACACACACACACACACACACACACACACACACACAGTATTAACCCCCCCCCCTCCCCCCACAGCGCTGCTCACCGTCTCAGAGGAGGTCCGGAGTCGCTGCAGCCTCAAACACAGGAAGTCTCTCCTGATCTCTGACCTCTCCATGGACCCCGTCCCCATGGAGACGTACTCCAGCCACACCACGGACCCCAGCTGCAGGTCAGTCTACTGGGTTTACTGGTTCCACTGGTTCCACTGGGTTCTGGTGCTGGAGTCCTGACGTTCCTCTGCGGTCTCCTCAGGACTCTGCGGGAGACGCAGCCCTGGACGTCCCCTCAGGTGTCGGAGCGTTACCTGTCGGCGCATCACTACCCGGCCGTGGGTCAGATCAGCCCGCGCACTCGCAAGTCCATGAGCCTGGACATGGGCCAGCCGTCACAGGCCAACACCAAGAAGCTGCTGGGTAACACACACACACTGTACACACACTTCCTGTTTCTGAATCTCTGGACGTGTGAGCAGTGTTTTCATTGGCCGAGCCGCCGCAGCTTGTTCACGTGACCTTTGCCCCCTCAGGCACCAGGAAGAGCTTCGACCACCTCATCTCGGACTCCAAGGCGCCCAAGAGGCCGGAGATGGAGTCGGGCATGACGACGCCGCCCAAGATGAGGCGCGTGGCGGAGAGCGACTACGAGATCGGTGAGAGGAGGAGCCTCCTGCCGCCGCCGCCGCCGCCGCCGCCGCCGCCGCCGAGCGTGTTGAGTCCCACGAGACGCGTTCATGGAAAATCTGTTTGTTTCTTTGTACAACGGCAGAGACGCAGCGGATCGGCAACTCTCACCTGCGCAAGGTCTCCGTGTCCGAGTCCAACGTCCTGCTGGACGAGGAGGTGCTGACGGACCCCAAGATCCAGGCGCTGCTGCTCACCGTGCTGGTGAGGCCGCGAGGGGTTCACCGGCTGCTGGTCCACCGGCTGCTGGTTCACCGGCTGCTGGTTCACCGGCTGCTGGTCCACCGGCTGCTGGTCCACCGGCTGCTGGTCCACCGGCTGCTGGTCCACCGGCTGCTGGTCCACCGGCTGCTGGTCCACCGGCTGCTGGTCCACCGGCTGCTGGTTCACCGGCTGTTTCTTTACCGGCTGTTTCTTTACCGGCTGTTTCTTCACCGGCTGCTTGTTTACCGGCTGCTTGTTTATTTTTAGGCCACGCAGGTCAAATACACCACGGACGACTTCGACCAGAGGATCCTGTACGAGTACCTGGCCGAGGCCAGTGTGGTGTTCCCCAAGGTGTTCCCCGTCGTGTGAGTAGATCTGGCTTTTCATTTAGGGTTCATAATTAAGCAATAAGGTACTTAGGCAGTACTGTATCATTAATACTGTATAGTTCAGGCCTAATACAGTACATTATGAGTCAATACAGTACATTATGAGTCAATACAGTACATTATGGCTCCATACAGTCCTGTGACTCACTCTCAACCAATCAGAATGCTGGATTTCATCTGCCCGTATTATAAAATGATAATAATCTTGTGCGTGTGTGTGTGTGTGTGTGTGTGTGTGTGTCCTCAGCCACAACCTGCTGGACTCTAAGATCAACACCGTGCTCTCCATGTGTCAGGACACCAACCTGCTGAACCCGGTGCACGGCATCGTGCAGAGCGTCGTGTACCACGAGGAGTCGCCGCCGCAGTACCAGCCCTCCTACCTGCAGAGTAAGACACGCCCACACAAGACATGCCCACACAAGACACGCCCACACAAGACACGCCCACACAAGACACGCCCACACAAGACACGCCCACGATCAAAGTAAACGTGAAGAATAAAATTTGTCGCGTTTAAAGAAAAACAGGCTTTTCCGTCCCGCCGGAGGGTCTGTTTTTTAAGGAAGAGCGTTGTCCTCTCCTCGTCTCCTCTCCTCGTCTCCTCTCCTTCTCACCTCGTCTCCTCTCTCTTCACAGGCTTCGGCTTTAATGGTCTCTGGAGGTTTGCTGGTCCGTTCTCTAAGGTACGAACGAGTCTCCTGTTGAG
Source organism: Clinocottus analis (assembly GCF_023055335.1). NCBI lineage: Eukaryota > Metazoa > Chordata > Actinopteri > Perciformes > Cottidae > Clinocottus > Clinocottus analis. The sequence continues at coordinate 815,015 of NW_027175931.1, read as the reverse complement.
CTCTTATTGTCCGTGCCAAAGTGCGCGTGCCAAAGTGCGCGTGCCAAAGTGCGCGTGCCAAAGTGCGCGTGCTGCCTCTTACCAAAGTGGGCAAAACAGTTTAGTCAAGTGTGTTTTCAGTGTGCATGCCGTTTACTAAAGTGTGTGTTTGTGTGTGTGCGTGTGGTCACGTGTTCATCTCCCTGAAACACGCGTGTAAAGCACAGTGTCTCTTGTCGCTGCAGCAAACGCAGATCCCGGACTACGCCGAGCTCATCGTGAAGTTCCTGGAGGCTTTGATTGACAGCTACCTGCCGGCGGCCGAGGAGGAGCGAGGGGAGGAGCAGCTGAGGACGCCCACCTCGCCGTACCCGCCCACCAGCCAGAGCCAGCTCAGCATCACTGCCAACCTCAACCTGTCCAACTCCATGACCTCACTGGCCACCTCGCAGCACTCGCCAGGTCCGTGACCTCTGACCTCTGTGACCTGTAGTCCGCCTCATGCCAGACTTGTTAGGAGGTTTGGAGACAGATGGACTCCCCACATCCGAAGGGCTGCGAGTCCTCTGCAGCGACAGCGCCCCCTGGTGGTTCAGAGATCACATGACGCATGAGAATCCACTAAAATGAGCCTCTTGTTGTGTCTCATTTGACATCACGGCGTGATTTCAGCGTTGTGCTCGTCTGTCCTGCAGGTGTGGACAAGGAGAACGTGCAGCTGTCGCCCAGCTCCGCTCTGTCCAGCGGGGGGCGCACTCGCCACGGCTCGGCGAGCCAGGTGCAGAAGCAGCGCAGCGCCGGCAGCTTCAAGAGGCCGAGCATCAAGAAGATCGTGTGATGGAGCAGCTTCCTCCTCCTCATGCTGCACTCCACCTTTCACTCTTTTATTCCTCCCCCTCTCCACGGTCGTCGCTCTGGCAGGGATTATTTTTAATTTTTAATTTTATTTTTCCCCCCATGTTTTGCATCGAGGAAGAAACTTTTACATTTCGTGCTGCTTTCAGATGTTTGGTTTGGGGCGGCGCTGGAGGAGGAGGGGGGCGGAGCTTCGGTTCCCTCTGAGCCTGATGGGAGGCGGGCTGGACAGCGAGGCGCGCCCCCCTGTACATATGTGACATAGACAGATGATGTATAAGGAGTCCTTAGTGCTGATCTAGACGTTCCTCCATGGTGTGCCTTGTCAGGGTTTTTCAATGTGTACAATTTGTAAAGTTAAAAAGTCAAACCTTGCCGGGGACAAAGAACACAGGTACTAATTATGGAGGCGGAGCCACCGCGAAGTCCACGAGGCGAGGGGGGCGGGGAGGGAGGGAGGGAGGGGGGCGGGGCCTCCGACGATGGTCACGTATACAATCATCCATATACCCTGTTGCCTGAGAGTATTTATCCTGTACAGCTAGATAAGACACGAAACCTCCTTTTCAAACTTTCCCAGAAAAGAAAACCACAAAACACCAAAAAAAAACATTTTTTTTTGGAACACGACGTCTCAACGGGGGGAACCCGCAGAACCTGAGGGGAACGTGACCGTGTACAGAGCTCCGGGTTCTTTCCTTTCTTTGGCGTTCTGCTTTTATTTTGCGGCTTAATGTCGTTTTTTTAATTTATTTTTTACCGGCGGCGTTTTTAATTGGTTCCCGTCAAGCGTCCGCCTCCTGAGGCTCCGCCCACTGAGGCTCCGCCCACTGAGGCTCCGCCTTTTATGGCTCCTTCAAGGAACCGTTGTCACGGAGAGGCTTTTTTCTCTTTTTTTAAATCTGCGTGTTTTCAGCAGTTATAGAACTTTGTTTTAATTATTATTTATCAACAAAAAGCCAACTCGAGTCGCTTCCTGGTGCCGCGAGCGGTTTCCGGTCCAGAATGAAACGGGTCGAGGCCGACCGCAAGGATCCTCTCTCCGGTCCGACTCGTCTTCGTCGTCTGAGCTCGATCGACTCAAACGAAACATTGTGGGGTGAAGAACCGGACCAGAACGTCCGGCGCTCCAGCAAAAGATCCAGCGCCGGATTCTGGTTCTCTGGCGTTCGCTCGAGGGCGTTTTATCTCTTCTGGCGCCGTGAGCTCGCTCCGCTCCTAAACCCACCGAGAGGAAGCTCTGAAGGTGCTCTGGTCCTCCTGGTTCTCCTGGTCCTCCTGGTTCTATTGGTTCTATTGGTTCTACTGGTTCTACTGCAAACCACAGCGCCTCGTTCTTCCCGCTGGTTCCTGCAGCGCGCTGCCGTCTGTTTCCACTCACGTCACAGAGGTGAGGCGGTCGGTCTGTTCACTCACAGGTATCAGGTGTGGATACAGAACACACTCACACACACACACACTCACACACACACACTCACACACTCTCACTCACACACTCACACACACACACACTCACACACATACTCGCACACACACACACTCACACACTCTCACTCACACACACACACACTCACTCTCACTCACACACTCACACACACACACACTCACTCTCACTCACACACACTCGCACACACTCACTCACTCACTCACACACACACACACTCACACACTCTCACTCACACACACACACTCACTCTCACTCACACACTCACACACACTCACACACTCACACTCACACACTCACACACACACACACTCACACACTCTCACTCACACACACACACTCACTCTCACTCACACACTCACACACACACACACTCACACACTCACACTCACACACTCACACACACACACACTCACACACTCTCACTCACACACTCACACACACACTCTCACACACACACTCACACACTCTCACTCACACACTCTCACACACACACTCACACACTCTCACTCACACACTCTCACACACACACTCACACACTCTCACTCACACACTCTCACTCACACACTCACACACACACACACTCACACACTCACACTCACACACACTCACACACACACACACTCACACACTCACACACACACACACTCACACACTCTCACTCACACACTCACACACACACACACTCACACACTCTCACTCACACACTCACACACACACACACTCACACACTCTCACTCACACACTCACACACACACTCACACACACACACACTCACACACTCTCACTCACACACTCACACACACACACACACACACACTCACTCTCACTCACACACTCACACACACACACACTCACACACTCACACTCACACACTCTCACTCACACACTCACACACACACACACTCACACACTCTCACTCACACACTCACACACACACACACTCACACACTCTCACTCACACACTCACACACACACTCTCACACACACACTCACACACTCTCACTCACACACTCTCACACACACACTCACACACTCTCACTCACACACTCTCACACACACACTCACACACTCGCACACTCTCACACACTCACTCTCACTCACACACACTCGCACACACTCACTCACTCACTCACACACTCTCACTCACACACTCTCACACACACACTCTCACTCACACACTCTCACTCACACACTCTCACACACACACTCTCACTCTCACACACTCTCACACACTCTCACACACACTCTCACACACACACAGGTGCACGTCGTCGCTCTTCACTCGTCGGGTTGATAAATGTTGTGTTTCACGTCACGTTGTGGATGGAAACCAGACGGCTGGCGTTCTCTGGTTCCAGCAGAGGCCCGTAGAACCGGACAGAGAACTCTGGCCGCGGAGGGAACGACTCGGAGGACGATGACGCGCCGGTTTCATCCGGTTCCAGCCGGTTTCATCCGGTTTCATCCGGTTCCAGCCGGTTCCATGGAGCCCGTCGGACGCTCCGAGAAGAAAAACCACCCGACGGCCTGAAGGGTCGTTGGTCACATCCTGAAGGGTCGTTGGTCACATCCTGAAGGGTCGTTGGTCACATCCTGAAGGGTCGTTGGTCACATCCTGAAGGGTCGTTGGTCACATCCTGAAGGGTCGTTGGTCACATCCTGAAGGGTCGTTGGTCACATCCTGAAGGGTCGTTGCCCCCGAGGACAAACCCAGTTCATCGTATGTTTTAAACCCTCTCCGTCTCCGTCTGCGATCCTTTCCTCAAACAGGAAGTGGGCGTTAAAGCCGTGGAGCCCCGCCTCCTGTTGGACTGGATTGGCTGCCGGGGCGACGCCCTGAAGCCTTCAGTGATGTCTGGGTCCAGAGTCCAGAGTCCGGCTCTTAAAGTCACGGGTTCTTGGTTCTGACGCCTCGGGCCGTGGTTTTAACTGAAGTTGTACAAAAGCTGCACATTTGTTCAGAACCGCCTCCTTTTTGTTTCTTTTGAACTGGATCCATCGTCTCTGCTCTCTTAAAGCGACAGTACCTGATGTCCCTCTGACACGAGCTCGCAGACCTTCAGCCACAGATCAGCGACTGTACCTTTAAGACACCCAGAGGTCCACTCAGCGCCATCGTTAGCAGGTTCTCTGTGTGTGTGTGTGTGTGTGTGTGTGTGTGTGTGTGTGTGTGTGAGAGAGAGAGAGAGAGAATGGGAATATTAAGGATTATGTATCCATAACCTCTTCAACAAGTGGTTGACTTGCACTAATTTAAAAACAGTCATGGGTTTGTAAAGATGGAGAAAACCTCAACATGTGGCATGTTTTATTTGATGTTATGCAAAACCTAATGTCTGTAGAGTACTAGTCTGAGTTCTGTTTCATTGCAGTATGTGTGATACTTGTAAATACTTTGTGTACAATTTGAGATGGTATATTTACTACACTGTACATACATGTGATATTGTATCATTTTGTTTTTGTAAAGCAGTTAGTTCCTGTATAATAATATACAAACTGAACTATTCCAGTGTTAGTAATAAAATGTTTTGCTCTCCACGGTGTGTGAACCTGTGTGACAACAAAAAAAACTGAGACGTTCAAAAGCAGATGACCGTGCGCGCTCACAAGAGTGTGTGTGAGCGTGTGTGTGAGCGTGCACGTGCACTGCTGTACATTAAATGGAGGCGTTGCTCTGTCTTTACAGTGGTAGTTATGAACATTAATACTCTGAAGGTTAAAGTTTGGAGCCACATCGCGGCCAAATGTTTTGTTCATTTGAAGAAAACAAAGAATTATCCAAAAAAATCAGGTAATAAAATATATTTTTTTCCCAGTAACAGATTTGATATTTTCACTTTTTTTATTTTTTTATTTTAGTTTCAAATACGTTTTTTTTGCAGCTTCATATCACTGTGTATGGAAGCTCTTTCCCGCCACAAAAAAAAATTGGGACCTAAAAATAAAAATTAGGACCAAAAAAAAAAAAAAAATGGGGAGAAAAAAAAAAAAAGATTTCTTTTCGTTGACAAAAATAAAGAAAACATCTAAGCAATACGTTATTTCATCACTTTGGTTTTACAATAGCTTAATTTAAATGTAAATATCTTTTGTTCATACAACAAAACAAGTACAGGTAAAAAAAAGTCCACTCTTGTTTCAATTCAAAATATCTTTCAGTAAATAAAAAGAGCACTTGAATATGAAACGGTGCTCGTTGGCAATGTGTTGATGGTTACTTTAAAGTAAATCATTCAATGTGTGTGTGGACTTTGCATTTTACTCAATGGAAGGTCAACATGTACTTTGTGTGTACATTTATTACCTACAAGTATATTTAGGCTGTAGCTGTAATTTTGACATTTGTAGTCAGTAAAGTTCTCATTTCTCTCCTGGAATGAAACTTTTTTTTTTTGTTGCCTTTTTTCAAGTCAACGGGAAAAAAAGTTTTTTATTTTAGTCCTAATTTTTTTTTTTTCTTTTTTTTGGGTCCTAATTATTATTTTTTGGGCGTGGCGGGAATGGGCTTCCATACTTATGTATTTGTTAGTAAGACAAAATAAACACTTCAACTGTCGGCCGACAGACTCCAACAGAAGTGAATCCAGCTCAGACGTCTGGAGCAGTTTGGTCTCGTGGCTGTTTGTTACTCCTCGTGCACGGTGGCCTCAGACAGGAAGTACAGCAGACTCACTAGTTCATTCACAGGGTTTCCTCTGCTGGAAGAAAAGACCTCAGAGACGCGTCTCACACATTTCAAATAGAAAGCAGACGCTCTTGTTTAAATCCTGAAGTTCGCTTCATGAGATCCTGGTGTTCCAGACAAAAGTTTGTTTTTGGTTCTTTTTGCAGTTTCAACACGACAATAAAGCCTGAATACTGTTAAACGGTCTGCTGGTGCGCTTCATCGCTGGAGTGGAAAGTGTTGATCGCAGCTGTTCTCAAACTACAAAAATAATACATTCATGTCAAACTCCTGCGAGGAGATTTAACTCTCCTGAGCCCAGAGGTCGTCCTCAGCCCAGAGGTCGTCCTGAGCCCAGAGGTCGTTCTGAGCCAGAGGTCGTCCTGAGCCCAGAGGTCGTCCTGAGCCCAGAGGTCGTCCTGAGCCCAGAGGTCGTCCTGAGCCCAGAGGTCAGAGGTCGTTTTGAGCCCAGAGGTCGTCCTGAGCCCAGAGGTCGTCCTGAGCCCAGAGGTCGTCCTGAGCCCAGAGGTCAGAGGTCGTTTTGAGCCCAGAGGTCGTCCTGAGCCCAGAGGTCGTCCTGAGCCCAGAGGTCGTCCTGAGCCCAGAGGTCAGAGGTCGTTTTGAGCCCAGAGGTCGTCCTGAGCCCAGAGGTCGTCCTGAGCCCAGAGGTCGTTCTGAGCCCAGAGGTCGTCCTGAGCCCAGAGGTCGTTCTGAGCCAGAGGTCGTCCTGAGCCCAGAGGTCGTCCTGAGCCCAGAGGTCGTCCTGAGCCCAGAGGTCGTCCTGAGCCCAGAGGTCGTTCTGAGCCCAGAGGTCGTCCTGAGCCCAGAGGTCGTTCTGAGCCAGAGGTCGTCCAGGCCCAGTGACCTCTCACAGGTTACAGCACACGTCTGTGATGGAGTGTGTCCTGTATATTCATGAGTGGTTGTAGC
>NW_027175931.1:800637-805637 GCF_023055335.1 Clinocottus analis | reverse complement strand
ATATATATATATATATATATATATATATATATAAATAATTTTCCTGCTTCATCCATGAGGAGTTTCATGCTGATTGCATGATGTGCATTTGAGTTACAACAGGTTTCTATCACATATTGAACACACAAAACGGGTGTGTCTTTGGGTCCACGTCATGTCGAGGCCGTTCAGTGAAAACATGAACAAAGCACCGTTCATACTCTCAAGGGTCTTCAGATCATCCCTGAGCAGAATTCAAGTCGATCAGATAAAAATTGTAGGAGAAGATACATTTAGAAGAAAGGCAAAAAAAAGGCGAAAAATGACAAAATTGCGCCAAAAATCCAAAATCACTATAGCGCCCCCTAATGTTTGAATTGCACGACTGCTTTATTGCATGTTAAGGGATGCAATGTGCACATACACTAAAGGTTTGGAGTCAGTAGTCCGTATAGTTTTAATGTTATGAGTATTTAAAAATAGGACACGCCCCTAAGAGGTTAATTGGTCTGAATTTCCTCAACGCAATGAGATATTAAAAATCTTTCAACGCAGGATTCAAGATACAAGTCCATTCATGATTTAAAGAGAGTTTGGTATGAATCTGTCGAAGCGTTCTATGATAAAAGTGCAAAAACGTGTTTTTCACAAAATTGAAAATGGTGGAAAGTTTTGGTCAGTGGACTTTATGGGTCGAGAGCCGGACATGTGTGAATTTTTTCAAGTCAATCTGGGCGAGGGGCGTCGCCGGTCCACCTTCCAGGGGGCGCTAGAGAGACATTTTTGGGTACTTGTTTCCGCCTATATCAGACGGCTATGTTCACCAGACCTGACCAGCGGTCCAAACGTGATGAGTTTGAGGATGACAAGTCCCCCAAAAAGCATTCCAATGTGGAAAAATAAAAATCATACAGAAAAAGAAACCTCACAGTTTCAACAGCGTCCTTCAGACTGACATCGTAATTATTTGTTTTCTTAGTGTTACACACATGCAAAGAATGATGGACACAATCATGGGAGGAGGAGCTGAAATCAAGCCGGTAGAACCTGCTGCCACTGAAAGAGCGAATAGTTTGACAAGGAAAAAGTTAACATTAAAAGTGATTATCAATACAAAGAAGGACATATACGTGTATTGCTCGTCTTGTGTTGGATTGTCTGACAATATGGTTCATTGTTCTATGGCAGGTACCTTTTAATGTGGAGATGAGTGGAAACATGGACAACGTAAGAAACTCCAAATTTACTTAATATTCCAATTTGATAATAATTGTCTACATACATTACATGTTTAATTACTTATTAACAGGGACAACCTGCCGGAGGAACTAAAACACTGCTGGACGGACTGCTTGACAGACTTCAGCTTCAAGACGAAGAGGATAAGAAATTGTCACCAGCAGATTTTCTCAAAATAGGTCCAGCTGTGAAACAGGACAGTGACACGAGTGAAAAAGATGTAGCTCGTTCTTTTATTCAGAGGTTGATGATGTTGGACTACAGAGCCAGATATATTCCTGTGAGACAAGACAGGTCTGAGGCGAGCAACTCGAACCCTGTTGAAAAGTCCGTCACTGATGACGATGACGATGATGATGCTCTTTTCACCACCAATGCTGACTCAGAAGTCAAGACTCACGTGCATCCAATGGATGTTCAAATGGCCGTATTTCACTGCTCAGACAGCTTTTTGAAGCAGAACCTGATTACGAAGCTGTCCCAATGTCAGTACGCTTTGCCTCTGCTGGTTCCTGACCCAGTCACGGGCGAGATCGTCTGTCCTCTGTGGACATTCAGACAAATAAGGAAAACATGGAAGATAACTGAAATGAGAGATAACTCAAACAATGTCACCCTGAAGAGCGTGCCCATCTGCACAGCCGAGACAGCCTTGGTGTCATTTCTCCGGCTGGGTTCTCCATCTCTGTCTAAATCTCAGCTGATGAACACTTTGATCAACGATCGTCACAGCACCTTCTTCCACAGGAACTGCCCAGGTAGCACCGAGTCTCGCCACCTGATGGGTGGAGTGGCAGAGATCGCCTGGTTCTGCCCAAATGCAAAACCCAATGATGCCTTCACTGACTGCGTTGCCTTCTGTAATCTTCATGGTGACGCTCTGTCAGTCGTAAAACAGCGCGACATACTGACTGACAAGTCTTCAGTCAATGTTGTTCTTGTACCAACTCTGGAACAAGGAGAAGAGAGCTCCAAGGTCATCTCAGCCCTTTTTAAGTCTCCAAAACCTCTCATTATCCTCATTGCTGAGAACGCTGGCGGTGTTAGCGAGATGAAGAAGGGAAAATACAAAATGGGGTTAAAAAACAAAAGCCACTCTGATGTATCTGAAGAACTGAAAAAAATCATTAGGAAGATTTTGTCTGGACAACATTCATCCTTCCAGCTTGAATCCATGGCTGAAGGTTCTGCAGTCAAAGTGGATGAAGATGACAAAGTCTGCCGAGAGGGAAAAACTGCTGCAATAACAATTGTGCACTTGCTCAAAGAGATGGAGGTTTCAAATTTTAAAGATACACATCTTCCTCGTCAAAGCCAACTGTGGCATGATTGGTGCAAAATCAACAAAGAAATCTGTCACCTCAAACATGAAAACATGGAGCAAGAGAAAGATGCAAAGGAAACGAAACAGAGAAGGATACGAGAAGATCAACGCAAAGCTCCCTTAAGTGAACCCATCCAGTTGTTCATTGAAAGCCTCTCATCTTTGAAAGAAAAGGAAAAAGGGTATTTCTTAAAATGGACTCAGATCTTAATCGATGCCTTCTCCACAGACAAACTCTCTTCAAATCTCCATAACTATGATGAGAAGTGGGCCGAGCTCTTGGCTTTGAAGAAGAACAAGGACCAGGACCAGACTGCTCTGCTAAAGATGCAAACTGAGCTCGAGAAGATATCAACAAAAGTAGAGTCAGCTACGTTTGGCTTGGAGCACATCTTCAGAGAGATGGGACAGATCTATGAAGCTCATGCAGAACTGAAGGAACAAAGAAAGGAAGAGCCGACTGACTGGTCTAAGTACCCTGAGCTGGCTGCAGAGCTGATGATATCAGGGCAGCCAATGGAGCTGATGGATGGTGATGCAGGTCACGTACCGCTCACCTGGATCTCTGGTCTTTTAGACAAAGTCACCGAGAAACTGGGTGACAAGAGAGTTTTTGTTTTGTCAGTGTTGGGCGTACAAAGCAGTGGAAAATCAACAATGCTGAACGCCATGTTTGGGCTGCAGTTTGCAGTGAGTGCTGGCAGGTGCACCAAGGGGGCCTTCATGCAGCTGGTCAAAGTGTCAGAGGAGATCAGGGAAGACTATAAGTTTGACTACGTGCTGGTGCTGGACACTGAGGGACTGCATGCTCTTGAGTTGGAAGGTAAAACCAATCGCCAACACGACAATGAACTGGCAACGTTTGTTGTTGGTCTGGGAGACATAACACTGATCAACATCAACGGAGAGAGTCCTGCTGATATGCAAGATGTTCTGCAGATTGTTGTTCAGGCTTTCATGAGGATGAAGGAAGTTAAACTTTCTCCAAGTTGTGTGTTTGTTCACCAGAATGTTACAGATATTTCTGCTACAGAGAAAAACATGGAGGGGAAGCGACGGCTGCAAGAAAAACTGGACAAGATGGCCGAACTCGCAGCCAAAGAGGAGGATTGTGTTGCCGAGTGCTTCAGTGACATCATTGCATTTGACCTGCACGAAGATGTGAAATACTTTGCCCCGCTTTGGGAGGGAAGTCCACCCATGGCTCCTCCAAATCCAGGTTATAGTGAGAGTGTCCAAGAGCTGAAGACCATCATCCTGTCAAAAGCTTCACAGTCAGCTGGGATTACTCTCTCTGGGTTCAACAGCAAGATCCAGGACCTGTGGGAAGCCCTGATGAACGAACAATTTGTTTTCAGTTTCAAAAACACACTTGAAGTTGCAGTGTACAGAAAACTCGAGGTCCAATATGGGAACTGGACCTGGAGCCTGAGGAGCAACTTGCTGACCATTGAGGATGGGCTTCATACCAACATTGAAAATGGAAGACTTGAAAAGGTCCTGCTCAGTGACCTTCGTCGAGAATCGGAAAAAATAGAGAAGGAAATCAAAAAATCAATGGCAGCATACTTTGATGAAGACAGAGACAAAGAGATGTTGGTTCAGTGGCGAGGCAAGTTTGAAACCAAAATGAAGGAGTTTCATGAGGAACGGATGGAAGAAGTTCAAAGAAAACTGAATGGAGTGATCGAGCAGAAACATGCGTGTAAAACACTTGATGCTAAGAAGGAAGATTTTGAGAACACGCTGCTACAAAAGAGCAAAGACCTCGCGTGTGATCTAAAGGACATAGAAATGAATGAAAAGGAACTTGAAGAGCAGTTCAACTCTGTTTGGAGGGACTTGGTTAAAAAACTGATCGCAGACACAAAACCTATTCAGGACATCAACTATGAAGAAGATCAGTCAACAGTCCTCTGGCAGCTTGGTTTTGAAGATCGTCTCATCAATGAATCCAAACGGAGTGGCAGATACAAACAGATGACAGAGGCCGGTGATTACACGCATTATGGGAAAGGTTTGACTCATAAAGTGAAAAACTTCTTCACGGGCCGGAATGACGAACAGAAACTAATCAGATCCCTCATAGAGGATGTCGTGAAACAGTCCCTTGAGCTAATGAAGAGCAAACCTGTAGCTGTACGAGGCTACAACACAACTTACCTGCAGGAAGTGGGCAACCTCGTGAAAGGAAAGGTGACAGAATTTGAATCACAGAAGAAATTTGCTCTACTGAAGGAGTTCACAGTTGATGTCTCACTGTATGTGTTTCACAGAGCAGAGAGCTGGCTTTTAACCGCCCACAAGACATTCAAAAGGACCAATGATGCACACTCCTACGTAGAGGGCAAGAAAGAGAAATATCTCAGCATTTTCAAGAGCTTCTGCAAAGGAAGCTCATCTGCTGTTGTGCTTGGAGAACTGATCTGTGACAAGCTGAAGAGCTCCACTGTGAAGG
>NW_027175931.1:790637-795637 GCF_023055335.1 Clinocottus analis | reverse complement strand
CCAGCAGCTGTTGGCGGTTAAAGAAGAAGAGGCTGAAGTCATGAATGGTGACTGGCGAGAACCTTTGTCTGATTCTGAACCTGAAGGTGAAGACAATGTTGTGAAGGAGACCAGAGCACCTGAGTCTGCTGCTCATGGCCGGAAATGTAAGAAAGCCCTTGTAAGTCGTGTGGGACGTAACACTGGCAACAAACCCTTCAGCTTCTTCAAGTGTAGTAAACGGTGTCACTACAAGGGGTTCCTGCAGAAACACATGAGGTGTCATTTTGGAAAATTGTCCTCCAGCTGTTTGGTGAGAAAAAAAGGTTTTAGAGGGAAACAAAAGAAAAATTCACAGCCAAAAGTTCTCAAGAGAGAGAAATTATTCTGTTGTGATGTTTGTGGGAAAAGATTCACAAGACAATATATTTTGGTAGCACACATGAGAGTCCACACAGGAGAGAAACCATTCAGTTGTGATGTTTGTGAGAAAGCCTTTACACAACGGGCACATCTGAGGAAACACAAGAGAGTCCACACAGGAGAGAAACCACACGGTTGTGATGTTTGTGGAAAAAGGTTTTCACAACGTTGCGGTCTGACTTCTCACATCAGAGTCCACACCGGACAGAAACCCTTCAGTTGTGAGATTTGTCGGAGAAGATTTACACTTCAGGGAAATATGAATAGACACATGAAAGTCCACACAGGAGACAAACCATTCAGCTGTGATGTTTGTGGGAAGCATTTCACACTGCAGGCACATCTGAAGAGACACACAAAGGTCCACACAGGAGAGACACCATTCAGTTGTGATGTTTGTGGGAAAAAATTTACAGAACACGGAAATCTGAAGACGCACATGAGAGTCCACACAGGAGAGACACCATTTAGTTGTGATGTTTGTAGGGAAAGATTTACAGAGGAGGAAACGCTGAAGGTACACATGGCAGTCCACACAGGAGAGAATTCATTCTGTTGTGATGTTTGTGGGAAACGATGCACAAGACCGGAAAATATGAAGAGACACATGAGAGTCCACACAGGAGAGAAACCGTTCGGTTGTGATGTTTGTGGGAAAAGATTTTCAGACCCGGGAAATCTAAAGAAACACACAAGAGTCCACACAGGCGAGAGACCATACGGTTGTGATGTTTGTGGGAAAAACTTTAGAGAACAGGGACAACTAAGTAGACACAAGAGAATCCACACAGGAAAGAAGTAGTTTCTTCCAGTTGTGAAAGATTAACAATGTCAGTTTTTGTTGTTTTCTTTCTCTTGTATTCATTTCAAAAAATATGTTTCACGTTTCAAATGTTATTTGTTTATAAATGAGATGGAGGTTGGTTTTTTTTTTTAGATCAGTGGATAAATCTTTTTTAAACAATGACAACATATTGTGTGTCTGTGATAGAGGAAACTAAAAAACTAATTAAGAACTGTACAACTACGTCTGTATTTAAAATGCATTTCTGGGTTCTGTTTTTTTCAAATCAAATAAACTACTTTGTGCTACTGAAACTTTGGTGACACTTTATTTTACTGATCCCATGTACTTTGAATAATTCCCTGGAAAAAAACTTCTGTCACTTTAATCTCACAGGAAGGTTCTTGGAGAAGAAATGAAGGCTCGTTAGCGTGAAAGTAGAGACAGGTTTTAACGGCCTGATCCAGTCGCCTACATATGAAGGTAGATTTGAGTCTTTTTCACCCGAGTAAATTTCTTGTTTGTAGTAAATTATCTCAAAATCTTTGCTCTCATTTCAAAAATTTGCTCTCTCTCAAAAAAAAAAAAAAATTACTCTCAAAACTAAAATTTGCTCTAAAAACAAAAAAAACCTGTGCTCTTAATTCAAAAAGTTCCAAGTTGAGTTGCGGACGAACGAGGAATGTAGACAACAATATGACGTCATCTTCCCTCAGTGTCCTCACGTGACCTCCTGTTAGTGTGTGAGTGAGCCGAGAGCCCAGTGAGCCCACCAATAGAAACTCATCCAGCAGCACATGCCCCGCCCACTACGCCCACAACTCAACATGGAGCTTTTTGGATTGAAACCGCAGGGTTATTTTTTTGAGAGAGAGCAATTTATTGAATTTGGAAACAATTTATAAACAAGAAATTTGCTCAGGTAAATTTAAAAAAGTTGCTCTCTCAAAAAAAGACATAAATCTACCTTCATACTCATGCACCATCACTGGATCAAAACATAAGGATTATTGTGCTCGTCGTACACAAGTGTCGATTTTTTATCTTATACTTTCTCTTGTATAGTTTAATGTTCTCTCTTGCTGTTGTTGTTGTTGTTGTCGTTGTTGCTGTGATGCACCTTCCGCCAGGACAAATCCCTCGTTTGTACCTACTCATGTGGCAATAAAAAAGTTTCTGATTCTGATTTCTGATTCTGATTCTGATGGAATCCAACAGACTTATACTTTTTTGTCAAAGAGCCTGAACCCGGGAGTCTGACCTCTCAGTGGAGTGAGACATTCACTGTCACTGAGACTGGTTTTTATTAGCTCTGAGCCCTCACAGCAGTGACTCCATCTCTACAATGAGCAGTGAACGCATCTCTGTTTCTGTAGTCGTGATGCGTTCAGGGCCCTCAGCGCTTCGTGTCCACTGTGTAGAGGGAACAGACCTGATGTCTGAGAGTCTGGAGACTCCTGCTGCTCTTTCTACTGCAGGATGAAGGGAGTCTCTGGAGACACTGATCCATCTCTTCTTCTTCTTCTTCTTCTTCTTCTTCTTCTTCTTCTTCCCTCCGCAGATGGAAGACGTTAAAGTATTGTTCTTGGAAGAATTAGATGTCCTCTTCTCAAACTTCCCAGAAAACGGCCCCTAAAGTGTCAGATGAGTTGTTTTTGAGTGAAATGTTTCCATCACTCTGTATTAATACTGTCATACATTTCTGTTTTTTTAAAGGCAAATCTAAATGATAACTTCTTCAGTTCCTTCTCAGACTCTGTCCCTGAGATTGAACCACTTTATTTAAGCAATCAAATGGAGACTTTGTTACGCTGTGAGTAAACTGAGTCTCTTAGTCCTGAGGGGATAAACCCCCAGGACTAAGAGACTCAGACACGGTGTTATCACCTTATAACCTTTTAAACATGTCTTATTCTTTTACAGTAAAAGTGTTGGATGTATAATAACTCTTGTTATAATTCAAATAAATATAACCATATACTCTAAAATAAGCGTGTAGTTATCTACCTAATAGGGACTCAGGCTTACTGGAAGGAGACTTCCAGGTTGTGGAGATTCAGAGTTTGAGTTGAATAAATCAATCAATGCTGTTTGTGACACAACACGTCATGATCTTATTACCATGGTGTCTGTCTCCATGATACAACGGCGGCTCAAAAGGGAAAGTGACAACAACATTTTCTTCATTTTCATTTAAAAAACAACAACGTGTCAATCACACACAAGAGTTTTAAATGTGGATAAAACTCTGAAAGGCAGTTCGAACCCAAAGGCCACGAGAACATCTGCAACTATTGAATAAAAAACAAAACACTTCCTGAGTCAGTCACGTGGTGCGGCCGTTTCGCGCGCCTTCCAGCGTCACCACATACGTCATCAACACGAGCCTCGACAATAGCGTCACAAACATCTTCCCGGATTACTCTAAGCGCCTCGAGGAGACACGTCACTACCGGAAGGACCCACCAGAGCCCGGATGTGTGGACGGTACGTGTTGACGTGGACTTTGTGGAGTTTGACCGCAGACTCTCACGAGAGGAAGAGACGAAGCAGGAAGTAGACGGAGCCGGAAGTCGGCCACAGCGCGAGTCGCAGTGACTGAACTGTGTTTCATGGACCCACAATGCCCACGTGCTCCTGTCTGACTGGACTCTGTGTGACGTCGCGTCATTGAAAACGTCCGGATTGTTTCCTGGTGTCCTGCGGAGCTCATGACGTCAGCGAGCGAGCAGGAAGTAGACTGACCCGCGTTTGTCTGCAGGAAACGTTTCTGTCGTGTTTGAAATGTCTAAAGCCCAGAAGTTGAGATCTCTAGTGGAGCAGCGACTCACTGCGGCTGCGCAAGAGATATTTGGGCTGTTTGAAAGAACGATAGCAGAGTACGAGGAGGAACTTTCTGCTTCTAGAGACGAGAACGAGCGACAACGGAGACTACTGGACGCTGTTTTCAACCCGGAAGTCCGGGTCCACAGAGCAGGTTGGTTCTGTTGGTTCCTTCATCTCTTTAACCTGATGGAACCAGTTCTGGAGGAAGTATTCACATCATGTACTGAGGTAGAGTTACAGGTACTGAAGTATTCACATCATGTACTGAGGTAGAGTTACAGGTACTGAAGTATTCACATCATGTACTGAGGTAGAGTTACAGGTACTGAAGTATTCACATCATGTACTGAGGTAGAGTTACAGGTACTGAAGTATTCACATCATGTACTGAGGTAGAGTTACAGGTACTGAAGTATTCACATCATGTACTGAGGTAGAGTTACAGGTACTGAAGTATTCACATCATGTACTGAGGTAGAGTTACAGGTACTGAAGTATTCACATCATGTACTGAAGTAGAGTTACAGGTACTGAAGTATTCACATCATGTACTGAGGTAGAGTTACAGGTACTGAAGTATTCACATCATGTACTGAGGTAGAGTTACAGGTACTGAAGTATTCACATCATGTACTGAGGTAGAGTTACAGGTACTGAAGTATTCACATCATGTACTGAGGTAGAGTTACAGGTACTGTAATGAAGTAGTTAAACATTTTCATACTTTTCCTACCATAGATCTCACACGGACATATTGTCCTTTTTCTATACTAAACCTTAGAGCTACATATTTTACTTTTACTCTGCTTCATCTCAGAGGTACATATTGTACTTTTTACTGTACATCATATTGTAAAATGTACAATATTCACCTCCTAAGATGTAGTACAGAAAAAGAATAATTTGTCCCTGTTAGAGGTACATATTGTACTTTTTCCTGTAGTATGAATGTATTTTATTCTCCACAGACGTCAAGCCCCCTCACATT
>NW_027175931.1:733137-785637 GCF_023055335.1 Clinocottus analis | reverse complement strand
TTTGAGTCTCTTTGTAGCTGTTTTGTGTCTCTTTGTAGTTGTTTTGAGTCTCTTTGTAGCTGTTTTGAGTCTCTTTGTAGTTGTTTTGAGTCTCTTTGTAGTTGTTTTGTGTCTCTTTGTAGTTGTTTTGAGTCTCTTTGTAGTTGTTTTGAGTCTCTTTGTAGTTGTTTTGTGTCTCTTTGTAGTTGTTTTGTGTGTCTTTGTAGCTGTTGTGTGTCTCTTTGTAGTTGTTTTGTGTCTCTTTGTAGTTGTTTTGAGTCTCTTTGTAGTTGTTTTGAGTCTCTTTGTAGTTGTTTTGTGTCTCTTTGTAGTTGTTTTGAGTCTTTTTGTAGTTGTTTTGTGTCTCTTTGTAGTTGTTTTGAGTCTCTTTGTAGTTGTTTTGAGTCTCTTTGTAGTTGTTTTGTGTCTCTTTGTAGTTGTTTTGAGTCTCTTTGTAGTTGTTTTGTGTCTCTTTGTAGTTGTTTTGTGTCTCTTTGTAGTTGTTTTGTGTGTCTTTGTAGCTGTTGTGTGTCTCTTTGTAGTTGTTTTGTGTCTCTTTGTAGTTGTTTTGTGTCTCTTTGTAGTTGTTTTGTGTGTCTTTGTAGTTGTTTTGTGTCTCTTTGTAGTTGTTTTGAGTCTCTTTGTAGCTGTTTTGTGTGTCTTTGTAGCTGTTGTGTGTACTTTATATACTTTATCAGCATGAACTACCTGGTTCGTAGTATTCCTTCAGAACACCTGCCAGGTGTCAGAGGGAAACTTCTACTTCCTCTAAACATGAACACTTCCTGTTGTCCTGTGTGGACGCCGAGATTCACTTCCTGTTTGTACGTTTGTGTCAGAGAGCAGCAGCAGCAGCAGCAGCAGCTCAGTGCAGCAGCAGCAGCAGCAGCAGCAGCAGCAGCTCAGTGCAGCAGCAGCAGCAGCAGCAGCAGCAGCTCAGTGCAGCAGCAGCAGCAGCAGCAGCAGCAGCTCAGTGCAGCAGCAGCAGCAGCAGCAGCAGCAGCAGCAGCAGCAGCAGCTCGCTGGTGAGTTTTTCATCTTCTTATATATTTAAATATAAACCAGTGGAAATTCTTCATGAATGATTATATATATATATATATATATATATATATATATATATATATATATATATATATATATATATATATATATATATATATATATATACTAAATTCTATAACATATAAGTATAATATATATAAGTATAATATATAGACCTGAACCTATAAAAGAATAAAAGTTGCTCAACTTCTTGATCTTTTTGTTGTGTTTGTTCTTGTCGCCGTCAGGAGAACGTAGTACAAGTACACAGTACTGCAGTTGTGATCAGAGTACCTGAGGACGTATCGGCTGGTTGGAGATGTGGCGCTCGCTGCTGCTCCTGCTGGTCGCCGTGAGTCCTGCGCTGCTGCAGCTTCAGGACTACAAAGATGGCCGCCGAGGCGCCGAGCTGCACGACAAGAAGCATTTCTGCTCCTGGAAGTGTCTCCTCTTCACTCTGCAGTGGCCCGGAGCCTTCTGCCAGGTGAGCCTTCATCCTCACCATCACCATCATCACCATCACTGATCAATGAGTCAGGCGGGAGAATAAGGAAATAGTGAAGGAAACGAGGAGATGGCAAACCTTCACTGAGGAGGATGTAGGGAAGGAAATGAGGAGATAGTGAATCTTTAGTAAGGAGGTAGGGAAGGAAACAAGGAGATATCAAACCTGCACTAAGGAGGAAAGAAACAAGGAATTAGTGAACCTTCACTTAGGAGGTAGTGAAGGAAAGGAGGAGCTGACGCTTGTGTCCTTGTGTTCAGTCTCTGGACCAACAGGAACTCTGCTGGATTCCTCAGAGCGTCAACAAGTGGACGATTCACGGCCTCTGGTGACAAAGTCTCTCCTGTCTTTTACGTTAGGATACAGTTTAATGAGGTCTTTATAACAATAATCATAATCATCATCATCATAGAGAAGAACAGAATATAACGTATGGATGAAGGTAGATTTGTGTCTTTTTTACCAGAGCAAATTTCCTTTTGGAAAGTAAATTGTTTCCAAATCTTTGCTGTCAATGAAAAAAATGTCTCTCAAAAAACAAAAAAACGCTCTTTGTTTTTTTGTTTTTTGAGACCGTTTTTTTTTTAGAGCGTGTTTTTTATGAGGTTTTTTTTGACAGCTTTTTATTTTGACAGCGTTTTTTTCGGAGAACGTTTTTCTTTTTTGACAGTTTGATTTTTGGAGAGCATTTTTTTTGGAGAGAAAATATTTTGAGATAATTTCCTTACAAACAAATATTCTTTCTCGTGTAAAAAAGACACAAATCTACCTTCTTAATAATGTACCTTAAAAGAACTGAAAACTAGATCAAAGAATGGTAAACCAGCGATGAAAGACTTTTATTGTGAAAGGGCTTTGTGTGTGCCCTGCGTTCTCGCCTGCAGGCCTCGGAAGGCGTGGAGTTGCTGCAAGTGCTGGCCCATGTTCGAGTCTGACGTCCAGGTGAGTCCCAGTCTGGATCAGAACACCTGGTCACCGGGTCACGTGACACCGGGTCACGTGACACCGGGTCACGTGACACCGGGTCACGTGACACCGGGTCACGTGACACCGGGTCACGTGACACCGGGTCACGTGACACCTGCAGGCTGAGTCTGATCCCTGAGCTCTGTCTTGCAGGAGCTGGACGCAGAGCTGAAGGAACACTGGCCGTCTTTACTGAAGGATCAGCCCAGCTTCCACTTCTGGTACGACAGGAAGGACACGCCACGCTATGACCTTTATATCTTTATGAGGACACGCCACGCTATGACCTTTATATCTTTATGAGGACACGCCACGCTATAACCTTTATATCTTTATGAGGACACGCCACGCTATGACCTTTATATCTTTATGAGGACACGCCACGCTATGACCTTTATATCTTTATGAGGACACGCCACGCTATAACCTTTATATCTTTATGAGGACACGCCACGCTATGACCTTTATATCTTTATGAGGACACGCCACGCTATGACCTTTATATCTTTATGAGGACACGCCACGCTATAACCTTTATATCTTTATGAGGACACGCCACGCTATGACCTTTATATCTTTATGAGGACACGCCACGCTATGACCTTTATATCTTTATGACACGCCACGCTATGACCTTTATATCTTTATGAGGACACGCCACGCTATGACCTTTATATCTTTATGAGGACACGCCACGCTATGACCTTTATATCTTTATGAGGACACGCCACGCTATGACCTTTATATCTTTATGAGGACACGCCACGCTATGACCTTTATATCTTTATGAGGACACGCCACGCTATGACCTTTATATCTTTATGAGGACACGCCACGCTATGACCTTTATATCTTTATGAGGACACGCCACGCTATAACCTTTATATTATTTATTTACATGTCATACTATGACTTTGTATTTTTTACTTACTAAAGTAGGACTTTCAGCATGTGTGTGTGTGTGTGTGTGTGTGTGCGCGCACAGGAGACAGGAGTGGGAGAAACATGGAGTGTGTGCAGCGTGTGTTGAAGGGATGAACTCTCCACTCAGATACTTTCAGATCTGCCTCAAACTGCGACGACAGTTTGATATCCAAAGGTTAGTGTGCAAACACACACACACACACACGCACACACACACACACACGCCTTCCTGTGTGCTGATGTCACAGTGTGTCCCTGCAGGTTGCTTGATGATGCTGGTGTGACTCCGTCCTGTGAACGACCTTACAAGGTAACGACCTTCAGTCATTTGACTTCATGACTCACAAGCGACACTTTTGACAAACTGACTTAAAAAATAAATAAATATTTTTTAATCACAAACTATAGAACTTTTAGACAAAATGATTTTTTTTATTTTACTTTTTGACAAACTGACTTAAAAATAAACTTTATTGACATTTTTGTATTTCATTTTTAACTTTATTGACACTATGTGACTTAAACACAACGTTTTATCCACATCCTGGTTCTGCAGTTGTTCTTGTGATGGACATGTGTTCGCAGCTCGTGGAGCTTCGGCAGGTTCTGGATCCACACCTGGGAGACAAACACGAGATCCAGTGTGTTACGGACCAGCAGGTCAGAGCTCTGCCTTCTGCGCTGCTTGTTGTCTTCATTTAGCAGTGTTTTAGCAGGTCTCGCATTAGCATTAGCACTAGCAGCATTAATGCTACCGGCTTCACACCTGCCCCTCCTCCCTCAGGGCCGGGAGGTGTGGTTTCAGGTGAAGGTCCCTCTGTCTCACAACCTCACCGTGGGCTGCGACCACGCCCCTGACGGGGGCCCGGCGCCCCCCCCTGGCCCGGCGTGGAACTCGTCCCACGGGCATCCCTGCCCCCCCCAGGCGCCGCTCTACTACTTCCCCGTCGACCACCAGCAGCCTCAGCGGCCCTGCGGCTGAGCGGCGACGTCCGATGTGTGGAATCAAACCCAAATAAACACGTTGAGGAGATCCACGTGTGTGTGTGTGTGTGTGTGTACGTGTTTTTATAGCAATGTCTGCCATAGAGCTTAGCCGCTAGCTCACAAGCTAAAGTTGAGGAAAAAAGTAGCTGCTTATAACCAGATTTTACGGTCGTTAATATCATTTGTTCTGACGCTCTCGTGCTGTTGTGTGTTTTGTTTTGTTGGATTGTTTCACATGTTTTGTTATAAGTGTAAGCGTTGTTCTGATGTACGTTACTGGGGCTTTTATTGTGAAGGGAAAAACGGAAGGAGAGGAAATGTTCTAGTGAAGTGTGGAACGAGAATAAAAGTGTTTTCCGTAAATGAAGTGAGGTACATTGTTAATGACGCAGCATCCTGTCACGCGTGTATTTATGTATTCATACCAGACGGCACAGGTAGAAAATACACGCTAGATAGGTGTGTGTGTGTGTGTGTGTGTGTGTGTACATGTGTGTTCTTTGCTAAACCAAGGAGTGCTAAAACACAACAACTGCTTCTCAGTTTATTGACATGTTAAATGTTAAACATTCAGAAAGCACTAAAAACAGACCCGACCGGGTGAGAGCCAACGAAACGTACAAACTAAAGAGAGAGAGACAGAGAGAGAGAGAGAGAGAGAGAGAAAGAGAGAGAGAGAGAGAGAGAGAGAGACCCCCCCTCAGTGCTCCAGGCGGCCCAGGAACCTCAGGTTGAGGATCTTCAGCTGGTCGTCCAGCTCCATGCGCACGATGCCGTCGTCTCCGTCGATGCTCAGCAGGATGCCCGTGGCCTCGCGGTCCTCACCCAGGATCACCTTCACCTGTCAATCACACGGCACCACGGCAACCACGTCAGCTTCACGGCCAGCTTCAATTATGTATATTTAAAAATTATATAATATATATATCAATAAATATATATAGAAATAAAATATATGATATATAAATCTATAAATAAACTAAATTATATATATATATATAAATAAAAAAAAAGATGTTAAAACAAATACATTTTGAAAATATATATAAATATATAAAACTATTTGTTTTTTAAGAATAATAAAGAAAAGTGCATCTTTCTCTAAATTTATTGTATTTTCCTGTTTTCTTTGGAGCACATGAAGCCACCAGGAGGCCTCGCGGTCCTGCTGCTCTACCTTGTTGTTCTTGGTGGGCGTGATGGGCTCCAGGTGGTCGCTGCTGATGCTCACCACCTTCTCCGACTCCTG
The DNA here is from genome assembly GCF_023055335.1 of Clinocottus analis. NCBI lineage: Eukaryota > Metazoa > Chordata > Actinopteri > Perciformes > Cottidae > Clinocottus > Clinocottus analis. The sequence goes on along the minus strand of NW_027175931.1, from coordinate 779,983 downwards.
CATGAACACTGAGCACATGCCTCCCTGAAGACACACACACACACACACACACACACACACACACACGTTACATATGAACCCAGGGACACTAGTACTGTGTAAAGGTTCTAGTGATTCAGAACCAGGCTGCCTCCATCATGGTTCCTCAGACGAGAACCCTGCAGAGGTTCTCCTCCATCATGGTTCCTCAGACGAGAACCCTGCAGAGGTTCTCCTCCATCATGGTTCCTCAGACGAGAACCCTGCAGAGGTTCTCCTCCGTCCTCACCGTGACGCTCCGGATGACGCCCGTCTGGCCCATCAGGTCCATGAAGGAGTCCTTCACCTTCACCAGGATGTCGGTGGTCACCCAGTCGCTGCCGCCCTGCTCGATGTTGGAGCCGGGGGTGTGAGGGTTGTAGCCTCCAGGAGAGGGCGCGCCGGGCGTCATGGGGCTGTAGCCCACCGGACTGGGACTAGGACTGGCCTGTGGGAGCAGAGGGGTGTGGGGTCAGGATTACAAAGAAACTGGCTGCACCGGTTCCTGAGGAAGGAGGAACCCTGGGCGTACCTGGTAGGCCATGGGGGACGGCGTCGGGTGGTAGCTGGCTGGAGAGTGTGTGTTCTGGTAGCCGACCGGCGAGGGCGCCACCTGGTGGTAGCTCTGGGGACTGGGACTGGGCTGGTAGGAGCCCTGAGGGGACGGGGCGGCGTAGGGGGAATACTGGTCTGTGTTGTACCTGCAACACAAAGACACACACACACACACACACACACACACACACACACACCTCAGTGGAATCCTGCCCTCACTTGTCTTAAATATCCGTCAAAAGCAGCGAGTTGGTCATGAAGAAACCATCAATCAAATTCCGTGTCGTGGTTCCTCTGGCGTGTTGGGTTCAGTTCCCCTCAGACTCACATGGCCGGCGTGCCGGGCGTCTGCGGGTTGTACTGAGGGTTGACCTGCGGAGAGGGGACTTCTGGGTAACCCGGCGTCTGCGGGTTGGGCGTGCCCCCGTAGCCCTGAGGGGACGGGGACGGCTCGTCGTCGTAGCCGAAGTCGTACTCCTCCTCGTTCCTGAGACGAGAAGACGAGGGTTAAAACCTGATGAAGGAAGGAAACACCAAGAGAGAGAGAGAGAGAGAGAGGGAGGGTGTGTGTGTGTGTGTGTGTGTGTGTGTGTGTGTGTGTGTGTGTGTGTGTGTGTGTGTGTGCTACCTGGAAGGGGTGTTGGGGTTACTGGGGTCCCAGGCACCACTCTGACCCGGCGTCCTGCTCCCATCATGCAATGGGGTCTGAGAGCCGTAGTGAGGCGTACGACTTCCCGCTGGAGGGAAAAAAGAAACAAACGCGTCCGTCAACGTTTAACGTTCCGTCCTCAACGTTCTGAAGACTCAGCAGAACACGAGAACACGAGAACACCAGAACACGGACCCTCCTGCACCGGCGTCTGGGAGCCGTACATCGGCGTTCTGGAGCCGGTGCCGTACATGGGCGTCTGGGAGCCGTACATGGGCGTACGGCCGTGAGCCGAGGTCATCCCGCTGGGCCGCTTAGCGCCCCTATGAGGAAGAGGAGGAGGAGGAAGAGGAGGAGGGGATCAATGCACGCTCACAAACTCTGGATGAAGCTCGTCATGTCATCGATACACAGGAGAAGAAACCGCAGGAGCCACGCATTCGATTTATGAACGTCTCCAGTAGAAGACCTGTCAATCACCCTGTAGCCCCGCCCCTAAAGCACGGGCTTCTATACAACCAGAGAAACTACGACTACGTGGCTCCGACACAACGCGGGATGCGATCCAGACGTACATGGTCGTGAGGCGCTGTCTGTCCACGGAGATGGTCTGACAGGTGGAGTGCAGCTCCACTCTGGCGGTGGACTCCGTGGCGTCCTTCACCACCCCAATGTACCCTGGGAAATGTAGTCAAAGGCACCAGCGTCATGAAACAAGCCGACTAAAGGCCGTCGTCACGTGCAGGTGAGCGTCCTACCTTTGTAGGGACCCTGGGAGATGCGGACCGTCTGGCCAATCAGCTCGTTGTCTCTTCGTCCTCTGCCCCGCCCCATCCCTCCTCCTCCCCCACCTCCTCCCCCTCCCCCTCCTCCTCCTCCACCGCCGCCTCCTCTCTGTGGAGAACCTGAAGGAGACAAAACAACACTGTTGTACACAGAGAACGTTGCCCTGCAGGAGCCAAACAACAACAACAACAACAACAACAACATGCCGACTTGTAAAAAGTCTGCAAACTACTTTTTAAAAAGTTTGTTTCCCGAATGGAGTCTGGACCTGTTGATGCTAAGCTACGCTAAGCCTGGAGCTAACTGTGAGCTGCTTATTGACTCTCCATTCGTCTGCACGTCGCTTCTCTAAGAAACGTTTCAATCAATCGTCACTTCGGCCTTAAAGGTGAAGCTGAAACACTTTCAGAGTTGGATTTGTGACTGTGGTCACGCGGCTCAGAAGTTCACGGATTAAAAACGATATTTCCACGCATGGAGTGAGACACGCCCACTTCCTGCTGGCGTGAGACTCACTTCCTCCTCCTTGGTGCATGGGGCTGCTGATCCGAGGGCTCATGGGAGCGAATCCCCCCACGGTGAAGTTGGTCACGTCTCTGGGCTGAAAGAGGAGAACACAACTTCATGGCAAGGACACTAAAACATGCTGCTTCCTACCCTCCACCTCTTATCTCCTGCTCCCTACCCTCCACCTCTTATCTCCTGCTCCCTACCCTCCACCTCTTATCTCCTGCTCCCTACCCTCCACCTCTTATCTCCTGCTTCCTACCCTCCACCTCTTATCTCCTGCTCCCTACCCTCCACCTCTTATCTCCTGCTCCTTACCCTCCACCTCTTATCTCCTGCTCCCTACCCTCCACCTCTTATCTCCTGCTCCCTACCCTCCACCTCTTATCTCCTGCTCCCTACCCTCCACCTCTTATCTCCTGCTCCCTACCCTCCACCTCTTATCTCCTGCTCCCTACCCTCCACCTCTTATCTCCTGCTCCCTACCCTCCACCTCTTATCTCCTGCTCCCTACCCTCCACCTCTTAACTCCTGCTCCCTACCCTCCACCTCTTAACTCCTGCTCCCTACCCTCCACCTCTTAACTCCTGCTCCCTACCCTTCATCTCTTAACCCCTGCATGTCCCCCCTCAGCACTGACCTTTGACCCCCCGGCCAGCACCAGGTGTCGGGTCTTGCAGACGAACATGCCTCCGTTCTCCACCAGCTTCTTGCAGTGCAGGAAGGCGAAGCCTCGGAACAGGTGACGGATCTCCCCTTCGCGGCCCTGCGGGGGGGCAGCCGCCTCGTTTAAAGCGTGAACGTCCATCAGACGCTGGAGAGAACACGGAGGGCAGAACTCACCGAGTGCGGCCCGTCGATGACCTTGACGATGTCCTTGACGTGGATGTTGTTCTGCTCAGAGTCCAGCGCCACGGCGAAGCGGTTGTCCTTCCTGCGGTTCACCGCCTGGTGCCGCACCGTCATGACCTTCCCGTGCATGTTCAGCACCTGAGGGACACGCCCACAACACACGGGTTCAACTCCGCGTCCAATGGGAACGCTGAACCGTGGCCCCGCCCCCTTACAGAGGCCCCGCCCCCTCACCTGGAAGGTCTCCCTCTCCAGCCGCACGATGACGCCCACGGTCTGCGGGTCCAGCTGCACCAGCTCGCCCCACTCGTGCTGCCCGCCGGCGTCCACGCCCGACGCCGTCTCAGAGCAGAGCTGCAGGTCTCTGGGGAGGACCTTCAGCTGGGGGGGGGGGGGGGGTCAGTAACACTGTGTGTGTACCTCGTGCATGGTGTGTGTGTGTACCTCGTGCATGGTGTGTGTGTGTGTGTACCTCGTGCATGGTGTGTGTGTGTGTGTACCTTGTGCATGGTGTGTGTGTACCTCGTGCATGGTGTGTGTGTGTGTGTGTACCTCGTGCATGGTGTGTGTGTGTGTACCTCGTGCATGGTGTGTGTGTGTGTACCTCGTGCATGGTGTGTGTGTGTGTACCTCGTGCATGGTGTGTGTGTGTGTACCTCGTGCATGGTGTGTGTGTGTGTACCTCGTGCATGGTGTGTGTGTGTGTACCTCGTGCATGGTGTGTGTGTGTGTACCTCGTGCATGGTGTGTGTGTGTGTACCTCGTGCATGGTGTGTGTGTGTGTGTACCTCGTGCATGGTGTGTGTGTGTGTACCTCGTGCATGGTGTGTGTGTGTGTACCTCGTGCATGGTGAGGTCAGAGAACAGGATCACAAAGTTCTCCTCCACTCTGACGATGAGGCCGGTGTCTCCTTCGTACCGGCCAGCGATCACCTTCACGTGGTCGCCCATCCGGAAGTACTTCCTCAACTCATGAGCCGGGAACTCCAGAGGGTCCTGAGAGAGAACACACACACACACACACACACACACACACACACACACACAGTTTCAAACAATCAGATTTTGGTCGGTGCTCATTAGTTTTAAGGTTATGGTTAACTTTAGGTTACTGAGGACTTGAGTGAGGGTTCTCACAGGTGAAAGACCAGCGGGTAAGAGAGTGAATGTGTGTGTGTGTGTGTGTGTGTGTGTGTGTCAGTGTGTGTGTGTGTACCTTCAGGTCCTCGTGCTTGGGCATGATGGTGATCTTGTTGCCGTCCACACTGAGGATCTTTCCCTGCAGGTTGATCAACTCGCCCTCACAAACCTCCACGTTGTCACCGGCCTGCAGGTTGTGTTCCCGCTCCTTACCTGCACACACACACACACACACAGACACACACAGACACACACACACACTTTTAACTTCTGAGGAAATATTTGAATTAAATTGCATGCAATTAAGTTACATCTGGTCATTTTGAATCTACAAGCAAAAACAGAACACACACACACCTACACACACCTACACACACCTACACACACCTACACACACCTACACACACCTACACACACACACCTGACTCGGTGACCACCTCCAGGTCGATTCCTTCGGGCTGGTCCTCAAACTTCTCGAGCTCCGACAGCGTGGGCTTCACTCCGTCTGTGATCTGAGAGACAGAAACAGTTATGAAAGTTAATGTAATGTATCAGTGTTTTCCTTCATCATCATCGTCATCTTCATCGCGTCTCACCACAGCCGACATGGCGAAGCTCTTGAACAGGAAACCTTTGCGGCTGTAACGGTTCCCCTCAAAGATCATGAAGTCTCCATCGTGGCTCACTTCTCCTCCCAGAGACCTGTCAATCAAACCGTCGCCCGTCAATCACATCACTTACATATTTGATATTTAATCGTTAAAAGAAAAATGTTTACCTGATTTTTTCAGCGTCAAATAGCCGCTGAGTCGGTCGCTTGAACTTCTTCCTCTTAGCAAACCAGTCTTTCTACAGGAGAGAGAGAGAGAGAGAGAGCGAGAGAGAGAGAGAGCGAGAGAGAGAGAGAGAGAGAGAGCGAGAGAGAGAGAGAGAGACAGAGAGAGAGAGAGAGAGAGAAAGAGACAGAGACAGAGAGAGAGAGAGAGATATTAAATCTCAGTACTATCACCAGGAGGAAGAACCATGTTCTGCGTGTTGGTTCCTACCAGACTCATCTTGGCCTTGATGCGGTCCAGGTCGATACGAGGGATCATCTTCAGAGAGATGGTGTTCTGACTCGGCTCCACGTAGTCCACCTGGAACACAAAGAACCCATGAGGAACCCATGAGGAACCCATGAGGAACCCATGAAGACCCCGTGGTTAGGAGGGGTTCCCCTCAGGGCCCCGTGGTTCAGGTACCTGGGCGATGTCGTCCTTGTACAGGCCCCTCTTCAGCCGGACCCAGGACTTGGGCTTCAGGTTGGTGACCTCCTTGACGACCTTGAGCACGTCGGTCATCTCCTTGATGGGAACCATCTGCTGGTTCCACAGGCCCATGCGCAGGTTCCCGATGCCCTCGATGGCCGACTTCACGTGGGTCTGCTTGTAGGACTCCACGTAGATGTAGCCCTTCACGTGGTCGGGGGCCACCACGGCCTTGATCTGCAGGGGCTGTGTGTGTGTGTGTGTGTGTGTGTGTGTGTGTGGTTGATGTTTGTTAGAGAGGATACTCTATACACAGATATATTAAAGTATCAGCCAATCAGAGCAGAGCATTCAAACAGGTCCCGCCTCCTCACCGTGTCAGTGAACTGGTAGGCGATGAACTTCCTCATCAGAGCGATGGCCGTCGCTCGCTCCTCTCCGATCTGAGGGGGAGAGAGAGTGTGAGAGAGGGTGTGTGTGTGTGTGTGTGTGTGTGAGAGAGTGTGTCAGTGTGAGTGTGTGTGTGTGTGAGCTCACCTTACACTTCACCGTCCACAGGTTGGGGTCCCTGCACACAAACAACAAACGTTAGCACAAGCTGCAGCGTCTCGATGCTGATTGGTCGATGAGCGCTCACACGTACTTGACACCAGGAAGTAGCTGCTGCTGCGTGATGTCATCAGAGAGCTCCTCGGACCCTCCGGAGAAACTGCACAGGAGGAGTTCATTTACACAAGCTTCAAGATGAAACACTTCCTGGTGACGTTTCACATTAAAAGCCTGACAGAAAGGGAAGGCTTTTATTGTGAAACATCTACAGGAAGTGTTTATGACTTCATAAAAAACACTAATGAGTGAATAAGAAAAGTACAAAGGAGACGATGTTCTACTCACTGTTCTCCTCCTGAGGACTTGGCGTATTTCCTCATGTAGTATTCACCCAGCGCCTCCTCTCTGGAGTCTCTGTAACACACACACACACACACACACACACACACACACACACACACACACACACACACACACACACACACACACACACACACACACACACACACACAGTCAGCCAACGACTCACACCATAACACACACACGTCGTCATCAGTAGTGAACAGAAGCGGTGTCGGTACCTCCAGAGGTTCTGCAGCCGTCTGGACCCGGAGTGATCCTCCTCCTGAACCGCGTGTTCCATGTTAGACACTGAGGACGAGGAGGAGGAGGAGGAGGAGGAGGAGGAGGAAGAGGAGTCAGTGTTCAGAGAAACTACTCTAACTTAGATGAACATGCTCAGTACTGAGGGAGTGGAGAAGTCTTACCTTCAGCCCCCTCTGCTGGACCGACCGGTGAGGAAGAGGACGAGGAGGAGGAAGAGGGGGAGGAGGAAGAGCGGGAGCAGAGATAAAAGTCAAGATAAAAAGGCAACAAAGAAAAGAGAGAAATAAAGAAGTGATGCAACAGAAACAAAGAGAGGCATTCAGAGGAGACGAGGAGGAAGAGGATGGTGGAATGAGCAAGAGAAGAAGAAGAAGAAGAAGAAGAAAACATTGAGGCGGAGCAGCAGCCCAGAGAGGAAGAGAGGGATGATGAAGAGGACAGAAGCCAAAAAGACAAAAATCATCATCATCATCAGAGCACACAGGAGTCAGGCAGCGGCGACACAAAGCATGATGGGAGGGAAACAAACACAGGTTAACGGTGCAGGGTCGAGGTCGAGGTCAAAGGTCAAAGCACAGCAGAAACAAACCAGGACGCCGTCGTCTGCTCGCAGCTTTAAACTCACGGCCTCAAAGAGGGTATCGCTTTCAACCCAAAACACGCTTGTTGTTTACTTTGTTTGTCAACAAACCGCCGCGTGGCTCCGCCCCTCAATCCCGCCCGACTTCCTGTCTGCCGGCCACCGCTTCCTGCTGAAGCACTTCACGTTTACACGAGTCTGTGAACGCAGCGGCGACGGAGACGTTTGTTTCTGCTGCCCTTCTCCACAGAACGTAAACAATAAACAACAACAAATAAACACGGCGGCCGACCAGGAAGCAGCGTCTCTCTCCAGCGACGCGGAGCGACGAGGCCGAGCTACGAGGCGCTCATCTGGAGATCTGATCCCTAGAGATCTAGTGGTCAAGTAATCTAGTGGTCTAGAGATCTAGTGGTCAAGTAATCTAGTGGTCTAGAGATCTAGTGGTCAAGTAATCTAGTGGTCTAGAGATCTAGTGGTCAAGTAATCTAGTGGTCTAGAGATCTAGTGGTCAAGTAATCTAGTGGTCTAGAGGTCTAGTGGTGGGCCCTGGCTGCTTCCTGGCGTCGAGCCGCTCACAAACACGATGAGGAGTCAGAAGGTTCTGGTCGATGGGTTTGATCTCATGATGACCTCATGATGACCTCATGATGACAGAATGTTGCGTCTGCTTATGAAACACAGAGAATATCTGGAGGAGGATTACCGTTAACTGGAGAGGACGCCGGAGAAACAGAGAGACACTGTTAGACTCCACCCGTTAGACTCCACCCGTTAGACTCCACCCGTTAGACTCCACCCGTTAGACTCCACCCGTTAGACTCCACCCGTTAGACTCCACCCGTTAGACTCCACCCGTTAGACTCCACCCGTTACCCATCTCCTACATCCTGACGTCTGATACTTGACTGGACCCGTGAGGCCCGTGAGGCCCCGTGAGGCCCCGTGAGGCCCCGTGATGACCGCGTCCTCGGGGCCTTTGAAGGCCCAGCGAGGTGTGAGAGGCTCCGGCAGCGTGTCGGTGCTTCATAAAGACTAAAAGCTGACGTTGTGGAGGAGAAACTACTGAGCAGAGGAGACACACATCCCGACAGCTGAAGACACATCACATTTAAAGCTCTCTGCTCCTCTGAGCGCCTCACCTTTCTCCAGAATGTCTTCGGCTCCTTCCTCCCACTGATCTTCCTCATCCTCGTACTCGTCGTCCACGTCTAGAGGGAGAGAGAGAGGAAGCAGACTCAGTTTACGGCGGCCGCTCGCTGGGCTCAGACGCCCGGTCTCGTCGTGGAGGAGCGGGACTGCGTACCAGCTTCGTCCAGGATGAAGCCGCCGTGCCTCGGCCTCTTCCTGGGACGGTCGTCATCGTCCTCCTCTTCCTCCTCGTCGTACTCTTCCTCCTCCAGGTCCTCGCCCTCCTCCTCTGCTACCTTGTCGCTGCCAACAGGACTGCCCGTCTCCTCCTGGGGGAAGAGAGTACACAAGTACATCATGTAGACTATAACTGATATACAAGTACACCGTGTCGACTACAACTAGTGTATGTGTATATGTACACACACACACACACACACACACACACACACACACACACACACACACATATATATATTTTGTATTAAGCTGCTGGTTAAGTTTGTTCTTGAATCAATCCTTAAATACAAAGTGAGAAATGACGTCACGCAGAGTGATGCCACCATGTTAAAACCGCAACATGATTACTGTTGTATTAACACTATTACTGTTATATTATACATTAACAGTAATACTACTATATTAAGATCACTACATCTGGAACCAGGAAACATTTGACATTAAAAACGTTTCAACCATCAACAAAGTTTCACCTTTGTCATTAAATGTACATGAAATATGTAAACATATAAAGTAACTGAAGTAGAAAGTGACTAGAGAAGTACAAGTACCTCACATGTGTACTTCACAATCCAGTAACACAAACTAGTACACCATATCTGTGTGTATGTATATAGACACAAATATGTTATGTTTTCACACTTTATTCCACTTTCACCTCGTTGAATCTCACTGTTTACTGTTAGCATCGCATAGCTTAGCGGTTAGCTTGCTAGCTCACCTCGTTGCCCTCCTCGGCCTCCCCGTCGCTGCTGCGCTCACTCGCGTTGTCGGAGAAGTCGCTGTCATCGCTGTCGGACATCGTGGAGCTTCGAAGAGAACAAATAAAACAAACATTCAAATTATTTCCGCCTAAAAGTTTGAATTAAAAAAATCAAAACATGGCGGAGCAGCTGGCGGCTAAAGCTAGCAACATAACAACAATTAGAGCGGCCTAGCAGAGCATGCTAACGTTGTAGAGAACCGGAAGTGAGCCGATGAGCTGCGCAGGGTTTACTCACCCGTTTGAAGTCCCGCTGCCGGTCTCGAGCGCGTTACTTGGGCAGTAAAAGCAAATACCGGCTTATTTTCTATCTGCCGGACGCTCCTCCCGTCTTCTTGGAGAACCGCGAGATCTCGGAAAAGCCGCGTGAACTCTCGCGGGTTTTTTTGGGACCGTGGTTGTGTGTGAAAAGAGGAAGAGGTCTCACTCTGCCTCTATTTGGTAAAAGAGCAGTTACAAGTACGCTAAATAATAAACAATGGTGGAATAACTTGACACAGTGTAGATAATGTATATATATTAGGGCTGGGCAAAGTTTTTACTTCAATATTGAAGTAAAAACTAGTGTATTGCAGCTTTTATTTTAAAAACCACTCCTTCTTGGGTCCATGTTCAGTAGTAAGGGTCCCTGTGAGGGACAAACCACTCCTTCTTTGGTCCATGTTCAGTAGTAAGGGTCCCTGTGAGGGACAAACCACTCCTTCTTTGGTCCATGTTCAGTAGTAAGGGTCCCTGTGAGGGACAAACCACTCCTTCTTTGGTCCATGTTCAGTAGTAAGGGTCCCTGTGAGGGACAAACCACTCCTTCTTTGGTCCATGTTCAGTAGTAAGGGTCCCTGTGAGGGACAAACCACTCCTTCTTTGGTCCATGTTCAGTAGTAAGGGTCCCTGTGAGGGACAAACCACTCCTTCTTTGGTCCATGTTCAGTAGTAAGGGTCCCTGTGAGGGACAAACCACTCCTTCTTTGGTCCATGTTCAGTAGTAAGGGTCCCTGTGAGGGACAAACCACTCCTTCTTTGGTCCATGTTCAGTCTGTTTCTTATCCTAAAGATGTTGAAGACCAGCAGTTGATTCACTTCATACAAAAGCAATAAGTGTTTTTCATGTTTCCACTTCAGTTTTTCTTCCTCAGTGATAAAGTCCAGTCTGTGTTGTCTTGAACAAGTGACCTGAACATCTTGTGATGTGAGGAAAGTTCTCCTCTTTGAGAGAAAAGTAAAGATCCAGAAGGGATGCTGCTTTAAAGTGCTCTGCATGGATCAGACCGTGGGATCAGCAGCTTTGCGCGATTGACTTTCAATCTGGACGCGGAGCCGGTCGGTGTGTGAGCGCTTTGTCGAAGCTTTTGACGAAGCTGTTTGTTGCTGCCCCGTTGCTTGTTGAGTAAAAGCAGTGTTGTTGTATTTCATTCATAGCTGCATCTTATTTATTTTTCATGTTTGATTGACCTCACGCGTCAAAGCAACGCGAGCCGTTGGCAGCAGAAAGACTGTGATTGGTCCGCTAACCACGTCCTTTCTGAGTCTCTCATGTCCGGTTTCATAGCATAATATCTCTGTTTTTAAAAGCCACAGCAGAAACAGGAACAATGGATCCTGTTGAAGAACGTTTGGCTGAGCTGTTGAGCTACATCCAGTTGAGCTACATCCTGTTGAGCTACATCTGGTTAAGCTACATCTGGTTGAGCTACATGCTGTTGAGCTACATCCTGTTGAGCTACATCCTGTTGAGCTACATCTGGTTGAGCTACATCTAGTTGAGCTACATCTAGTTGAGCTACATGCTGTTGAGCTACATCCTGTTGAGCTAAGTCCGGCGTTGAAAAATTAAAACGCATAATTGGTTTGCGTTAATAACGCGCTAATACGACAGCACTAGTAACTGTGCTGCATACTAATGAGTTACTGATGCGTGTTCATGTTGGAGCTTCATGAATGATGAGTTCAGTGTTTACTCATTTTTGGACTGATTTACTCGACCCCTCAGAGTAAAATCATTAAAACAGGAACATTTATTTTTCAAGGAAGGAGCAGAGTCAGAACTTTTCAATAAAGACATCTCTGCATGTGAAGTGTGTTTGCTTCCTTCTCTGTAGAAAGTTGACTTTGAGTGTTTTCATGTGTTCCATGGTGTGATCATGCGGACAGATCTTTATCAACTGATGAAGGACGTTCTGGACGCTCAGTGGAGAAGAAGTCCTCAAGTCAACGTAGCAGAACCACAGTGTAGAAATACTAGTGAAGGTCCTGCATGAGAAAGTTAAAGGACAAAAGTACCAGCATCAAAATGTACTCTAAAAACTCAAAGCAACAGCAGACATTATAGAGAAGAGGATGTATACATTATTGTCTGCCAGGTGGTAAGAGACCAAAAAGTCTTTATCATCATGTATTTGTTGATTATCTTTGTTTTTAGTACTCTGAATCAATGTATAAGTATCACATCAGTGCAGTGGAGTCAAAGAACACAATATTTGCCTGTTAACTGTAGAGTAGTACAAGATGTTTAAAGTACAAAAACCTCCCGATTGTACAGAAGTACTTGACTTCATGTATTTATTACATTCCAGCGTGTTCAAAAACATTCTCTCTGTAAAGGTTGACTTTGATAAAGTGAAGCAGAACAAAGTTACAGAGGGTTTAAAACAGAGAACATTCAGGCGATGGCCCCAATGAGTCCATTGGTGCCAATGGACTCATTGGGGCTATTTGAATTTTCTCATGTACCAAACCATATATTTCACTTGTATATTACTTCTGGTGTTAAATACATCCAACTACAGCACTTCTGGGGTTTTATTTACAATAAATCATCAAACAACTTATGGTTTACAGTTTTATACAACAAGTGGGGATTAGTTAAGAATTCGTATGGACTGTGATCTTTTATTTTGAAACTTTTCTGCAACATGGCCAAATAAGAGAGCGGAGAGGATGCCTCAGGAAATGAAAAGATTTTGTCAAGTGTTTCTGTACTGTTGTGTGATCATGATGTTTGAATGAAACGTGTAGAAGTCTACTTGTGTTTCATATAAATCTGTATGAATCTAGGACCCCACTTTAAGACGACAGCTCTCTTCAGAGATGTGAACCTTTTCTTGCCCTGTCCATGGAAAGTGTGACTCTAAGGTGACACACTGGCCTTTTCACATTATAAATGATGTCTTATACTATTGCACTCTTTTTATTGATATAAAACCATTGTCACTGGCTACATTCCTTGTATGTGTGAAGTACTACAATAAACAGTTTCTCATAAAGTTTTCGCGATTTCTCTTGGAGTGATACCTCCTCTTCCTCCTCTGGAATCTCGCTGCTACGTCGTGACGCCATTACGACGTTTCAGGCGCTCTCAAAACCAGCCAATCACGTCGCGCGCCTCAAGGAGAGTTCCGGGACGGCTCGCGTCGTCTTGCCGTTGGGTTTATTACGCATTTAAATCCTTCTTTTCTTCCGCGTCCTCGCGGTTTCTTCAGCCCGGCGGAGATGAACAGCGTGGGCGAGGCCTGTACCGACCTGAAGCGGGACTACGACCAGTGCTTCAACCGCTGGTTCGCGGACAAGTTCCTTAAGGGGGACCGGAGCGGGGACCCGTGCACCGAGAGCTTCCGGGAGTACCAGCGGTGCGTGCAGAAGGCCATCCGGGACAAAGACATCCCGGTTGACGGGGTGGAGTTCATGGGACCCGGCAAGGACAAGCCCGAGAGCTGATGGAGGAAGAGGAGGATGACGAGGAAGAGGGGGCGGGACTGAGCAGTCGATACGGACAAGATCAACACGGACCGAGCATGCACAGTGGCTAAGAAGCCCACTGAGCATGCGCAGTGTCCAAGAAGCCCACTGAGCATGCGCAGTGTCCAAGAAGCCAACTGAGCATGCGCAGAGGCAAAGCTGCTGCGTGAAGAGCAGCAAGAGGAGAGAGAGAGTGTGCGCATGCGCGTGTGTTCGGTCCAGATGATCAATATATTTTTTTTCAACCTGTTTTTCAGATATTTTTCACTCTTTCTTTCCACATATATCAATAATATTTTCCATAATTTATTTAGAAAATGTTCACACACTTTTATTACAAACAATTATTACTTTCTTTTCAGTATTCACACAATTATTTCACTTCTAATAAATTTGGGACTATTTTTTGGAAATCGTTAAGTTTTTTTGACTCTTTTTTGAAAGATTGAAACTTTAACTGGAAACTGGAAACGTGGATAATACAATAAAAATGATTTCCTGTCTGCACAGTCGAGTTAATCTTTTACTTCTTTCTTAGATCTACAATTGCATTTTTTTTCAATAATTAGTTGTTCATTTTGACATTAAAGCATTTGTGATTTATGGTTATGACAAAGATGTTATTAAACATAATTATATGTACGACGAAGTCATTACACGAGAAACCAAAATGTCTCTCACTCACACACACACACACACACACACACACACACACACACACACACACACACACACACACACGTGGGAACATGTTGGTTTGTGACAGCGTTTGTTGGACGGTTCTCGATGAGACGGTTATTGAGTCAACAACATTTCGTGAGATAAAACAAAGTCTGACTGACGGCTGACGGTTCAACCTTTGGCTCAAAGGTGAATTATTCATAACTGGTTTACTCTGCTTGCGACGACCTGGTCACATGACCCACGTCCTTCTGGATGTTTGATCCAAACACCAACACCAAGGTTGCACCGCCCACATGCGCATTGCGAACCAAACGACACAGTTTTTAAAAAACACAATTAATGTTCCGTATGGACCAAAAATGTTTAGCCAGTCAAATGCATCATTTGGAGTTTTCTTGTCCCATCCAGGCTTCTGTCTGTTTATCTGAATCTGGTGGTGAATCCCAGGTAATGCTGCAGCAGATCCCACAGACTCCGCCTCCATGTTCTGCATGCTCTGAACACCTGTGCCCAGGTGATGGGAAAAGTTCACGAGGAGGAAAACTGATCATAAAGTGTCTTTTTTAAAAAGTCCTTATTAGCATCTAGAGCTGTAATCAGAGTTTATCTTCTCAAAAGTATCTTTGAGTTCAACGAGGAACTTTTCTGCAGTTTCCTCGTTGAGGCGTTCACACTTCAGACCCTCGGCCTCCGTCTGGAGGAACAAAGAAACAGAGATGTGTTGTTATGTAACGTTACACCAACGAGACCTGCAGAGAACAAATCATGAACCTTCCTAAGGACACCATGTGGTGTCGGAGTGCCCCAGGGCTCTGTTCTAGCTCCTCTGCTCTTCGGCTAGCGGATCAATCATCTGTTGGAGCTGCTGGTCAAATGTATGCAGACGATACAGTGATTTCTGTACGACGACAAACTGCTATTAAACTCACACATAATAATAAATAAAACAGGTCTGTTGGTGGGTTTGCCGACAATAGTTGGAGCTTTCATCAGGATCTCAGGATCAGCAACGATCAGCGTGTGCTGATTTAACTTCATATAGACCTGTTACCAGGTTTAACTTCATATAGACCTGTTACCAGGTTTAACTTCATATAGACCTGTTACCAGGTTTAACTTCACATAGACCTGTTACCAGGTTTAACTTCACATAGACCTGTTACCAGGTTTAACTTCACATAGACCTGTTACCAGGTTTAACTTCACATAGACCTGTTACCAGGTTTAACTTCACATAGACCTGTTACCAGGTTTAACTTCATATAGACCTGTTACCAGGTTTAACTTCATATAGACCTGTTACCAGGTTTAACTTCACATAGACCTGTTACCAGGTTTAACTTCACATAGACCTGTTACCAGGTTTAACTTCATATAGACCTGTTACCAGGTTTAACTTCACATAGACCTGTTACCAGGTTTAACTTCACATAGACCTGTTACCAGGTTGAACTTCACATAGACCTGTTACCAGGTTTAACTTCACATAGACCTGTTACCAGGTTTAACTTCACATAGACCTGTTACCAGGTTTAACTTCACATAGACCTGTTACCAGGTTGAACTTCACATAGACCTGTTACCAGGTTTAACTTCACAGCCAGAACTTCGATATGGGATTGAAATGTGGAGCCGCTGAGTCCGGTGTTGAAACCGGCCGTCTTCCACTCGTCAAGGAGGACTTTGATTTCTTCACCAAAACATTTCAGGGCGAAGCCGAGGCGACTCTGGACAGAGAGAAAGAGAGAGAGAGAGAGAGAGAGAGAGAGAGACAGAGACAGAGAGAGAGAGAGAGAGAGAGAGAGAGAGAGAGAGAGACAGAGACAGAGAGAGAGAGAGAGAGAGAGAGAGAGAGACAGAGAGAGAGAGAGAGAGAGAGAGAGAGAGAGAGAGACAGAGCTGTGCTGAGTCTAAAACACCATCGGTCACAACAAAAAGACGTTTTCCAGGTGAACCGGGATTACATTTTTACATTTTATAAACAAACTTTAATCTGACATCATCTCATCCTGCACAAAGATGTGTCCTTCATGAACATTATAATGTTACTAATAATATTGATAATAATAATAAAAATAATAACATTGAGCAGACGAGCTCGTACCGCGCAGTCGTTTCTGGAAGGCGTGTAGAGTCGAGAGCCCAAGTCCTTGTGGGGAGGAGAAAGTCACATGTTAACACCTACCACACACACACACACACACACACACACACACACACACACACACACACACACACACACACACACACACACACACGTAATTACCATCTTTCTGGAAAGCTTACAACCTCCAGAATCCACCAACACCATCACATCCCTTATGAGACAAAACCCCAAGATATCAACCTGAAATATGACTTACTTATATATAAATAATACTTGTTGGTGTGTGTTGTACTTATACATAAATAATACTTGTTGGTATGTGTTGTACTTACTTATATATACATAATACTTGTTGGTGTGTGTTGGTGCATCTTGAACTGAGTCCCTCTGGTGTGGAATCAGAGGCGTTCAAGGTCCAGGAAGAAAGTTAGGGCCTTATTTATGAAAAATGAATTACTAAAACTATCTAACTTTACTTAATCAAAGTGAAACTTAGCAGAGAAACTGTGAACACATGGAGATGTTTTATAGTAGAAAGAAAAGAGATGATTTCATCATTAAAAAGAGGGTATACATTCTGAAAGATCTTTTTCTTTCCCGTGTTCTATCATCAACCAGTAAACCAGTAACACAGATTCTGCTACATGAACCTCTGAACTGGTCTCACAAGACTTCTCTGTATAGTTTACCTTTTGAAATTATTCAAATAGCCCTTGTGGTTGAGGAGATATTCTGTGTTTAGTGAGCGGATGCAAACCTTTCAGGATCTTTGAGAAACGTGTCTGGGGCTAAATTGGGATTAAAGAGGTTTAAGCATCAAAAACACAACGTTCTTTCTTCCATGTTTCATCCCTGCAGCTTTACAAATGAGTACAAGAGGAGGAAACCAGCGTTGTAAACAGGTGGAAGTCGGCCAAAGCCGTGAGCCAACACGTCCGATCCACCAAACCCTGAACTCTCCGCTGCAGCCGGAGGCTCTGAGTGATTTACCGCTGTCACTCCTCTGCAGCTGCACACGGTCTGCAAAGACGCTGCAGTTACACGTTAAAGGCTTATTCCACTAGACGGTTACACGTCCGAGGTTATTATTGTTATCCCACCAACTTTATACCAGCTTACATGTTGCTCAGCCTACTATCACCTGAAGAAAATATCAAGGGTTAGAGGACTTATGACCAGGAACGTGGATCACATCACTCCAGTTCTAAGGTCTTTGCTCTGGCTTCCTGTCCAACAAAGAATTGACTCTAAAATCCTGCTGCTGGTTTATAAAGCACTGAATGGTTCAGGGCATGAGTATGTTTGTGATCTGCTGCTACCTTATGAACCACCAGACCCCTCAGGTGGTCTGGTTCTGGTCTACTTTCTGTTCCAAGAGTCAGAACTAAACATAGAGAGGCAGCGTTCAGCTGTTTTGCTCCACATTTATGGAATAAGGTCCCTGAAAGCTGCAGGTCTGCTGAGACCCTCAGCTCCCTTAAATCTAGTTTGAAGGCTTTTCTGTTTGCTGCTTTTAATTGAACCAGACTCAATGCTGCATCTCACTACTGCATTTTATTTCTTAAACTGCAGTGCAACTTTTATTCATTTTATTTTTTCTTAACTGTTTTTAAATCTGCTTTTAATGGTTTCATGTGAAGCACTTTGAACCGCCTTGTTGTTGAAATGTGCTTTACAAATAAACTTGCCCTGCCTCAGCGAGTCAGAGGTCAGGTTCACTCCTGCGTCTTAAGCTAAAAGACTAGAAAGCTCAACAAGTTTCAAGCTGAGAAATCAACAACTGGTACCTGCTGGGACATGACCTGCTGGGATGTGACCCGCTGGTGAACTCTGGACGGGGGCAGAACAGCGTACCTGATTGGGCGCTGTGCTGATGAGGTCCTGGACCCGGTACAGGAGGGTTCTGATGCAGAGTCTGGCGGCCGGTCGCGCCGCCTGGACGAGCAGGCAGACGAGGCACAGGTACACGCTGGCCGGGGCGCGCCTGCCTCTCAGCATGGCCCGGGCTGCGCGCCGCCCTCCGAGGTTCCACATCCCGCGTCAGCGGCCTCCCGGGCTGCCGGGGTTCTGCCCCGAGGCCCGCATCCAGGAACACGGGTCCATGGTGAGAGGGTTCCTCTGAGCAACCGCACGAGTCTTCTCCTAATCCTGCAAGAACCCGCTTTGGGATCAGGCCAAAAAAACCCAGTGACTGCTGAGGAGCCCTCGAGCAGAGACGGAGCTGGAGGATAGAGGACAGAGGAGTCAGGACAGAGGAGTCATGACAGGAGTTAGGACAGGAGTTAGGACAAAGGAGTCATGACAGAGGAGTTAGGAGAAAAGGAGAATAAGAGCTTCCCGCCAAATCCGGCGCCCTGAGGTTAAAAGCAAAAGTCTTCTTCCACCAGAGAGCCTCCCTCCTCTTCCTCGTCGTCTTCTTCCTTCTGTCACTCTCCTCTCTCCTGCCCTCCTGTTTTTACTTTCTCACTCCTCCCATTCCTCCTCCTTCTCCTCCTCCTCCTTCATTTCCACGTACTCGTGTACTTATGTAACGGTCTTTTACATTTTATTATTGTTCTTTCAAACAGTTTAAACCTCTTTTATCTGAGACAGAAAATAAGTTTCCTCTAACTCAAAGGAGCCGAGTTGGAATGTAGTTTAGCAGCAGAGGAGAGAGAAAGCCTCATGACGAGCGCTGAGCATGTGCATGTGTTTAATTCAACATGTTTCATACATGTTATTAATATGGACGGATGTCTGAGAGGACACAGCTCACTGCCTCCATGATGCTTTTACTTTGAAGAAAGTCTTCTCAATTATCAATGTTCTTTAGTTTAGATCAGTGGTTCTCAAACTTTTTCTGTCAGCAGTTTAAGGAAGCAAAATGTTTGGCAACATGGGAACAAAATGGTCCAACTTTTTGAGACTTTTTTAATTAATAGATTAAAGAAAATGTAAATTCCTTTCAAGTAAACCAGATCGCTCCATCTGACAAAAACTAACAACATGTGCACTCACTTTCTACAATGCAAATGAAGTTATATATGTGCAAAAAATAACTCATATTTGGAAAAAAGGATGACCAAGGAAGCCGGTTGGATCCCTGTTTTCTTCCCATAGCTTCATGTTGATGTGTCCTTGAGCAAGGCACTGAAGCCCCAGAGCTTCACCGCAGCACTAAGCTGCTTCATTACTGAGGATGATGACATGCAGAGAATAATCCCCCACTGTGGGATTAATAAAGGTTTAAAAATAAAGGTTAAAGAATCTGCGTCTCCCCTCGCACCCCACCTGTAATACCTCCGTGCCCCACTAGAGGGTCACGCCCCACAGTTTGAGAACCAATGCTTTAGATGGAGAACTGAGCTCTAAATCAGAAAGTAACAGGAACCAGAGATTTAAACAGGATCAGCTTCCTGATTCAGCTTCACAATAAAAGCATCCAGCTTCAACCCGGAGTTACACAGACATATCTTTATTAAACATAACTAAGTATGTAACCATCTTTATTAAACATAACTCAGTGTTTCATCATCTTTATTAGACACTGGTCCAGGGTCAGGTGACCACATGGGGGCGTGTCTCATGGTCTCTCTCACGGGTCCAGGATCAGTTGAGGTGACGAGTCGTACGTCCAGAGAGGTTACTGGAAGATGAGCCGCTGAATTCTGAGTCATGAGGACAGATATGTACCCAGAGGAGCGGCCGAGATATGAAAATGAAGACTTCACCGCAAATGTTTGTTGTAACTATCAGCTGATTGGAGAAACTGTTCTCTTTCACTTCATCACAACGTCTTAAACTACAACTATATATATATATATATATATATATATATATATATATATATATATATATATATATATATATATATATATATATACACACATATATATATACACACATATATATACACACATATATATATAATCTGAAACAGGCGAGTGGATGTCTTCTTACCGTGAGGAAGATGCAGAACTCTGAGCTGCTCGCTGGGGAATAAAGTTCACTGATACAAGAGAGCAAAGTCCTGAGAGCTGAAACTGAAACTGAGTCGCAGGTGAAACCTTTAAATACGACTTATCTGATCGGTTTATCTGATTAGAGGCGGCGGCGTGTCTACAGGTTCTCCGGCTGGTTCTCTCTACAGAACGCACCCTGACGGGGAACATTTCAAACTATTATGGGATGTTCAGGCTCCGATGTGTTGACCGGCTTCTGAGGCTCACGGGAGAAAACGGAGCAATGACATCGAAGGCAATGCAACAGGCAACCACCAGCAAGGTCCCTCAGATCTTCATCTCCTTCAGGCTCACACAGCTGAGCCCCATGAAGCTCAGCCGGTGGCACCTGAAGGCCCTTTGGGGATCACTCATGTGACCATCTGGTTCTTTCTAGAACCATTTAAAGCAGTTTGTTTCTCCTTTCAGTCACCAAGCTGCTGAGCAACAGGATACATGAACCTTCAGATTAGAGTGAAATTAAAAGCAGACATGTTTATTGTTTGCACCACATATCTTTATTTCCCCAGCGAGGCGACTGGATGAAGATCTCTAACTTTTCCCTTTTCACCTCTTGAAGTCAGAAACATGTTGTTCTCTCTGTTGTTCTCCCGTAGACATAACATTTAATCTCCAAGCCCAGATTTACAGGATAGTTTCAAACGGCTCATATTTATTCACAGAAACAGGAGGAACCTGTGGTTCTATTTCATAAAACTAGAAACACTGAAACAGTTCCCGAGTACTTCTGTCCACTTGAAGTATTCTAGAACTTTCCTTCCACCAGGAAACCGGTTCTCTTAAATCTGCCTGAAACTTGAATTATCACCTTTCATTATTATTTTTTATATTATTTATTTTTGTTTAAAATAATCTGAGAACGTTTTTACTGACCCAATAAAAATGGAGAGAACAAGAAGAGAACCAGGAGAGAACTCATCAACGTGGGAACGTGGAACACAGAACCTGGTCTGAAGTCAGGAGAACAGCTCAGGACTCCTTCAGGATAATAAAATGAAACTAACTTCATAAATAAACAACGCAATGAAAGAATAATAGAAATGGTTAAAACAATAACGATTATTAATGAATTACCACAGTTCCAACGCTTGGCCTCAGAAAGCCGGCAACACGATGTTCGTTCAACGGAAAACAGAAAGAAAAATATAAAAACAACAACAAACAGCAACAATAATACATTAATAAGTATCTGAGCTTTAAAGCGTCTGTTAACAGAAGAAGAAGAAGAAGAAGAAGAAGAAGAAGAAGAAGAAGAAGAAGAAGAAGAAGAAGAAGAAGATGATGATGAAGATGAAGAAGGAGAAGAAGATGAAGAAGAAGAAGAAGAAGAAGAAGATGAAGATGAAGAAGGACATTCTTTATTACATGCTGAAAGTTACAGAGTTACAAAGTAACAGATTAACAAAGTTACAGTCCAGAGCCGAGCAGGAAGGGAACCGAACCCAGAACATGTGGAACCAGAGGGGGATCTCCAATGTGTGTTGACGCCCGCTTCCATAAACCCATCACATCCGCCGACTCACAGCTGAGAATACAATTTTCGGATCTTATCAAAGCGATCTCGCTCAAAGTCAAGAATCCAGATTGAGTGCGGAAGGAATGTCCATCCTGGAGAAGGTCGTGTGTTCAAGTCTGGTGCTTAAAAAGCTTTTCCAGAAGATTTCATGGGAAGTCTATTTTAACCTTAATATGGTTCATGTAAATGTCATGTTCTGTTTGTGTCTACATCGCTATATATATATATATATATATATATATATATATATATATATATATATATATATATATATATATATATATATATATATATATATACACTGTAGATGTAGAACCTTTCTAGCAGTCAGAATCTTGGGTGCATGTAAACGTAGTCTTTGTCCATCAGGGTTGGCAACATTCATTTTGTCCTGTAGATGTGGATTTACTTGTTCGTGTGAGGAAGAACTTTTTCAACGTGGTGAACTCATGAAGTTGAGTTTAATTCCCTTTTACTCTCTCTGGTCTCGTAATGCCACGAAAAAAGAAAAATGTCTCCGTTCTCTTTCTTTCACATCCTGTTGCAGTTCTGGGAAAGAGTGGAAGGAATGTGTGAGAGTCCATTGATGCTAATCCTCCTCGTGGATTGGCCCGGACCTGGTCCTGGTCCCGGTCCCGCGGCTCCGGCCTGCAGGGTTTGGGTCAGGCTAACTTGGGCGGTGCTGAAGGAGGTTATTCGGCCGCTGCCGGCGATCTGGAGGTTGACCGTGGTGGCGTAACTGGTCTTCTGGTTCCCTTGCTTGGTCGGCGGTGAAACGTCGAAGGGGAGTGGCGATGCGCAACGGGGCGACGGGGATGGGATGGAAGGTGCCGGAGGCGTCGCGGATTGGTAGTGGGAGGGCGGAGGTGGAGGGGAGGTGGAGCGAAGCGGGCATGAGGAGGTGGGTCGGGCAACGTAGGCGCAGATCAGCTGACTACGACAGTTACCCTCCTGGATCTCCGGGTCCGCCCACGCCGCCTGGCTGTCTGATGACACTGGAGAGGAGAGGAGGCTGTGGGAGAGAGAGGGAGGAGGACAGAAGAAGGAGGAGGAAGTACTATCGAGGCCTTCGCTCACGCTGTATTTGTTGGAAAGCTCTCGCACGTCCGGCCAGGGCACGCTGGTGAAATGCTGCCCGCCGAGGGCGCCGGCCCCCGGGGTGAGCCTGCTGGGCAAGAGGAGCGGGGACCGGAGCCCTGCTCGAGGGCTGAGGCAGGACGGCGAGCCGGCGTACGAGGACCACCCGCTCCTCGGACTGGTCGGACACGACTCCTGCCGGTCGAAGAGTCCTCGGCCGCCGGCGCCTTCGGCCCAGGAGCGCCGCGCTCCGCCGGGGTGGCTCCTGGCCGGGCTCGGGGGTCGGTCTGCCATGTTGGAGGACTGGGACCTCCGGAGGGTTTGGGAGGGAAAAGAGGCGTTCTCCAGTGTCTGAGAGCCTCGTGAGGAAGGGAAGGAAGCAGAGGGAGAGGAGGAGGGATATTTGGGGTGTCTTGGTTGAGGTGCTGCGATGTTATTGGTCCAAGCGTTCAGCGGCACGCCGATAGGAGGCGGGGAGAGGATCCAAGGGCTCAGACACGATGAAGACCTCGTCGGCAGCTCCAAAGTGAGGCCGAGCGGGTTGTGGGAATTCGCACCACCCGCCCGAGTGCTCCCTCGAGGGTGGGGGGGCTTGTTCGCCATGGGGGAGGTGTAGTTATGTTGAGGGGTCAGGGGGCAAAGGTGGGTAAAAGAGGGCGGGGTCGGAGAGGGAGACGACGGGGACTGAACCCGCGAGCTGGGTTCGGACGCCGAGAAAGGCCGAGCCACTCGATTGTGTGACCCGGACCAGAGAGGATCCGCCGATTGTTGGATCACCGCGGCGTTGCTGCTCCCGTTAGCTAGCAACTTATTGCCCATCGCCGTGTTAGCAGCAGCTACGTAGCTAACGTTGTTGTTGTTGTTGTTGTTATTTTTGTTGTTGGCGTTCGAGTTGCTCTTGGAGTGAAGGAACGAGGGACGAGGAGAAGGAGAATAAGGCTGGTGATGGGTCATGGACGGGGAAGGGGAGCGTTGGGAAAGAGAAGGAGGAGCTAACGGCATAAGAGGCTGAGCAGGACAAGAGGACCAGAGGGAGGACAGGGGACCCCGGGGGTGCTGGTACCCGTCTTTGGGGCACCCTAGCTGGGTGTACGCAGGCGTGTCGGAGCCCTGAAGTTGAGGTGAAGGGGAGCGCCGACGCAGATGAGAGGGCGGTAAGGAAGGCATGGGGGAGGGGCTTTGGATTGTGGGCGGGGCTTGTTGCAGGGCGTGGTTCTTCTTTGCAATGCTCTGACTGATGGACTGACTAATACAGGAGGCGGCTAAGGATCTGGTGAAGGTGGAGGAAGAAGCGATGGGAGAGGAGCGCAGAGTCGACGCCGGCGTCGGGGAGGACGGAGGACCTGCTCGCATGGACGAAGACCTCCCAGAGGAAGAGCCCCTCCCAGGGGAAGGAGTGGGAGAGAAACATGGAAGGGCCCTGGAGACGACGTTCAGGGAGGCGTCTTCAGCAGACGCAGGGCTGGGATAAGATGCTGGAACAACCTTGAAGGGTGAGGAGCAGGGAGGTGCTCGGACAGAGGTGGAGGAGGAAGATGGAGGCCTCGCTCTGACGGGGGAGGGGGAGCGGTGCCTGAGGCAGGGTCTGAAGGCAGAAGGGTCTGCGTCTGGTCCAGGAGGAGCAACGGCTGGGGTCGGTCTCTCCAGCAGGTTCTCCGTGGAGGGTCTGGAAGACGGGCGAGAGTCCCGGTGGTCTGGCTCCCTGGAACCGACAGAGAAGCACAGATTGTTAGGACGGTCTGAAAGTTAACCAGCAGGTGATGTTCATCACCGGAGCACTCGTGACAGAAGAACATCGGATTGAATCCAATCCTGGGAAGCAGCTACGACCTCAGTCTACTCCACTACCCAGCATGCTCCTGGTGTATGGTTGCAGATAAATATGAAATAAGACCCCACATCTTTATGAGTGTGTGAAATACCTTGAATGACACCTCAGACCCTGTGAAGGCCTCAATAAGAGGAGGGGTCTCAAAAACTCACGCCCAGTTTTCATTATGCTGGTTGCTGGTTTCTTAAAAAAAATAAAACTCTCTCTAGTTTTTGTCTTATTTACATTCCGTCACAAAAGGTTTCTCCTGCAGTTTCCCCCACTTCAGTTAAGATAAAAAAGAAGACAATTGTTGTTTCAACATCTTCACAGAGACTTGTATCATGGAAAAATACTGCAGGCTGATGATGCAGGTTTGAATATCACTTCATGCTACATGTCATATGTCTATGTGCTTACAGTGGAACACTTCTGCAGCCGGCCTTCATGGGGTGATGTGTGTTGTTGCTGTCAGATTTGTCCTCATCTGTTCCATTTTGTTTCATTCACTACCATCAGACTTCCTGTGAAATACACGTTGACTGTGTGCAGTGGATTCCCAGTGGATTCCCTCACCGTCTGAGTGTCTGTGTGCTACCCAACCCGGCGGAAAGGAAGATTATAACTGAATCCAAAAACCAACGTCCAGTTGTTCTTGTGCTTGTGAACAGGAGTTACAAGCAACTCCACCACAGATGTCCAGACTTAAGCTGAAGAGAGCAGGATATGATGTCCTGCTTGAGCTATCCTCAGAGAGCGCCAACAGATGCTGAAATATGCACATGACTGGGGGTTTACTTGTATGTTTTAGGACAAAAAGGACAATAAAAAAAAGCTAAATCCCAAAAAATCTTTCCGAGTCGACGCTTTGCGGAGGAGAGAAACATCTTTAATTGACTCCGATTTAGTTTTAACTTCAGTTTCCACCCACGTTGAAGGTCTCAGTGGATTTGGATCGCTTCTCATTTAACAACAGACTTTTCTCTTGGTATGTACTTCCTGTCCAGAGAGGAGCAACGAAGTGATGCAACAACGTAATCTCTCATTTGGAAGACGATGAGAGTTCTGTGGGAGTAAAGGATATGAACTGTAAATGAATAATTCTACGTCGTGGCCTCGTGGTTTTTGGCGCCTGCTACTGATAAACATTTTCACTGAGTGAGAGAGCGGGAACCGAACCCCCGAGCTGCGTCTCAAGAATGTTGTGTGAACATCTGGTAAACATTCCACGTCCTCGGACCAGACTAAACAAATGGATTTAACTCTCTATTTGTTCTCCATAAATCGACATGCTTCTTTTTTTTGTATCTTTTTCTCAGTCTCTCTGTATCTTTGTATCATTGTATCTCTGTATCTCTGTCTCTCTGTATCTCTGTCTCTCTGTCTCTTTGTCTCTCTGTATCTCTGTATCTCTGTCTCTCTGTCTCTTTGTCTCTTTTTCGCTTTGTTTCTCCGTCTCTCCAGCTGAGAATGGAGGTCAAACCTCAAGAAAATAAATAATGAATAAAGAAATGTTTAAACATCTTTTTGTTTTTAGCAGTATCGATAAGCAGCCGATCAATAAGCGTCCCGGTGTTCGCTCAGACGTACCTGCTGTCAGACAGCGCCAGGCTCCCCGGAGCGTCCTGGAGGTCCTTGGGCCTCCGGCCGTTGAACGTCAGCAGACGGTCGGCGGGATGTGAGCCGCGAGCCGACACCCGCGGACTCGGTGCTGTCGCTCCGTGATGACCCTCTGGGGGGTCAAAGGTCGCATGCCGACTCAGGTGTTCCCCGGAGGAGGCGTGGCAATAAGACGACTCGTCCGTGAAGATCACAGACGAGCCGTGAAGAAGCATCCTGGTTTGAGACGAAGAGCCGTTTGAGCCGCTTTTTACCGGGTCCGGCGCCGTGGATCGGTCGGACTCTGCTGGACTCGGCACCGGCTCGGCTCTAGAGGCCTCTCCGTCTGCGGCGAACACGTCCTCGTTGCACGTCTGACCAATCGAGCTGTTGCATTCTGGGTCATCTCGCTGCAAATCCTGCAAGTCTTTTCCATCTCTGGAGAATTCCCAGGGTGCTTTGCTGTGAGCGGAGGGACTCGGCTCCGACCTGCAGACGACCGGGACGAGAACCAAACAGGAAGTGAAGACTGAAACAGACAAATCCAGCTGTTCCTCTGATTTCATGTGTTTTCATGTTCCAACTTTAATTATTTTTTACGTCTCCCATTGGGAACTGTGTGATTATCGTCACATTGCTATGCATTGTGGGTAATTTCCATAGGCAAAGTCGGCGTCTAATGCTGACTTACGGAAACGGACTCTTAAAGGGATAAAAATGTCTGGCAGGCACTCGACGATGTGACAATGGGACAGAGCCAAACCCTCATGGAGTTATCGAGCCTGTGAGTCCGGGTGGAGTTTGGGACGGGCCCTACGTCTCTGTTCCTACTTGTTTCCTACAAATGGACGCTCCACCCGTACACCTGAACCACTCACCTGTCTCTCTCTTGATCTCCTGAACAACTCTCCCCGTTGGGATCCAGGACTCCTCCTCTCGCCGTGGACGAGTCGCAGCAGAAGTCGGTGAGCTCCGGGTCTCTGCAGTCCGGGCTCATGGTTGACGTTGGTGGGCTGCTGGCCTGGAAGTGGTGTCTGGGTGGACTCTCCCCGGGAGAGGTGGAGGTCTGGAAGCTGTCGGTCAATCTGCAGTCTCTCTCTTGGGCCAGGGCAGAGATGAAGTCTCTGGGTCTGGAGAGCGTGACTCCGTTGGTCTGGCGGTGAGGCGTCGGCTGCTCGTTGACAAACATGTTGCCGAACGGCGGAGGATCAGGATCACTGGAGGCCGCCGCCTGCTGGGACTCTAGAAGAAGGACAGAGATGATGAATGACCAGCAAGAAACGAGCCGTTAGCCATCGAGCTTTGTTGATTCTCAGGACACAGTAATGTGAAACGATAGCTGGTGTTGACCTGTCAATCACTTGTAGCCCCGCCCCTAAAGCGTCCCCTGCTTTATGGTCTGTTTGACTCTAACAGACCACAATGTACTAAATTACATCATGCTGTATAGAAGAAGACTTCTATATAAATTGTTGGAAGTCTATATAAATGAAGAGTCACTTACATAGACTTCTGTACTCGATACTATAAAGACTTAATATCTGACGTACCGTTTGTCAGGCTCTCCGCTCCGTTCATCGTCTTCTCCTCCTGGATTGTCCGGTTCTCTTGGCTTGTGGTTTGGGTCTGGTACCGGCTGTAAGACTTGGTCTGGTTCTGGCTTTGGTGATGCGTCTGACTCCGCCTCTGGCTTTTAGTTTGGATCTGTGATTGCTGCCTCGTTGCGGTTTGGCTCTGGACTTTGGTCTCGGGGTGAGTTTGGGTTCCACATTTGGTGTCTGAGTGGGTCTCCGCTTGACTGACTTCCTCTTGGTATTCTGTTTGCTGCCGGTACTGAGTCGGAAATTGAATCGAATGGCCTTCAGTTTGGATCTGAGTTGAGTATCCAGGCAGTCTACCTGATCCCCGCGATTGGTTCCATACATTGCTGGCCCGTTTCTGATGCAGCGGGACCTTCATGGTGCTGGCTTTGGCGCTGTACATGCGGGCCAACGTTTGGACCTTGCTCAGAATGCGCTCAGAGTTTTCCATCAGCATGGGATCCACCACGGGGCCCGTCTCAAATAACCCAATTCCGGCTACGTCCGACCCCATGCCCTCAAACAAGACCCGATTGGCGGTGACAATCCTGGAGGGGCTGGACCATCGACCCACTTTTATCTGACTGGGAAGACCTTCGAGGTTTCCGTTGGTTCTTTGGAGGTCTCTGTGTTTGGTTCTAGTCCAAGTGGACTGAGTGTTGGCCTCAGTGTTTTGACATTGTTCTGCAGTGGGCAGAGGAGTGGCCGGCTCCTTGTGGCTTCCATTTGGTTCTGCTCGTCCGGTTGGGTTCTGTTCATGTCCATTCATAACAACTGGATTTTCAGCGCTGGTTTTGATCGGTTCATCGGTACACTTGTCCTGTTTGGTCGTAGATGGTTCTTCTCCGGTCTCTCCGGTAGCCACACCACTCGTCTGCTCTTCCTCCAAAACTTCCTCTGATGGTCTTCCGCAGACCTTTCCAATTTGGACCAGAATCTCAGCCTCTTCTTCAACAGGACGGTTTGGGCTCGGCTGTGGATTCACCCGGTTTGGAGTCACCTCGTCCTGAATCTCGGGAGAGGTTTGACCTTCAAAATCCAGGCAGCCGATTGGCTCCTCAGCCTGCACATCATCCCCTGCCTCAGCTGAGAGTTGAGTAAAGCCAGAGATCTCTGGATCGCTCTTTCTATCGATCCCTTCCGCCGTTTCGCAGTCACAACGTTCATCCTCTGGCTCCCCCTGGTGGCTGCTCACATCAAAGCGCGACACCGACTCCTTCACCAAGCCGGATGGGATTTGTGAGAAACTGCTTCTCCTTCTCTGTGATGCTCCGTCTCCTCCTTCATCCCCTTCCTCCTCTTCCTCCTGCTCCTTTGCCTCCTCTGCCTCCTCCTCTCCGGCCTCGGCTGCTGCTTCGTAGTAACTCCTGATCTTTTCGATGATCTTCTGGTCTCGCTTGGTGAGGTGGGATCCTCGTGGCTTGCCTCTCTGGGTGGCGTCTGGAATCGGGGGGGAAGTGGTGGTTTCAGAGATCCCCTCTTCCTCGGGGGACTCACAACTCATTCTTTCTTCCTCTGCGGAGAGGACGCGATGAAGATCTGATGCATGGATGATGATCTCTCCTTCCGCCTTTGTTTTCTCATCTTCCTCTTCTCCGAACACGTCTCCGCCTGCCTCTTCCCCCACCTCCACTCCTTTTGCCACTTCGCTTGCATCATCTTGAATTTCCTGGACTTTATTGGTCGTCCTCTCATTTTCAAGACCACTTTCCTCTCCGAGGCCGCCAGTCGGACTTTGGAAGGTGCTGTCGTTCTGGGTCTCTGCTGGTTCCTGCTCCTGGTGCATTGTGGGTCTTTGTTCTGGACTGGAGGGGCAGGCGACTGGGGGCAGTGGGCAGGTGAAGTTGGTCTGGATAGGTGGAGGCGGACTCTCTTTGGGCTGATCCAGAACGTGGTCCTAAACGAAAAGTAAGACGATGAAAACGACTCTACGATAAACTCTAATTAATAGTTAAGCAAACAAACTATATAGAGGACAGAAGTACGTATAAATATCATCAGTAGATTACAGGAGATTACAGGAGATTACAGTAGGTTGAATGTGACATTGGTGAATCAGGTGGTAAAACCTGGTTGTCGGTGTATTAGAGAAGCTTTGAGTGAAGTCTCACCGTTGTGCCGGTGAGGATGGCGCTCAGTCCTTCTCTGGCTCTGCTCTGGTTGATGAACTCCAGGATCTCTTCGGTGATGGACAGCGTGGGAGGAGGGATGAGGGGGGTCAACTCCTCTTCATCCTCTTCCTCCTCGTTCGCAACAGAAAGGGAAAGATATTTGGATTCAATTTTCTTTAAATGAACTTCTGAATATAAGACCGTCCATAAGAAGTGGATGTAGTAATTGGTTTGTGGAAGTTTTGAGTTCGGCATTCTGGCCGTCGCCATCTTGTTTTTTGTGAACGGGAAGTGACCATATTAGGACTGAGAAGGCGTGACATAGAGACTTGAAACTAGAGATTGAGACATAAACTCATGTTTACAATGTTTACTGAGGGAATACATCAAGAGAGAAGTAGAGTCACTTATATAGACTTCTATACAACCAGAGGAGTCGCCCCCTGGTGGTCAGGAGAGAGAATGCAGCTTTAACGCATGAAGCATAGACTTCTATACAACCAGAGGAGTCGCCCCCTGGTGGTCAGGAGAGAGAATGCAGCTCTAACACATGAAGCATAGACTTCTATACAACCAGAGGAGTCGCCCCCTGGTGGTCAGGAGAGAGAATGCAGCTTTAACACATGAAGCATAGACTTCTATACAACCAGAGGAGTCGCCCCCTGGTGGTCAGGAGAGAGAATGCAGCTCTAACACATGAAGCATAGACTTCTATACAACCAGAGGAGTCGCCCCCTGGTGGTCAGGAGAGAGAATGCAGCTCTAACACATGAAGCATAGACTTCTATACAACCAGAGGAGTCGCCCCCTGGTGGTCAGGAGAGAGAATGCAGCTCTAACACATGAAGCATAGACTTCTATACAACCAGAGGAGTCGCCCCCTGGTGGTCAGGAGAGAGAATGCAGCTCTAACACATGAAGCATAGACTTCTATACAACCAGAGGAGTCGCCCCCTGGTGGTCAGGAGAGAGAATGCAGCTCTAACACATGAAGCATAGACTTCTATACAACCAGAGGAGTCGCCCCCTGGTGGTCAGGAGAGAGAATGCAGCTTTAACACATGAAGCATAGACTTCTATACAACCAGAGGAGTCGCCCCCTGGTGGTCAGGAGAGAGAATGCAGCTCTAACACATGAAGCATAGACTTCTATACAACCAGAGGAGTCGCCCCCTGGTGGTCAGGAGAGAGAATGCAGC
Source organism: Clinocottus analis (assembly GCF_023055335.1). Classification (NCBI taxonomy): domain Eukaryota; kingdom Metazoa; phylum Chordata; class Actinopteri; order Perciformes; family Cottidae; genus Clinocottus; species Clinocottus analis. Next base: position 748,944 of record NW_027175931.1, on the reverse strand, counting down.
TCTAACACATGAAGCATAGACTTCTATACAACCAGAGGAGTCGCCCCCTGGTGGTCAGGAGAGAGAATGCAGCTCTAACACATGAAGCATAGACTTCTATACAACCAGAGGAGTCGCCCCCTGGTGGTCAGGAGAGAGAATGCAGCTCTAACACATGAAGCATAGACTTCTATACAACCAGAGGAGTCGCCCCCTGGTGGTCAGGAGAGAGAATGCAGCTCTAACACATGAAGCATAGACTTCTATACAACCAGAGGAGTCGCCCCCTGGTGGTCAGGAGAGAGAATGCAGCTCTAACACATGAAGCATAGACTTCTATACAACCAGAGGAGTCGCCCCCTGGTGGTCAGGAGAGAGAATGCAGCTCTAACACATGAAGCATAGACTTCTATACAACCAGAGGAGTCGCCCCCTGGTGGTCAGGAGAGAGAATGCAGCTCTAACACATGAAGCATAGACTTCTATACAACCAGAGGAGTCGCCCCCTGGTGGTCAGGAGAGAGAATGCAGCTCTAACACATGAAGCATAGACTTCTATACAACCAGAGGAGTCGCCCCCTGGTGGTCAGGAGAGAGAATGCAGCTCTAACACATGAAGCATAGACTTCTATACAACCAGAGGAGTCGCCCCCTGGTGGTCAGGAGAGAGAATGCAGCTTTAACACATGAAGCATAGACTTCTATACAACCAGAGGAGTCGCCCCCTGGTGGTCAGGAGAGAGAATGCAGCTCTAACACATGAAGCATAGACTTCTATACAACCAGAGGAGTCGCCCCCTGGTGGTCAGGAGAGAGAATGCAGCTCTAACACATGAAGCATAGACTTCTATACAACCAGAGGAGTCGCCCCCTGGTGGTCAGGAGAGAGAATGCAGCTCTAACACATGAAGCATAGACTTCTATACAACCAGAGGAGTCGCCCCCTGGTGGTCAGGAGAGAGAATGCAGCTCTAACACATGAAGCATAGACTTCTATACAACCAGAGGAGTCGCCCCCTGGTGGTCAGGAGAGAGAATGCAGCTCTAACACATGAAGCATAGACTTCTATACAACCAGAGGAGTCGCCCCCTGGTGGTCAGGAGAGAGAATGCAGCTCTAACACATGAAGCATAGACTTCTATACAACCAGAGGAGTCGCCCCCTGGTGGTCAGGAGAGAGAATGCAGCTCTAACACATGAAGCATAGACTTCTATACAACCAGAGGAGTCGCCCCCTGGTGGTCAGGAGAGAGAATGCAGCTCTAACACATGAAGCATAGACTTCTATACAACCAGAGGAGTCGCCCCCTGGTGGTCAGGAGAGAGAATGCAGCTCTAACACATGAAGCATAGACTTCTATACAACCAGAGGAGTCGCCCCCTGGTGGTCAGGAGAGAGAATGCAGCTCTAACACATGAAGCATAGACTTCTATACAACCAGAGGAGTCGCCCCCTGGTGGTCAGGAGAGAGAATGCAGCTCTAACACATGAAGCATAGACTTCTATACAACCAGAGGAGTCGCCCCCTGGTGGTCAGGAGAGAGAATGCAGCTCTAACACATGAAGCATAGACTTCTATACAACCAGAGGAGTCGCCCCCTGGTGGTCAGGAGAGAGAATGCAGCTCTAACACATGAAGCATAGACTTCTATACAACCAGAGGAGTCGCCCCCTGGTGGTCAGGAGAGAGAATGCAGCTCTAACACATGAAGCATAGACTTCTATACAACCAGAGGAGTCGCCCCCTGGTGGTCAGGAGAGAGAATGCAGCTCTAACACATGAAGCATAGACTTCTATACAACCAGAGGAGTCGCCCCCTGGTGGTCAGGAGAGAGAATGCAGCTCTAACACATCCTACCTGCTCCTGGTTCGGCCTCAGCTGTGGCGTCCCGCTGGGTTCGGTCCTGGCGGCCTCCACCTCGATGACGGAGGACGCCAGCGTGCTGCTGCTGCCCGCGGAGCCCAGACCGTCTGCCTGGCTCAGCTCGCCATCGCTGCCCGCCTGCTGCAGAAACAACACAACACGGTCGCTATGGCGTCTTCACCGCTTGCTGTGGTCTGCAAGTCTCTTACCGTGAAGATTATTATGTGAACACAGAGAGAAGATCCATTGTGCTGTTCACTTATGTGGGAATGTGATTTTGTAGAAAAACGTTCTTACCTTCAGAGCTGCACAGGATTCCCCAGGTGGTGAAGAAGAAGAGGAAGAAGAAGAAGAAGAAGAAGAAGAGAAGAAGAAGAAGAAGAAGAAGAAGAAGAAGAAGAAGAAGAAGAAGAAGAAGAAGAAGAAGAAGAAGAAGAGATGTTATTAATGTTTGGTTTCCACACCAGCAGAAGTGAACTCTGTCTGAACATCTGAAGTCTTGGTTGATTTTTCCTTCGTACACTTTGTTGCAACATCTTGAACACTTGTATTGCTTCAACAATTAATAAAAAACGTTCCAATGTGAATAGTCATCAGTTTTCAGAATAATAGTGTGTCTAGAAGCCAATACAAACACTTTATGATTTCATAACAAGTTTATGATCAACACAAAGAAACAAGAGCATTCTGGCTGTTCCACAGATGCTCTCTGTGTTTTTCATTGTTTTAAAGACGCTGTGTGTGTGTGTGTGTGTGTGTGTGTGTGTGTGTGTGTGTGTGTGTGTGTGTGTGTGTGTGTGTGTGTTGGTTCTCACTGTTTGGATGAAACGCTGCTTCGATGTCTTTAGCTGGAGCTGGAAGAGAACAGTTTTATTGGTTATCATCACTTCCTCTTGTTATGCTTGTTGCTCTTGTTGTCTGGCAACACAACCTGGTTTCTGTAAGTCAGTGACAGCGACGAGAGGAAATGTTTTTCATAATCTCATGAACTTTGAATCACAGCTGAACATCTGGATGTGACTGTAGAAAAACACACGTTTCAGTCGTGACCTTCTATCGTCCTAAAAAGAAAGAAGCACTTGTCCCCAAATGTATGAAGGTAGATGTGTGTCTTTTTTACCCGAGCAAACTTCTTGTCTGTAAGGAAATTATCTCCAAATCTTTCTAAAAAACAAACGCTGTCAAATAAAAAACGCTCTAAAAAAGAAAAAAACGCTCTCAAATAAAAAACGCTCTAAAAAAAAGAAAAAACTCTGAAAAAAAAAAAAAACGCTTTCAAAACTAAAAATTAACCTATGCTCTCAATCTCACAAGTTCCAAGTCACGTAGTGGGCGCAGTGGGCATAGTGGGCATAGTGGGAGGTCACGTTGACCCTCACGGAGGTCACGTTGACCTTCACGGAGGTCACCTGGACCTTCACGGAGGTCACGTTGACCTTCACGGAGGTCACGTTGACCTTCACGGAGGTCACGTTGACCCTCACGGAGGTCACCTGGACCTTCACGGAGGTCACGTTGACCCTCACGGAGGTCACGTTGACCTTCACGGAGGTCACCTGGACCTTCACGGAGGTCACCTGGACCTTCACGGAGGTCACCTGGGCCCTCACGGACCCCTCCGTCTACCTGACTGCCTCCGGGTGCGGCGGTACGGCAGGTTTCCCTCCAGCAGCAGCGGCAGACTCTTCCTGGACTTCTCCGGCGTGTACATGAGCAGCTCTGGAGGCTCTGGAGGGGCAAAGGGAGCAGACGAGACCTCATTCTAGAGCCTCTGGGTCTAGACCCATAGTTCTACTCCTAGACCCTCATTCTAAAGCCTCTAGTCCTAGTTCCTAAATTCTAGGCCTAGTCCCTCATTCTAGAGCTTCTAGTACTAGTCCCTCAGTTCTTGTCCTGGACCCACAGGCCTAGTCCCTTCGTTCTAGTCCTAGACCCTCATTACAGACCCTAAGTTCTAGGCCTAGTCCCTCATTCTAGAGCTTCTAGTCCTAGTCCCTCAGTTCTTGTCCTGGACCCATAGTCCTAGTCCCTTAGTTGTAGTCCTAGACCCTAAGTTGTAGTCCTAGTCCCTCATTGTAGAGCTTCTAGTTCTAGTCCCTCAGTTCTTGTCCTGGACCCATAGTCCTAGTCACTTCGTTCTCGTCCTAGACCCTTATTACAGACCCTAAATTCTAGTCCCTCAGTCCTAGTCCCAGCCCCTCATTCTAGCCCTCTAGATAAAGCAGGGCCACATAGAGGCGACTGACCCTGACCTGACTGCCGGCGGCCTCGCTGGAAGCCGTGGAGGTCGTCCGGCCGCGGCGACGCCGACGACTTCTTCTTCAGGTTGTCCTGGTCGAACTGAGGAGCTGCAACACAGGAAGTGATGTCACCGCATTGACACGCTGGTATGAATGATTCTCATTATGATAAATGATGTGTGAGGACTCACTTTGACAGAAGTCTCCCAGGACCTGCCTCGCCTGGAAAGATGGAGAACCGGGTCAGGAGACAGAAACCATGTGAGGAGACAGGAGACAAGGAGACAAGCGTCTCACCTCATGAGGAGACAGGAGACAAGGAGACAAGCGTCTCGTCTCATGAGGAGACAGGAGACAAGGAGACAAGCGTCTCGTCTCATGAGGAGACAGGAGACAAGGAGACAAGCGTCTCGTCTCCTTCATGAGGAGACAGGAGACAAGGAGACAAGCGTCTCGTCTCATGAGGAGACAGGAGACAAGGAGACAAGCGTCTCGTCTCATGAGGAGACAGGAGACAAGGAGACAAGCGTCTCGTCTCATGAGGAGACAGGAGACAAGGAGACAAGCGTCTCGTCTCCTTCATGAGGAGACAAACTTCCTCAGACTTCATGAGTTCATGAGAGCAGTTTGTGTGAACGGCCACCAGGAGGCAGCAGAGGACCACTGGTGTACAGTTCTCCCACTACAACCAGTACTACTACTACTACTACTACTACTACTACTACTACTACTACTACTACTACTACTACGACTATTAGTATAATAGTACTACTAAATATGCTACTAATACTCTCTACTGGTTTAACTGCTGGGAGTACCGCAAGTAACAACTACAGTTCTGGTACAAATATAACCAGTATTACTATTATTACTACTTCTAGAACTGCTATAAATACAACTAATATTCTACTACCACCACTACTAGCAGTACTATTAGATACTACTACTGCCAATGTTAATAGTACAATCAGTAATACTGCTAACATGTATGCTACAGTTAATGCTACTTACTTGACTGTCTTATATTGCCAGTACTGCATTATGTATGTATTAGTACCAGAGGTAGTAGAAGTATTTATCTGGTACTAATAGAACAGCAACTACTGTTACTACTACAACTGTACCTCCTTACCACTCTTGCTCCCTTCCTTCCCTCCTTCCCTTTCTTACTACCATCCTTTCTTCCCTCCTTACAACCTTCCTTCCTTCTTTCCCTCCTCCCTTAGTACTTCTCTTCCTCCCTCTATCCTTCCCTCCTGCCTCCTTCTCTTCCTCCCTCTATCCTTTCCTTGCCTCCTTACCTTCTGCGGTAGAGATGCCGGATGGTTTTCTACGATGAGTCTCTTGAGGTAGTGAACCCAGAGTCTCTTCTCCTCCTGGTTCCTCGTCTGCAGATATTAAATATGAAGATATTACATTTATTAGTAACGCTGACACAGTTTATAAGATCTTTAAGTTCAGAGTCTCAGACTGGACCCCTTGATGGATCAGAGTCCCAGACTGGACCCCTTGATGGATCAGAGTCTCAGACTGGACCCCTTGATGGATCAGAGTCCCAGACTAGACCCCTTGATGGATCAGAGTCTCAGACTGGACCCCTTGATGGATCAGAGTCCCAGACTGGACCCCTTGATGGATCTGAGTCTCAGACTGGACCCCTTGATGGATCTGAGTCTCAGACTGGACCCCTTGATGGATCAGAGTCCCAGACTGGACCCCTTGATGGATCAGAGTCTCAGACTGGACCCCTTGATGGATCAGAGTCTCAGACTGGACCCCTTGATGGATCAGAGTCCCAGACTGGACCCCTTGATGGATCAGAGTCCCAGACTGGACCCCTTGATGGATCAGAGTCTCAGACTGGACCCCTTGATGGATCAGAGTCCCAGACTGGACCCCTTGATGGATCAGAGTCTCAGACTGGACCCCTTGATGGATCAGAGTCTCAGACTGGACCCCTTGATGGATCAGAGTCCCAGACTGGACCCCTTGATGGATCAGAGTCTCAGACTGGACCCCTTGATGGATCAGAGTCCCAGACTGGACCCCTTGATGGATCAGAGTCCCAGACTGGACCCCTTGATGGATCAGAGTCCCAGACTGGACCCCTTGATGGATCAGAGTCTCAGACTGGACCCCTTGATGGATCAGAGTCTCAGACTGGACCCCTTGATGGATCAGAGTCTCAGACTGGACCCCTTGATGGATCAGAGTCTCAGACTGGACCCCTTGATGGATCTGAGTCCCAGACTGGACCCCTTGATGGATCAGAGTCCCAGACTGGACCCCTTGATGGATCAGAGTCCCAGACTGGACCCCTTGATGGATCAGAGTCTCAGACTGGACCCCTTGATGGATCAGAGTCTCAGACTGGACACTCACCTGGACGACGTGCTGCTGTTTGGGAATCGTCTGATCGGACACTTTGAAGCACAGAGAATCCTTCAGAGTCTCCACCAGCATCAGATTACAGCACTGCAGAGAGGACATGAGGACATGAGGGCATGAGGACATGAGGGCATGAGGACATGAGGACATGAGGACATGAGGACATGAGGACATGAGGGCATGAGGACATGAGGACATGAGGGCATGAGGACATGAGGACATGAGGACATGAGGACATGAGGACATGAGGACATGAGGACCAGAGGACACGAGGACATGAGGACATGAAGACAAGAGGACATGAGGACATGAGGACATGAGGACATGAGGACATGAATACATGAGGACATGAAGACCAGAGGACATGAGCACATGAGGACATGAATACAGGAGGACATGAGGACATGAGGACATGAGGGCATGAGGGCATGAGGACATGAGGACATGAGGACATGAGGACATGAAGACAAGAGGACATGAGGACATGAATACATGAGGACATGAGGACATGAGGACATGAATACATGAGGACATGAGGACATGAGGGCATGAGGACATGAGGACATGAGGACATGAGGGCATGAGGGCATGAGGGCATGAGGACATGAGGACATGAGGACATGAGGACATGAGGACATGAGGTCATGAGGACATGAGGACATGAGGGCATGAGGACATGAGGACATGAGGGCATGAGGGCATGAGGACATGAGGGCATGAGGACATGAAGACAAGAGGGCATGAGGACATGAGGACATGAGGACATGAGGACATGAGGACGTACGAAGATGTGCGTGCTGTAGACGAACTGGTCCATCCTCTTCTTGGCGATCAGCAGCATGGTGTCGAACAGGAAGAAGGCTCGCTCCTTCTTGACCCGGTGGACCCTGAAGGATCCCTCCAGGACCAGCTCCCCGAACCCGCCCAGGTCCGGACCGGTCCAGTTCACCAGCAGGGACTCGATCTCCTGGGAGGGGGAACAAAGGTCGTGAGGTCAGAGGTCGATCGGACGGAAGGCTTCTGATCGCTGCTCTATTTCCTGGTTCTTCAGCTTTCTTTTCTCTTTGGTTCTACGTTCCAGGTCCATCTGGAACCTTTTCAACCGGGTCCAAAAAGGACCAGGATGGTTCTGTTTGTAAAACTTTATTTATATCACGAAAACAATGGAAACACTTAGGAATACTAATTGTACTACTACAATTAATACTACTAGTACTAACAGTACTACTAGTACAGTTAATGCCACTTCTTCTATTGCCAGTACTGCATTATTTATAAATTAGTACCAGCGATAGAACTACGAAAAATACTACTACTACTACTACTACTACTACTACTCCTACTCCTACTACTACTACTACTCCTACTACTACTACTACTACTCCTACTCCTACTCCTACTACTTTTCCTCCTTACCCTTCTTCCTTCCTTCCTTTTCTTCCTTCCTTTCTTTCTTTCTGTTCTTCTTGCCTTGCATCCTCCTTCCTTCCTTTCATTTATTCCTTTCTCCTTTCCTTGCCTCCTGCCTCTCTCTTCCTTCATCCTTCATGTGACCTGTCCTCCATCTGTCCTGTGTGAACGTTTCACCTCTGGGAGGTCAAAGGTCGAACACCTGCACACTTCCTGCGCCGCGACGACCTTCAGGGGTCAAAAGGTCAAACGTATGAAGCTCGGGTCGGAGCTGCTGAAGTGTTCCTGAATTCGGAGCAGAGGCTCCTCAGCCGGCTGGGAGGCGACCTCTGACCTCTCGGGGCAGAGGAACCTTTCCTCGGCCTGAATCCAGCTGCTGGCGTTGGTGTTGATCTTCATCTTGTGTGGTAAATAATTCAGAAAAACAAAAAACGACGGAAACCAAACCGCCGACCTTTAGATTCTCAACCTGGAAACACACGACGCCGAGGAACGAGTGGTGTGTAATCTTTGTCGAGCTGGTTAGAGGTTCCTATTGAGTGTGTGTCGATGACATGTTCCTGTGTGAGTCATGAAGGGAACACGTGTCGGGGGTTGTGGAATGCAGAGTCCGACACCTGGAGGTCAACCGGCCGACCTTCAGGGAGGAGACGCCGCTCTGTTCTCTACTTACACACACCAGGGTTCAGGGTTTTCATTCAGGCTATACACACACACACACACACACACACACACACACACACACACACACACACACACACACACACATATATATACGCTCACCTGCAGCCGCACGGCATGCTCCTGCTTCCTCTTCATGTCGTTGATGTACCACGCCACCGCCGTCATGGTGATGATGGCGTCCTCGATGACCTCATACTTGGGGTCGCTCTTGTCAAAGTGCTTGGAGAGTTCCTGAGACCGCCAGGAGGAGGTTTTGAGTCGGGACCAAGGAAAAAAAAAAGACAAACAAGAGAAAAGAATTTAACACAAGAAAAAGCCCAGTGGAGAACAAAGAACCGCCTTCAGGAGGGTGTTGGCCCCGCCCCCTGCTCTCAGAGGTGGTGTTGGCCCCGCCCCCTGCTCTCAGAGGTGGTGTTGGCCCCGCCCCCTGCTCTCAGAGGTGGTGTTGGCCCCGCCCCCTGCTCTCAGAGGTGGGCCTGGACCAGAACCAGGGAAGGAACCCAGCGAGGTCATTGGGACAAGCAGCATGTGTGTTTCATGGACCCTTACATCAACTTGTAGTACTTGGAGCATCACATAGGAGCAGGTAGTACTTGAAGTACTGAATATAGTACTCGGAGCATCACCTGTAAGAGCAGGTGGTACTTGAGGATCCTCTGAACCGGCTTCAGCAGGTACGTCTCCAGAGGTAACGAGTGGTTCAGAGTCGTCTGTCTCTCCTGGAAGAACGGAACCAGACTTCGGTTCTTCATGCAGTCCCTCAGAACCGCCACCGAACTGTGGAGAGAGAGACAGGCAGACAGACAGGTTATACTCGCCCACGGCCTTCTGGACCCGATGGATCTCTCTTCCCTCAAGAAGTCCATGAGCAGAACCACGATACAAAATGGCCGACGGAGGTCCACCTATCATCCTGGACCTCCGTCGGCCATTTTGGATTCTGCACTCGTGTTCAACAAGGAGAGTTCTGAAGCAGACGTTGGGAAGTGAGAGGGAACCTCCTCGAATCTGACAAATCCTCCTGAGAAACATTCATCAGGACACGAGGGAAGAGAGGAGGCAAGGAAACAGGACAGACAGAGGAGATTAGGAAGGAGGAAACAGCTGTTTGGAGCGCTGACAAACAATCACGACAAGTCGAGGGAAGAAGGACAGAAGAGAGGGATGAAGACGAAGGACACCTTCTGGACAAAGGAAGGGAGGAATCGAAGAGGACGAGGAGAGCGGGAAGGAGACGACGAAGGGAGGGTTTGGTGAGAGGATGGAGGAGACGACAAGTTGTCCAGATGGTTTTGAAGAGACGCAAGGGTAATAAAAGGGGGATGAGGAAGGAGATGATGGAGGACAGAGGAGACTCCTCACTGACACATTCATCACGACGAGAGCCAAAGAATCCTGAACCCCAACGGCGAGAAGGAGAGAGGAGAGGAAGGGAGGAGGAGGTCAAGGTAACGACGGGGGGAAAGAGGAGAGACTTGTGTGTTTAGCAGGAAATAGACTTCTATACAACCAGAGGAGTCGCCCCCTGGTGGTCAGGAGAGAGAATGCAGCTTTAAACACATGAAGCATAGACTTCTATACAACCAGAGGAGTCGCCCCCTGGTGGTCAGGAGAGAGAATGCAGCTTTAACACATGAAGCATAGACTTCTATACAACCAGAGGAGTCGCCCCCTGGTGGTCAGGAGAGAGAATGCAGCTTTAACACATGAAGCATAGACTTCTATACAACCAGAGGAGTCGCCCCCTGGTGGTCAGGAGAGAGAATGCAGCTTTAACACATGAAGCATAGACTTCTATACAACCAGAGGAGTCGCCCCCTGGTGGTCAGGAGAGAGAATGCAGCTTTAACACATGAAGCATAGACTTCTATACAACCAGAGGAGTCTCCCCCTGGTGGTCAGGAGAGAGAATGCAGCTTTAACACATGAAGCATAGACTTCTATACAACCAGAGGAGTCGCCCTCTGGTGGTCAGGAGAGAGAATGCAGCTTTAACACATGAAGCATAGACTTCTATACAACCAGAGGAGTCTTTTTATTCTTTCCTCTGAATCCTGTTGAGGACGTCGTCAGGACTTTAGTGTCTTTTCAGTGTCTCCACAAAGTGGAGAAATCATAAGAACATCAAGACCAGGACCAGAACCAGGACCAGAACCAGGACCAGGACCAGGACCAGGACCTCCACCGTGGTCTCAGACAGCAGAGACCTGTAATCTGTAAACTGAACTTCAGCAGCTACAACGATTGAAAACGCAGACGTCCGCATGAAGAATTCAAACCATATGGCAGATATGAAAGAATCCAGCGAGACATTCCCAGAAAGCGTGCTTGGAAACATTCCCATCGAATCTCTGCCACAGAACGAGACTTCCTGCTCATGAAACTCACCTCTGTGGTTATTTTATTCATTCGTCATCTATTCCGCTCGCGTTGGGTTCAATCTCTGGAGGGAAATCAGAGCTGCTGCTTCTTACAGACTGAAGATAATTACAGCTGCTCCTCCAGGTCCATCTCCACCAATCAGAGTGAGGTAAGCCGCCTCCATCTCCTCCATCTCACTTCAGCTTGGTCTGGAGCGGCTTCCAGGCCTTCAAAAGGCTTCTCAGGGTTACGTTGGTGTCACAGACACACAACTTAAATACCTGAACGCCACATGTTCCACTTGCCTCGGTTTGGTCGTCCAACAGCAGTCAGTGAACGCAACACCATCCTCCCTCCAGTAAATGTCTCTTTATGGTCGTTATCCGCCTGAAACGTTTCCAACATTTTGTGTTTCGAGTCTTAAATCTTCAAGTTGTTTCAGATTACAACCCGATGCGTTGAAAACTGGACCACCAGGACAACCGGAGACAGGAGGCTGACGCCGGCCGTCCCGTTAAACTATTTAGTTTTTTATTTAAAACGCCGTCGCCAGGAGAGATGTTGGCACCGTGCAGCGTTTCATATCAGACTCCTGGCACGCCTCAAGAAAACAAACAAGGTTCAGTTTCCTCTCATAACGGAACAAATATTCATATTAAAGAAGCTGGAACCAGAGAACGTAGAAGTTCGTTCTTTGCAACAATGTAACGTTACGACAGCAACGCAACAACGTAACAACGCAACAACGTTACAATGTTACAACGCAACAACAGAACGTTTTGCAACAACAGAACGTTTTGCAACAACGCAACTTGAAGTAACAACGCAACAACATAACAAAGTAACAATGTAAAATTGCAACATAACAACCCAACAAAGACACAACAACAGCAATAAAGGACCGCCATCAGCTAACCTACCAAAACAAAAACAGACACATAAAAACCAACGACCTGACGGGACTTTCCCGCTCAACGAGTTTTACTCTTCTGGGTGAAAAGATCAAAACTGTGAATCTTGTAAAGATGGAGATTCTTCTGTGTGGAGACGTTTGAGGGAGCGAAGGTCTTGAATCAGAACCGGCAGAAGAAATCCTGCTGAACTAAGCCGACCCGCGATGACGCGCCGCGCTCTTTGATTTAGCTCCACGTCTTCTGGGCGAGTCGGACCTGAACGTCCCCCACGAAGGATCTGCTCTAAACCCTCTGGCCTTCCCCTCCATGAGCGTCTCAACCCGACTGGAACGCTTCCCCCTCGTCCCCCCGCCGGCCTCCAGAGGCTCCAGCTCATCAATTCGCAGCCTGCAAGCGGCATAAATCAGTGAGCATGCGCCCGTCCTCCCTCTGGAGGCTCCTGCCGGTCTGGTAACGCTCGTCTGCTGACGCGTCACATCTGAAAAACATTCACTGCTGCTGGACCTCAGACTGCTTTTCTCTGTCCAGGCAGAACCAACCAAGACTCGAGACCCGTCGTCCGGTTCCCCAACTGCAATCCAGCAAATGTGACCCGAAGAACAGACACACACATCTGGTCTTATTGGATCTGTTTTGCGTCTCTTTGTCGCTGTTTTGCATCTCTATGTAGTTGTTGTGAGTCTCTTTGGTTTAGTTGTTTCATGTCGAATCCCCTTCAGAAGAACACGCATGCACATCTGGTCTTATTTGGTGGTGAACAATGAATTGTTTGTTCTTTATATAGATTCATGACTGTGAGTCCTGACATGTGCAGCAGCAGCAGCAGCAGCAGCAGCAGCAGCAGCAGCAGCAGCAGCAGCAGCAGACTGGTGAGTTTGAGGCCTGAAGGATCCAGATCGGAGCCGAGCTGCTGGTCTGAAAACATTTGACCTACTTCTTTTTATGGGAGTTAAATGCAGCTGGAAGGAGGCGACGGCAGCGAGTGAAGGAGGCGACGGCAGCGAGTGAAGGAGGCGAGCATGAAGGAGGCGAGCATGAAGGAGGCGAGCATGAAGGAGGCGAGCATGAAGGAGGCGAGCATGAAGGAGGCATCACAGTGTGCGTGCACTGATTCAAGTGTCTGAACAAGCGTGCAGATGTGGAGCGGTCAGGACGAACATCTGCCTGAGAGACGCAAACTCAGAGGGAAGACTGCTGCTGCTGCTGCTGCTGCTGCACATCTGGACAGAAACACAACAGTCATCACTTTTACTGCGTCTGTGGTCGTCCAGCGAGCGTCAGCACTGCAGAGCGCTGAAAGTTACTGAAGTCCCTGAATGACCCGCCGCGTTAAGCTGAACCTGGCGTGCACACGCTGCTGCTGCAACACGCTGCTGCTGCAACACGCTGCTGCTGCAACACGCTGCACGTGGCGAGGGGGTGTGATCACAGAGGACGCGCTGAGCTCGCGGTCACATGATGTGCTCGTGAACCTCCGGGCCATCGGACGCCTTGTCGGCCATTTTGAATCCGTCGTGTCACCACTGCTGGTGATTCAGTGGCGATGTGTTCCCGCTGCAGAGCGAGACGAGGTGTGTGTGAGCAGCAGCAGCAGCAGCAGCAGCAGCAGCAGCAGCAGCAGCAGCAGCAGCAGCAGCAGCATGGCGTCACTTACTTGGGGTAGTTCATGCAGTTGTCGAAGGCCTCACTCTGGAACAGGAGGAGAACAAAGCGTTAGATCTTCTTCCACCAGCTCATCCTGCGCTCAGATCATGTTCAAACCTCACAACCTTCTTTGTGCTCGTTGCTTTTGGGGCAGAACCCTGGTTTGTCGGTGACTTCCTGTCGGAGGGAGACGACTCTGCTGAACACTTCTTCATTAAAATAACTCTCTAACAGTTTGATCTGTTCGCTCTCAACCAGACAGGAAGTCCGCTTCAGATTCAATCCTGACACTTTTCAAAGGTGCAGCAAGTCCATCTAAAGGGATGTGAACCCTCATGTGACGATGCAACACGTGTCTTCAGAGAAAGAACATTAAATAACATGAACGTCCATTTTATTTTAATTTAATGGAATTTAATCTTCCATCGTTTTGTGTCTCTTTGTAGTTGGTTTGTGTCTCTTGGTCGTTGTTTTGAGTCTCTTTGTAGTTGTTTTGAGTCTCTTTGTAGTTGTTTTGTGTCTCTTTGTAGTTGTTTTGAGTCTCTTTGTAGTTGTTTTGTGTCTCTTGGTCGTTGTTTTAAACCTCATTCTGGTCGGCTTCTCTTTGGGTGACATTTTGTAGTTAAAGGCCAGGGGGGCTGTGGCAGTTTGGGCCGATGATCCTGTGCCCAGTAGAACACACACACACACACACACACACACACACACACACACACACACACACACACACACTCATTCACTGGGTGTTGGTTGCATCAGCAGCGTGAGTGATTCTGTCAATGAAGGTCCAGTTCTACTGGCGCTTTACTGGGTGTTTGGGTTCACTGTTTCCTGTCAACTAACAGCCTAACACACACACACACACACACACACACACACACACACACACACACACACACACACACACACAGCTGCTCACCCTCTCCACGAAGCACTCGGCGATGGCGGCGGCGTGAGGACTCCTCTCCAGGTCCTCCAGCAGGTCACTGAGGAGACACGGAGGGTTTCATGAGCGAGAGCTGGAAACTACGAGGACACACGAAGACACCTGAACGTCACACGCCAAGAACCACGGGACCCTTCAGGGCCTCGCTCTTTCCACCAGATGGTGATCGGGTCCCGCTCGGTCCAGTTCACCCCAAAGCTGCTTGACGGGGGTTCGGTTCTTTCTGTGAACTTTAAATGTGGAAACAACATGTTGCTCACGGCGTTAGCTCGCGGCGTTAGCTCGCGGCGTCAGCTCGCGGCGTCAGCTCGCGGCGTCAGCTCGCGGCGTCAGCTCGCGGCGTCAGCTCGCGGCGTTAGCACGCTCACTCAACGAGCCGGACCTCAAAGAGCATCGAGGGCTCCAGTAGCATGAACGCTAACGTCGTCTCATGACTGTCATGAAGGAGAGGACGGCCTAGACGGTGCTAGCAGTACTCGCGCTGGCCCTTTAAGAGAGGCCCTTATTCGGTGGGAAGTGTTGAACACCGTGACGAGCAACAATCCGGCCGCGGCTCCGGTGCGCTGCCGTCACAGCGGGATCGAACCGCCGGACCGCCAGACACCAAGCGGCCTGCTGGACCACGCTGACTGAAAAGCTCTGTTCCCACAACCCATCATCATCGTCATCCCTCCACCCTGCCAAGTCCCACACCACACACACACACACACACACACACACACACACACACACGCACACACACACACACACACACACACACACACACACACACACATACACACACACACACACAGGACAAAGGAAGGGGTTTTCTTATTTTCTCTCTTTTTCTAGGACAAAGAAGAAAAAAAACATCAGGAACTCAGAACGACCCTCAGAGAGAGAGAGAGAGAGAGAGAGAGAGAGAGGGAGAGAGAGAGAGAGAGAGACAGAGAGAGAGAGAGAGAGAGAGACAGAGAGAGAGAGAGAGAGAGAGAGAGAGAGAGAGAGAGAGAGAGAGAGACAGAGAGAGAGAGAGAGAGAGAGACAGAGAGAGAGAGAGAGAGAGAGAGAGAGAGAGAGAGAGAGAGAGACAGAGAGAGAGACAGAGAGAGACAGAGAGAGAGAGAGAGAGAGAGAGAGAGAGAGAGAGAGAGAGAGAGAGAGAGAGAGAGCAGAGAGAAGAGAGAGAGAGAGAGAGAGAGAGAGAGAGAGAGAGAGAGAGAGAGAGAGAGAGAGAGAGAGAGAGAGTTTTAGGGGATTTTTGAAAGTTCTAAATGCCTCGTTAAGAACTAATTTAACTTCTAATAAAATCCAATAATTGAGAGTCAATCTCTCTCTTTCAGAATGTGTGTGTTTGTGTTTGTGTGTGTATGTGTGTGTGTGTGTGTGTGT
>NW_027175931.1:720637-728137 GCF_023055335.1 Clinocottus analis | reverse complement strand
GCTAGCATGGCTCTCTGGAGCAGATTTAAATACACTGCAACATTTATCCAAGAAGCTTTGAAGACTCAACTTCTCTTCACTTAACCAAAATCAAATGTAATCTTTACTCAGACAACTAGACAACTAAACTATTCAGCTATGTTGAGACAACTTAACTACTCAGCTATGTTGAGACAACTTAACTACTCAGCTTTGTTGAGACAACTTAACTACTCAGCTATGTTGAGACAACTTAACTACTCAGCTTTGTTGAGACAACTTAACTACTCAGCTATGTTGAGACAACTTAACTACTCAGCTTTGTTGAGACAACTTAACTACTCAGCTATGTTGAGACAACTTAACTACTCAGCTATGTTGAGACAACTTAACTACTCAGCTATGTTGAGACAACTTAACTACTCAGCTATGTTGAGACAACTTAACTACTCAGCTATGTTGAGACAACTTAACTATTCAGCTATGTTGAGACAACTTAACTATTCAGCTATGTTGAGACAACTAAACTATTCAGCTAACAATAAGTAAAGAAGAAGTTCTTTTCTTTCCATCAGAACCAGATCTCTCTCTCTTCCCCGACAACAAGGGGACTTTTGATTGACAGCTCCTCCAGGTTTTCCTCTTCTCATAAAACACATTGCCTCGTATTTAAAGATGTAAGTATATACCTTTTCCTTGGGTTCGGCTTCAGTAGCCCCTGTAATCATTTCATTTCAGTTTCCAGGTAGAGCAGCACACCTGTCGCTGACATGGAGAAGTATTTAAACTTCATTAGGTTTAAATCCCAGACATCCTGGCAGGAGGAATGTCCCCACAGAGACTGTTAAACCAGAGCGCCTTCTACTCGCACCCTGCAGACCTCGTCTTTCTTCCCCTGGTGGGGTTTGAGCTTCTCAGCGAGCGCTGGTTCTACAGTAACAGCCGTGGTCTGGAGCCCATGACCTCCTGGTTGTTGTTCTGCGTAAGACCTCTGAAACCACGAGACATTAGTTATATAATATAATATATTATAATGTAATATAATGTAATGTCTTAGCGTCAGTGAAGTAACAGTTTGACCTGAAACTAATCAATTCTAGAAAAGACACAGAAGGACCAGACACATACTTACAGTTTGCAGGTGTGTGTGTGTGTGTGTGTGTGTGTGTGTGTGTGTGTGTGTGTGTGTGTGTGTGTGTGTGTGTGTGTGTGTGTGTGTGTGTGTGTGTCACTCAGACTGAAACAAAACACGTTTGACTTCCTGTGTGTCTCTTTGAGTGTGACTTTAAATACAGGATGTGGTTTGGTGCATTTAGTTCCATCCCTCTCTTCTTTACACACACACTGCATTTTGGACATCAAATACCTGTGTGTGTGTGTATATATATATATATATATATATATATATATATATATATATATATATATATATATATATATATATATATATATATATATATGTATATATATATATATATATATATATATATATATATATATATATACATATACACAGTACCTGTATATTCATTATATATACTGAAGTAATGGATCAACTTTAGCGGCATGCTTTCGAAGTGATTCAACAGGTTGTGTGTTCAAGTCCCACCAGGGTCGACTGTTTGCTTTCTACTTGTTTAAAGAATCAGAATCCTACATCTTGAAGCTCTCGGTGCAGCGGACACAATCATAGTTTATGTACCTTTGTTCTCCACAAGAGAACCCGCCCCGGTGGGCATCAGAGAGAACACAGGTTCAAGGTCAAGGTAAGCTTGACCTTCGACCTCTGATGACCAAAATGTAATCAGTTCCTGTCTCACCTGAGCCTGGAACACCGAGCCCTCACCACCAGGTACATCAGGATCCTGTTCAAACTAAATCTGCGTGACCACCGTCGGCCTTGAAACCAATCGACAGAAACGTTAGGGGACCCCCGATCGTTCCCTGAGGGACTCCGGCATCGTTTCTTTGAGTCTTCAAACGGCTCCTTCTCGTGCTGCAGTGCTGCGAATGTGAACAGGAGCAGGAACCTTTACCTCCGCATGAGGAGGTGCTCTGTCTCTGTTGCGTAACAGGGCTGACAAACACTCACAGGGGGCGGGGCCTCTCCACGAACACATGGTATGTTGGTGACGTATGAAACAGGTCATTGGTTCTTCTTCACTGAGCTTGTGATGGAACATGTGACAGAAAACATTTAATCCCGAGCATGCACTTCATTTAGTTTGATGGTTTGACTGTAAATCTGTATTTTTAGTCCTCAACCTTGTGTTTGTGTAGTTTTCTTACTCAACATCAGCGTTCTGTTACTACAATATGAAACATAGTTTAATCAAACATAACGCCCTGGATTATTTTCCTTTAAAAAACAACACAATTGTACCTTTCAGCCGTGAATGCGGTCGCGAGGTGGAATTCCCCTGTAAGCGCGGCAGCGGGGCTGTGATTAGCGTAATGAGAGAGCAGCTGCTGGCTGTCATCATGGGTTCGTGTCGGCCGCCTGTCAGACACGACTTTACAACCACCTGCAGCACGAGGACGCAGAAGTACATGGAAGTGTGTGTAGTACATGGAAGTATGTGTTTCTTTCAGAAGCAGCTACAAACACTACAGGAACACAGCAGGACACGCGGTCAAATCCCTTTTTCCCAAAATGTTGCAGCGTTGCTTTCAACGTAGAACTGAACCCATCGCCTAAAATTAAACAAAGAAGTAAAAAGCTTTGTTTCCTTTGTTCAGCGTGTGTGTGTGTGTGTCTGTGTCTGTCTTCTTTTGTGTGTGTCTTTGTGTGCGTGTGTGTCTGTGTGTGTGTGAAATAAAGTGGCATGTTGACGCAGACAGAGACAGGAAGTGAGTCGTCTCGCTCCACATTGTCGTTTTACGGTACAAGAGGACCTGACCTTTGACCTTCACAGCCCTGTGTCAAATACACACACACACACACACACACACACACACACACACACACACACACACACACACACACACACACACACACTTCCTCGTGTTTACGTTCACTCCTTCAGACGAAAGTGAACCTCTAACAGAGTTCAGGATGAAGCGACCTGAGACCTGATCCACCACCATGTTCAACAAGGGAACACACACACACACACACACACAGACACACACACACACACGCACACACACACACACACACTTCTGTTTTTTGTTCCTTGAGAACAAAGCGACTTCATGACAACACAATATATAATGATCACTCACTAGAAGACGTTACTGGTCTCTGGTCAGTTTACTGTTTGTTATCAGAGTGGAACCAGCAGAAAGCAGCCAATCACAGAGCAGCACAGCCGGAGCCAAAGTGTGTGTCTCCTCTCTCCTCCTCCTCCTCCTCCTCCTCCTCCTCCTCGTCCTCCTCCTCCTCCTCCTACTTTTCCTCCTCCTCCTCCTCCTCCTCCTCCTCCTCTGGGTCTCTATTCTATCGTTCATCTTGTTGTTTTTCTTTATCTTGGGCGTTCTCTGTATTTTCTGCTTCGTTCTTTTCTATGGTTATAATCAACAGATCGGCAGCGGCATTTTATTGTGTGTGTGTGTGTGTCTGTGTGTGTGTGTGTGTGTGTGTAGGAGTGTGTGTGTGTGTGTCACGGCAGAAACATTGTTCTGCGCTACACTTTATCGCCACAAACCATACAACTTCCTGCACACAGAGTGTGTGTGTGTCTACCTCAGCCAAGTCCGCATGAATGCAACAATCAGTGCAGTGAGTGTGTGTGTGTCTGTGTGTGTGTGTGTGTGTGTGTGTGTGTGTCTGTGTCTGTGTGTGTGCTAACTATGGAAGTCAATATAACAGCCGAGCAACTAAACAGCATGGTGACTGTGTGTAATTACACATCATTACTCCCTGTGTGTGTGTGTGCGTGTGTGTGTGTGTGTGTGTGCGTGTGTGTGTGTGTGTAGCGGTCCACTCTGCTCTGGTGACAGTTGAGACTGAAAATACTGACTTGAAACTCTCTGAGAAGTGAAGCATTGTGGGAATGATTTGGCTGACTCGTGCAGATTTCTCCCCTCTGGATCAATAATGATCGACTCTGGTGGGACTCGAACCCACAACCTTTGAATCACTTCTCCTGTGTTCCCTTACTAGAAGTCCAACGCGCTATCCATTGCGCCACAGAGCCCAATGTGTCACTGAGGACGTGAGGTAGCATCATGAGTCATTGGAAATGGATTGGAACCCGACTCCTCACCTAGCTCGTCCACTTGGTCCTCACCTAGCTCGTCCACTAGGTCCTCACCTAGCTCGTCCACTAGGTCCTCACCTAGCTCGTCCACTTGGTCCTCACCTAGCTCGTCCACTAGGTCCTCACCTAGCTCGTCCACTTGGTCCTCACCTAGCTCGTCCACTTGGTCCTCACCTAGCTCGTCCACTAGGTCCTCACCTAGCTCGTCCACTTGGTCCTCACCTAGCTCGTCCACTAGGTCCTCACCTAGCTCGTCCACTTGGTCCTCACCTAGCTCGTTCACTAGGTCCTCACCTAGCTCGTCCACTAGGTCCTCACCTAGCTCGTCCACTTGGTCCTCACCTAGCTCGTCCACTTGGTCCTCACCTAGATCGTCCACTAGGTCCTCACCTAGCTCGTTCACTAGGTCCTCACCTAGCTCGTCCACT
The DNA here is from genome assembly GCF_023055335.1 of Clinocottus analis. NCBI lineage: Eukaryota > Metazoa > Chordata > Actinopteri > Perciformes > Cottidae > Clinocottus > Clinocottus analis. Next base: position 723,528 of record NW_027175931.1, on the reverse strand, counting down.
AGGTCCTCACCACGCTCGTCCACTTGGTCCTCACCTAGCTCGTTCACTAGGTCCTCACCTAGCTCATCCACTAGGTCCTCACCTAGCTCGTCCACTTGGTCCTCACCTCGCTCGTCCACTAGGTCCTCACCTAGCTCGTTCACTGGGTCCTCACCTCGCTCGTTCACTGGGTCCTCACCTAGCTCGTCCACTGGGTCCTCACCTAGCTCGTTCACTGGGTCCTCACCTAGCTCGTCCACTGGGTCCTCACCTAGCTCGTCCACTGGGTCCTCACCTAGCTCGTCCACTGGGTCCTCACCTAGCTCGTCCACTTGGTCCTCACCTAGCTCGTCCACTCGGTCCTCACCTAGCTCGTCCACTCGGTCCTCACCTAGCTCGTCCACTGGGTCCTCACCTAGCTCGTTCACTTGGTCCTCACCTAGCTCGTCCACTAGGTCCTCACCTAGCTCGTTCACTAGGTCCTCACCTCGCTCGTTCACTTGGTCCTCACCTAGCTCGTCCACTTGGTCCTCACCTAGCTCGTCCACTGGGTCCTCACCTAGCTCGTTCACTTGGTCCTCACCTAGCTCGTCCACTAGGTCCTCACCTAGCTCGTTCACTGGGTCCTCACCTCGCTCGTTCACTGGGTCCTCACCTAGCTCGTCCACTAGGTCCTCACCTAGCTCGTCCACTTGGTCCTCACCTAGCTCGTCCACTTGGTCCTCACCTAGCTCGTCCACTTGGTCCTCACCTCGCTCGTCCACTGGGTCCTCACCTCGCTCGTTCACTGGGTCCTCACCTAGCTCGTCCACTAGGTCCTCACCTAGCTCGTCCACTAGGTCCTCACCTAGCTCGTCCACTTGGTCCTCACCTAGCTCGTCCACTGGGTCCTCACCTAGCTCGTTCACTTGGTCCTCACCTAGCTCGTCCACTAGGTCCTCACCTAGCTCGTTCACTGGGTCCTCACCTCGCTCGTTCACTGGGTCCTCACCTAGCTTGTCCACTAGGTCCTCACCTAGCTCGTCCACTTGGTCCTCACCTAGCTCGTCCACTTGGTCCTCACCTCGCTCGTCCACTAGGTCCTCACCTAGCTCGTTCACTAGGTCCTCACCTAGCTCGTCCACTTGGTCCTCACCTAGCTCGTCCACTTGGTCCTCACCTAGCTCGTCCACTTGGTCCTCACCTCGCTCGTCCACTGGGTCCTCACCTCGCTCGTCCACTGGGTCCTCACCTAGCTCGTCCACTAGGTCCTCACCTAGCTCGTCCACTTGGTCCTCACCTAGCTCGTCCACTTGGTCCTCACCTCGCTCGTCCACTAGGTCCTCACCTAGCTCGTCCACTTGGTCCTCACCTCGCTCGTCCACTAGGTCCTCACCTAGCTCGTTCACTAGGTCCTCACCTAGCTCGTTCACTAGGTCCTCACCTCGCTCGTTCACTGGGTCCTCACCTAGCTCGTCCACTTGGTCCTCACCTAGCTCGTCCACTTGGTCCTCACCTAGCTCGTCCACTTGGTCCTCACCTAGCTCGTCCACTGGGTCGTTCACTAGGTCCTGTAGTCGTCACCTACTCCCTGTAGTCTCAACCGAGGTCGTCACCTATTTCTAGTAGTCATCACCTACTTCCTGTCGTCGTCACCTACTTCCTGTCGTCGTCTCCTCTGTCCTGTCTCCAAAAGGAAGCCCTTTACTCGTTCCCTCTGCTTCTGGCTGCTGATTGGTCGAGCTGCTCCTTCAGTCACAGTGCAGGTTTAAAGTCCCGCGAGCAGAAACATGGCTGACTCTCTTCACCCCTGAAGCAAAGGAAGCCCCTAAACCTCCCCAAGCCCCGCCCCTTACCTGTGTTGCTAGGCGATCTCTGGCTGCCGCGCCGTGACCCCTCAGGCATGTTGCGATGATGTCACAGGAAGTAGAAACCTGGAGAGAAGAGAACAGCTGTGGTGAGCCTCCACGCTGAACTCTGTGTGCAGCTGTTCCTCTCGACCAGGAATGTCTTCTTCTGCAACATAAAAGCACAGCGAAGGCACAAAGAGACCCACAAAGAAGAGGAGGAGGGTCAAAACCAGAGAAGAAGAAGAAGAAGGAGGGTCAAAACCAGAGAAGAAGAAGAAGAAGAAGGAGGGTCAAAACCAGAGAAGAAGAAGAAGAAGCTTTGCACACGTCTTTCTTTACCAGCGCAGAAGAAGAGGAGGGCCGCTCTAAAGAACTCTCTCTTTTCTTTTGTGAGGACATATGTAATGTTTGGCTGGAGGACAAGAATGTGGCCCCGCTGTGTGTGTGAGTGTGTGTGTGTGTGAGTGTGTGTGTGTGTGTGTGTGTGTGTGTGTGTGTGTGTGTGTGTGTGTGAGAGAGTGTGTGTGTGTGTGAGAGAGTGTGTGTGTGTGTGAGTGTGTGTATGAGTGTGAGAGAGTGTGTGTGTGTGTGTGAGAGAGTGTGTGTGTGTCCACTGCAGGATAACAGCCTCCTACAAAGTCATTGATACAGTAACACAGATTGACCCAATTAGGCCTCCGTACGTGAAGGGGTGTTCCTGCAGCTGTCTGAGCTGTGGGTCCGGGGGTGGGGGGGGGGGGGGGGGGTCGGGTTTCTACAGATGCAGAGCAGTCTGCAGGTTGCATGTTTAAATCCCTGTGTGGAAACAGCAGCGTGTGAGCACAACCAGTGGATTCAACCACACTTTCTATTCACTTTAAACATCTTTTAATCCTGTGAGGAAAACACTGCGTGTGTGTGTGTGTGTGTGTGTGTGTGTGTGTGTTAATGTTTGTGTTAGTGAGTTTCTGTGTTACTGTGTGTGTGATGTGAACAACCTCATCATCACCTACCAAGGTATTTCCAGGTGCATCCGCTTCAGACTCACCTCCACACACACACACACACACACACACACACACACACACACACACACACACACAC